>NC_057763.1:42223828-42565184 GCF_010389155.1 Erigeron canadensis
GTTGTGTGTATTGTATGTAAATAACTCGAAAATAATTGTATGTAAGAAAATGTATTCAACTAGATATAATCAGACAAGTGGCACCTCTATATGGTTGTCACGTATGTTTTCTTACATACAATAAACATTTTTTAAAGTTGTTTACATACAACACACACAACTTTAGTTAGTTCCTACTATAGACATTCGTCCAAAGTTTGTTACATTCCAAGACACTTATCCCAATAAATTAATATATTTTTCGTTATATATATCTATAAACCAACTGGGATGGAGGCGCCCTTGCCTTTCGAGACAGAGGTCATGAGTTCGATCCTCATGCACTCCAAGGTTGGAGTTTCTTTTCTACTTTTGGTAGAACCTGCAGCCTCTCTCGCATTGGGAGTTACTTTCTCCAAGGTTGGAGTTCCTTTTCTACTTTTGGTAGAACTTGTAGCCTCTCTACCTTTGATCCGCATTGGGAGTTACTTTACTTTTTTTTCCGTTATATATATCTATATATAAATCAGGGTACCTAATATCCGGTTTATAATCCATCTTGTTGCTTGGTCATATCATCATATATAACGTTATTATATACCATTCCTTTGCTAATTGCTACCAGGAATTTTGTAGCTGTTATACTTTTACGTGTCAATTGAAACAATTGCTAGTCGGTAGCCAGTTTTTTTCGATTTTATAGAAAGAAACTTATTTGTATATATACATGAAATAGAGTAAGTTGCAGGTTTTTGTTTTCCCAAATTGGAGGTCGAAGAAAGATACATACTTTTTTTTATTGGGAAACATTAACATGTTAAAATACTTAGGTATCAGTTTTATTAGCGTTTATATTTAAACTATGTTTCTGTATAGTTAAAAAAAAAATATTACTTATAATCTATATTTAAATTCTAATTTTACGTGTCGAACCTTTTGGATTTCCGGTCACGGGTCGACAACTATGATCACGATTCGTTAGTTCTTTTTTTATTTTTTTTCTTGTACATATCCACGTATTTCGATCCTATTTTTAGTTATCACTAGAATCATTGCTATAGATTATGATTAATAAATAATTCTGTAGATTTCCACCATCATTAGAAATTAATCAATCATTTGGACCAAAAATCACCCGTAGCTATCTATAAAACAAAATTTCGCAAACAAAAGGAGACATCAATGAAGTAAAAACTTGAAAGTGAATGTAAAACCAAACAGATGATGGTTTTTGGTATAGAAACTGTGAATTCGATTTAAACTAAAAAACAAATAATATATATACTATAATCTCTAGATATATTTCATAGTTTTAAGTTGGTATACCAACTAGTTTAGCAACATTGTTTAGTTTTGTCACATATCTTTCTCTATGTGTTTATTTTCGGTAAAGCCCTCACAGCCTTTCCATCTCTATTGAAATCATTTCCGGTTTAACTTTATATCAGTACAATAAATTATGAGTGTCTCTAGACATATAAATTTTGGTAAATTTTGGCAGTTTATAATAAACTTCAACATGTTTGCAAATTCATATTCTGTCTTTTTGGTCTTAAATAGAAGCCGAACCGAATATGAAACCAAACCAAATTCAAATTTGGCTTTCTTTTCTGTTTGTGTAAACTGAATTTGGTCCAGTTTGCAAACCAGAAAATTAAAACCTAGAAAGCCCAACCAAGTACACCAAACAAACTGAAAATCGAACTGAAGAACATGCCTAGCTGGTATTAAATATTTGTTTTACAGTATTCTAGCTAATTGTGTTTTTCTTATCATATTCCAGGGTTTCCCTACGTTCATGGGTTTGTTGCAAGCATATTTGAAAATTAACACATCAAAACTCTCGCCAGATGCCTTTCGTCATAACATTAGAGGAAGACTTATTTATAATGTTTTCCCGGTGACTCTCGTTCAAGTAGGATTATATCTTACTTTATTTATGAGTTTCTGACACAATATGCATTTTCTGTATGTGGTCTTGAAAACCATTTCTATTTTGAAAGTTTTTTTTTCTTTCCACATGCAAGAGACGACACAAGTATTTCGTAGCTGCTCACTTTTGCAGGTTCAACCAAATCTCACATTGAAATCCTGTACTAATAACTTAATTGATACTTCTATTTTGAAAAAAAAATGATCTGATCTCGTCAAAATACCTTTTTTTCTTCCTTGTGACCTCTCCATATATGGGATTTGCTCACCAATTCTGTTATATTTTTCTTTCTAGATGTATTCATAATCGATTCATCGTCAATTGTACGTACCAACCAAATTTTTTTGATTGAATGCAGCCTCGTTGTGTTCTTCTGGACCAAAATCACCTCGAGCTCTTGAACTTCTGGACGTGGCGGTATGTGGTGATTCGCCTTGTCTGCACCGTTCTCATGATAGCTTTTCAGCTCTGTGGGATGTATCCTCTTTGGGTTAACTGGGTGTTCTTCTTTATCTTTAATGTATCGGCTTCAATGGCATATTACACTGCTTATGCTTTCTACCGAGCATTTGTTCAAGATTTCCCACGTTCGTCTTATCGTGGGTTCCGTCATTTCAAATGGATCTTCTTTGTCTGCTTTTGGCAGGTAATTCTCATGCTCATGTACATGCTATCACATAAGCTTTTTTTCTTTCTTCGTTACAGAAGTTCGATTGGATTTTACTTGTATCGTTATTAGTATGCCTATAAAGCTTAAATAGAAGTTTATACGAGTTTTATATGATTTGTTGCAACCAAGTTGATGTCTTGAATTTTAGGTGAACATAAGTATGCAGTTTTAAAGGTCAAAAATCACTTTAATATTACTGTTTTTGTTTTTTATGATTTCTTTGTGATCATGCAAGTCTTTATAGCATCTAAAGTTGATAAACTAATATGTTGCTCCAAAACTTGGATTCACAGAATCACACTCACCTGCAAATATGCTATTGAGGGTCACAACTGAGATGACAACATAACTTGACCCTTGTATGCCCACATGCAAATATGCTATTGAGGGTCACAACTGAGATGACAACAACATAGATATAATCCTCGCTGGCACACTCACCTGGTCTTGGCTCTGATACTATCTATAACTGCCCAAACCACCGTATCAGATATTGTCCGCATTGACCTTAGCTTCACGGTTTTTCTTCTCTCAAAATGTGTTTGATAGGGAAGGTATCCAGCCATTATAAGGAAGTTTTCGTTCACATTCCCGACCGATGTGGGATGTTACACCAGGTTAAGTGCTCTCTGAAAAGGGTAATGGGTGGGAACCCTCTGGTCTCATGTACCATTTTGATACCCAGAGCACACACCGCATAGAACTCATGTCCGGTAAGTCATCATCCTCACACATAGAATCACAAGATATAGGATCTCCACTTGCCTTGGGCAAGTTTTGAACCTGTGACTTCTAGCCTTCATATGTGGTCACATGATGGCGGTACCATTGGGGTCTTACCCCATTGGTTAATTACTCTCTAAATGCATCAATAAATTTAAAAATTGAGCAAAAAGTGTGTTAGGTTCACAAACCAGAGTTATTTTTGGCGCAAAGTTTGTGGATCCAAATACTGATCATAATCCAACAAAATATATGTAGGAGGGTTGATTCACTTTAGAGACGGTGCGAATTCACAATATGTGACATCCACCGCATTTCTTTTCTATTTGTCGGCTAAACACAATATTCAAGTCACTTGTGGTGATAAAAACGCAAGGGTTTTGCTAAACAAGAGGTACGTGTATATTTATAGTTGCTCGACTAGATGCCAAATGTTAGGCGGAAATAAGATTGTTGCTTGTGTAGAGCCTGGTTTAAACATGTTTAACTACAAATAACACGAAACATAACATACGGATCAATGCAATACACTTTCTTGTCACTCATCCTAACATATATACCAAATTAACATGCATTTTGACAACTCGATCTCTCTTTTGGTGAATTCTGCATACATTATAACTGTCAATTCATGCTTTACAGACCAGAGACTACAGAAGGTCATGATATCACAATTATCAACGGAACGGATTAATCAACATTACAAAATCAACTTAATATATAACTTTTTATGCATTAAACCAAAGAAATAGAACCAAACATACAAATCATCAGTTGATACATAAATTGTTTACAATATGTAACAGCACAAGTTGATAAAAAGATATAAACGAAAGGTTGCAAACAAGTCGACTAGTCGAGCCGACATGATCAAGGCAAGCATTTCCCATAATTTCATATATGATACAGGTGCATCAGAAAACCTGAAATTCTGATGTGAACCTTTAAGTGCTTAAAAGTAAAACTACAAGTATCAAAAGAAGAAGAAAAAAACTACAAAAGAAAAGGCAAACCTCCAGAATTAGACCACTGAATAAGAGCACTTCTTAAGCTCAACATTGTCAATGTCTAATTTCTCTTGAGGAAAAGTACACATTCCAATCTTGTCTTCCCCTTGGTCAGGCAACAAGTCACAAGGCTTAGGAACCACACCACTAGTCATCCCTTCAACATCACTACATGTCCACGGGACCTTTTTAGCTTTGACCCGCATCCCAATGGTCGCGTTTGATATACATATCCCAGTAAAAGTATCACCCGATATCCCCTCTAGTCGAGCAGCCATTGTCACGTTTTCTGCCACCACATCCCTATAGTTAATGTTTTGGATAACGGGAATGGCTTTTGGGTCCCAATGAGTGTCAGCATGGGACCCATAGTTTCCCGTTATCCAGAACACCCATTTCATGGTATGTAATGTCATGCCTTTTACATAGATGTCTTTTACGAACCCACCACGCCCTACTCCTGTCTTGATCCTGACCGCCGATTCAGTGTTGATGGCAGTGATATCCTCGGCTCTCACGTCTTGAATTCCACCTGACATTTCACTTCCTAGTGCAATGGCTGCACTGTAAGGAGAGATACACGTGAGTCGTCTAATGATCAAGTGTTGCGTTGGCATGGCGTATGATATCCCATACTCATCCCAACCACTCTTAACCGCGACACAATCATCTCCAGAGACGATATAAGTGTCTTCTATTCTTGTGTTTGAGCAAGAATCTGTTACACCAATTAAGTTTATCGAGATATTAATAAGCCAAGTAAATTTATGATGAAACTGAGACAAAAACAACTAACTAGATACCTGGGTTAATTCCGTCAGTGTTTGGAGACTGGATTGGAGCCAAGATTGTAATCCCTTGTAAAAGAATGTTACTGTAATACAATTAAATGTTTCAATAGCTATACTTCTAAAAGTACAAGGGGCTAAAATGAAAATCAATCCCAAGTTAAAGTGCTTAAAACTAAACATTTAACCCGTTACAAGGGCATATGTTTTTGTAAGTGAAAGAACATATGTATATATGGCGAGTTCCACTATCGCAATGGACGACATTCGTCCATATATATAAAAATGAAAGATGATTAAACATACCTACTATAAACGGGGTGGACATTCCATGATGGTGAATTGAGGAATGTAACATTGGAGACCTGAATGGTATCTGAATACATGATCTCGAAAAGGTAGGGTCGCGTATATTTCAACTTTTTCCCATGGAACTTTTGCCACCAAAGCAAACCTTGTCCATCGATCGTCCCATTGTCACCTATATATTGTTTATGATCCAATGGTCACGGATTAAGTTTTTAATTCACTACATCTTGAAATAATACTTCTTGTGTATAGTTGGGTGAATTTTTATTTACCTGTAATTACGACATCAGTGAGATTTGTTCCGAAAATGAGACTGATGTATCTTCCTCCAGCTGCATCTCTTCCGTGACCGTATGATGGCAGGGGATCAATTACTGGCCATTGATTTATATCCTATCACATCCATCCATCACTTTAAACTTAAGGAACAATATATATTAAGAAAATCTATCACTACTCGATTCTATTAATTAGTATTACTCGTATTTATTAAGGGAATAACTAAGGGAATAACTAATATGCTTCTAGAAGCATGTACTCCTCTCACAAATTATTTAAAAAATATTTTAAATTTAAACATTGATTTCAATCACATGGCTCAATGTTTAATATTTTTTAATTGATTTGTGAGAGGATAAACATATATGATATATGTTTCTAGAAGCATATTAGTTATTCCTATTTATTAATTGCATATAAGTTTCAACATACGTTAAAGTAGAGGGTAATATGTATAATCTCACATGATAATTACTTTTTTCCAAGCAATATATCTCTATATATTTATGAATGAATGAATGGATAGTAACATGTTGCTAAGTTAAATTTATAACCACGATAGTGAGCTTTGTATTATTCATCAAATGATGCCAAATCAATATCACATGCTCAGAACAAGCCAATTAAGCCAAGGCACCATAATCCGACCTTTTTGGGTGTGCGTACTTTTGTCTACTTTCTGACTTATATATTATTCAAACTAGCACAGTACTAATATAACAATGGCAGGTAATAATGACGACTGTTGGTGGCCCGCATTCAAACATTCGATACTTTGATAATTAACAAAAAAGCAAAACAATATGTTTAAATAGACTAGTATATATGTCATGGATAGAGTCATGGGCGGTACTAAGGGGGCAAGTGGGTCCAATGCCCCCTTCCAAATTTAAATTTTGTCATGTATTTTTAAATTTTTCATAAAATTTAAAAAAATTTCTATAGGTTTTTAACATTTTGCCCCCTTTTAGATTTATTTTTCATAAGTATTCTAAGTTTGCCCCTTTTGGATTTTTTTTCTGGTACCGCCTCTGGATAGAGTGGATTAAAAATCCACTTCTTTCGATATAACGATTTTACTATGTTGGTTAAATTCTTTCGGTCACAGCACATGACTAAAGCATCCATTCAAAATAAATAAATAAATGAAAATATAATGCATAACGATATGTTTGAAAAGATATATGACTAATGAACGGTGATCCCGTGACATATGTTTTTGTGTTGTACATGTTGTAAGCATGATACTCACGCAATGTGACGGTGATGGTGGAGAAGACAGTTTAGTGGTGTCAGTGATGGTACTATTGGTGGTGTTGACGGTGTTAAGTGGTGTAGGTTGATTTAATTGTAATAATGGAAATTTTTAGAAGATAATGGCTTAAAGTGTTAATTATTAAAATAAAGGTTTAGAGTGTAAATTAATTCACAAGTGCAAATTTTGGTATTTTATAAAAACTAATTCCATAGTGGTAGTTTATTAAGGGTAATTTAGTAATTCCGTATGTAATTATTTCTAACAATGAAGAGTGTGATCATTTTTATATAGGAGTATAGATAAAGTTTGAAAAATAAATACGTACGTACATTTGTGGGGTGGATTAATATAGGTTTTTCGAGAGTCCTAGTTTTCAGACGTACATATAATTTAGGAGTAGGACTAGAATATATATTCGTTCAAAAAAAACCATACGTACATGATATGCTTTAAAAGAAACAAAGAATGAAAAAGGAATAATGGAAGGTGAAAAACCAACCTGTGAAGCAAGGAGGGTGGCATCCTTGTGAAGAAAGAGAGTAAAATGGCTAGTGAGATTGAAGCTGCCGGTCAGCCATTGACCAGCCGGAACATACAGCTGAGCCCCGCCGTCCGACCCATATTGGCTCAATTTATTTATTGCTTCCTGAAAAGCCCTTGTATTTAGTGTTTTGCCATCTCCAACCCCTCCAAAATCAGTTATTGATGCACTATGGCTCCTGCAGTTTATTGCATTGTACTCTAATGACCCCTCTAAATCTTTTACTTTTCTACCTTCAACTGCAACCATACTTGTCGCCACCATTATCGCCACGAACAACCATGTCATCTTTCTCATCTGCATAAATTAATTATAGAAAATGTGAGTAAATGATGGTGCAGTGGTTCTAGGAAATGTTAAATAGGTTCAATGTTGGTATTTTAGATTGGAATAGAAGTATGATTTTGGGCATACTACTTATACTTTGTGTTATGTGAAGTGATATTAGTACCACAAAAATTAATATTTTTTATAACAACAAGTATGTAAAACATATATGTAGTAAAGAAATCAACTATTGTGGTACTAATATCACTTTGTGTTATTGGAGCAACATATAATTTTAATTTTTATTATGACGCATATGCACGTCAAAGGATAAATATATTTAATTCTCCTTGACGTGTATTTCTAAGACACCAATTGGACACAAAAACTACCTAGACAAAAAAATAGAACTCATGTAATGAAGATGTGCTATAATAAATAACTTATTTTTGGGGGGTTTTATTGTATATTTGTATATATGCCCTTGCTTACTAGAGAATTAATTTTAAAAATTGGCAAACTATTTGAGATTTTAAGGTACGAGGGAATTGAACTTACTTGAAGATATTGATGGTTTTTTAAGCCTTTTGAGTTGTAGCGACACTTCATTGTTATGTTTGAGGAATGTGATATGGAATGTGTTGGTAGGGCGTTTGGAAAACATGAACTCTTTTGTGGGTATATATAGGTAATAAAAAACAAGCAATATTGTTAGCAAGGGCATACTTGCACAACATTACAATAATCATTATATGTTGTGTACAAACCAACGGCCAAGGTATCAAAATATGAACGAAGGTGGTCCAAAAAATAACCAACTTAAATCAAACAGGAAATTAAACAGGGTGAGGATTGGGTGAAACAAGAACATAACCGGAAAGGAGAGAATAATGCACATTGCAAACTAAAAAATAAAAAGATTGAACTTAATATAAACTTATAATTGTTCTACACTCGTGTTTATGTTGGTTACAGACAAGACTGACAAATGGGTACCTGTTAAGACCTGTTAAAGTACATGTTAAACAAAAAATGTACTATGCAACTTTTTCTATTTATAAAAATAATTGTTTTTAATATTTTAAAGTTCAACATTTAACTTTTTTGATACATAAAATGAATAATTGTCAAACTCAAATCATCAAAGACAAGTGTTAAATGAGTCATTTTCATGTATTAAACCTGAAAATTTTGTGCGCACCGAACCTGTTAAGACACGATTTGCCAGTCTTACTAGTTACAGATAATCAAAACGTGTCAGCTACCGATTGTCAGGGATGCAACTATTAGATGTTAAACGTATATTTTGAGGTTAACTAGACTAAAATTAGGTTTAGCTTCGGTTTATCCACAAAATCATTTTTGATGTTCGAGATTTCTCACCATTTTAAGGTTAAAAACAAATTTCCTTTGCCTTTACAAAAGAAAATCTTTTCTGATATTTTTATCTTTCTGATCATTTGGTATCTCTTTAGCAACTTATAATTTATTTGTATTTGTATGCAATTTTAATTAAAACTTACGAATCCACCACTTAATGTTAGGTAGCCGATTTAGTGTTCAATTTCATGGTTTAAAATATATTTTATCTAGATTAGATTCTGTTTTTCACTTGTGACTCTCTAGTAATGCGATCCATGATTGTGCTTTGGAATTTTGTGGCACAAGAAAATTTAGGTAGTTGTTTCTTATAAGATATAATAATCCTACTGTATATGATTTCACATTGATTTAAGTTTTATGTAAGACGATATATATTAGAACATTTTTATTTATTTTTTCGTCTTCTTGGAATAGTAGCTCAGGTACAAGTTCAAAACTTATTAGAGAGGATAAGCAATTTTTCTGGCGACAAGAGCTTTGTCTTGTATCATGTTCAAGACAACATTTATTTATATATAAATATTTATATATATTTGCTTCATGAGATTTTGCATAATAATTTCTAGATAACATGATTTGGGAATTGGGATGAACTTTTAGAGTTTTTAGCTTTGGAGTAACATAAGCAGGGAAGGAGAGGTTGGGCCATATGAAATAAATGGTTATTTGGAAATTTTGATGAATTATTTCAAGACCATAAGTCGTTGAAGACAATATTGAATCTCATAACTCGTCTTCAAACATTCGAATAGAGAGATACTTCCTCAAACGTATATACATGTATGTTGCGTGCTATTGAAATCATGAAACATCTTCTCTAATTTTCCCAAGATCAATGTTTTTTAGAGCTTTAACGACTAGTATGGTAAAATGTTTATATAAATTCCACATTTTATTAGGAGTACTTCTTTTTAGCGTTAAATATATTATATTATATACTAAATTACATCAAATAGTCTATTGTTAATAAAAAAAATAATAATAAAAAAAAACCCCTCCAAATAGGTAAATAGTTTATCAAATAGACTAACCATAACAAAATATTTTTTAATAACAATGCTAAAAAAACAATACTTATTGGGATCCATTTGAGTGGTGTGATTCTTTGTGGCCTCTATTATTAAATTCTACCCGTGAAGTGCCTTTTTGAAACACCATTACCGACCCACTCAACTTCACGGGTCATCCATTCAATATGGTCCCATCAACAATGATATACGAGCATGTATCGCACTTCCTCCCAAAATTATATAGTTTTCAGATATAAATCACACCGATGAAAAGAAGAAAGAAAAAACACTACGATTATCATGACTTCAGTCTTCAACAATATTTAGTGCTCGTATTTATCTATCTTTTATATACACTATCAACGTATTTGGTTTACCAAAATATCATTAATTAATGATATAATTTGTAACATCTATCGTTCAACTTTTATAATAGCTAAACCACAATTTTTAAATAAATTACCTTTGTATTAATAATCTACTAGCATAATACCCGCGCGTTGCAGCAGAATATTGTTTTAGAAGTGACAATTTGTTATAAGGGTAGATGTGTTAATTTAGTGTTGTAATGTGTGGAGGGACATTTTGTAAACCATAAATATGCTAAAAGGGGCTTTTTGAGGAAAAAAATACGCTTAATTTTTAAGACATACCATAAATAAAAAACTCAAAATGCTTTATAAAGGAGTAAAGAAGTAAAGATAATACTCGTCACCGCCGAGTCTAGTTATTTAAAATGTTTTGAACTTCTGAGATAGGATTTGTAAATGTATAAATACATTGAAACATACTAATATAAAGAGGTGGACGATAAATTTGAGACTAGATAACCTCATATACATTAGATAACCTCGTATAAATATAAACACATATAGCTCAAGTGGAAATTGGACGAGCAAAACACATGAGCCTTGTATGAACTTTTGAAATTGGGATAGGAGGTTTTGGATTCAAACTCTGCTTTTAGCTGGTCTTACTATGTTAGAAAAGTTACCTATAGTTAATTCTTGTGGAGTAAACAATAATTGCTGTTAAAAATAACTGATGTTAAAGTATTCCTGACAATCTACACTTCTTTGGGAATATATGTTTTCGATTAGTCTTGTCGGAATTTTCTTTAGAATTTAGTATCCTCTCCCATGATAAGATTAAGAGTGTTTATCTTTAACATTTTCTATTATCTGCTCATGATGAAATTAGATATCATTAACATTAATTTATACGAACATTGACATTCAACAAAGTTATCTTGTTTAAACAATTTTTCTCAAAACAATACGAAAAAGATAATGCTTACATGAGTTTGTAAAACTGTACACAATCGACAAACTTATCTCCTTAGACAAACAAAACTAGAATGGTACAAGAGTTTGCATCGTAGAAATGTAATGTGATTGTGCCATGATATGTTGGTGATTATGGTTTTTTTTTTTCCCCTCTTTCTACCGGACATGTGGTAATAGAAAATTCTATATGGAAATTGTAACACTCAGTTGCCCACGACACTATCGTGGTGCATCATTCATTTTTAATGATGTAATTACGTGTTTATTCAGTTTAATCCATACGTGTTTCTTTTCTTTCTACCTCATATATGCTTTAGTGCATCAATGATTGATAGCTTAAAACTTTTCAACCATTAGATGGACAGCAAACAAACTAGTATTTCCCCTTACGCAAAAAAGTAACTGGACTGTAGCTAAAGCCTAAGACCATTTCTATTCACAACTCAACTCAACAATACTATTTATTGTAAAACTAATTTCTCTCTTATGTCCACCCAACCCAACTAAACCCAATTTTTACACTCTTATTCACAACCAAACTAAACTATATTTTAAACAAATAATAATGTTTAAAAATTAATTTTTCTTACATTTAAAATTACTTAAAAGAATTAGGAATACTTTTTTCTTTAAAAAAAATTGTTATTTTACACCATAAATAAAAAATTCTAATATTAGATTAAAACTTATTTCCCGTTCATAAAACATATTTAAATTATAAATTCTTCGTATGTAGAGACTACATTCCTTAAAGTAAATTATAATTATTTATTAATTAATTAAAAAGTGTAGAAAAGCAAATAATTTGAATAAAGTCCATAATCCATTATTCCAAACAACAAGAATAAAGTCCTGCGTATATGAAGGTCTTGTATGGTATCTACATGCTAGTATGCTACCAAGTTAATATTTTTTAATCAGCAACTAATGTTTGGTGCAACCAACGAGTCGGTGACATCAAATTATTTTAATAGTTTCATTTTGCTTTTTGAGCCAACCGACTGAAGTTTTTTCCCCCGATGGGATAGTCTAAGGATATGGGGAATGATCGTCATTTTCTGTATATAGAACACCACCCCACCCCGCTCTCACAGGCTCACAGCACAACATTTCTTCTTTTTTTTCTTTTAATTGTTTTCTCATATTCATGTACGGAGTATAATTTAATGGCATTTACTCGGTTGGTATTGAGGATGTTGTGAGGAAAAAAAAACAACATGAGGTACAACTGTACAAGAAAGAGAGGGGGCCTCTGATATCATCTCAATAAGACGTTATTCACTAGATACTTTATAAAATAGAAAATTTTGAGATATCTAAATAAGTTCTAATCATTTTAAAAATCAACTCGCAAGTTCTTCATCTGAATACATCCTAAATCTAGATGTCACTAACCTACTAATCTTGTAATAGTATACCTATTAGGATGCCAGAGAATGGAGAAATTTAGGACGCGTTTGGTTCACAGAATGTTTTTGGAAGGAATGGAATCTTTAGAAGGAATTAGAATCTGAAGGAATGGAATTGGAATCTGAAGGAATGGAATTTGACGGAATGTTTTTGATTTTTTGAGAATTCAAGTAACGGAAGGAATGAAATTTCTTCCTCCATCCCCATGGAATGGAGATTCCATCATATGATGGAATGTTTACATTCCTACGGAATGAGATTCCTCATTCTTTGAACAACCAAACACACTAAGGAATGAAATTCAATTCCAATTCCATCAGATTCCATCAAATTCTATGAAACAAACGCGACCTTAGAGTTGACATCAAAATTAGTGGAGGAATTGAAAACTCGAATAGTGATATGAAGTACCTAATAACGAGTTTACAAGTCTACAAGTTCTAAACGACTGGAGTATATTATAACCACACTAGCCCATTATAAACAAGTAAACAGATGAGGTTTTCCTTATTTAGGTTATTCCGGAAAGACGGGTGTTTTTTACTCGGAGGTATGTGGCCTAACAGAGGTATCGCATGACCATTTTCGAGCCTTTCCATTATCACATCTAGGATTGTACGAAGCAAGACTCCGAAGAAAGACCTCTACTAAAGAGTTATAGGACTACAGGCCACATTAAAGAGGGTTCACACTAGCCCATTATCTAGTGGTATAATATATGCCTTTAATTAAAGCATGCGTATCATCCCACTGCAAAGACTTGGTGTATAGCTAGCTACTCCATCCACTAAGGCAAACCCATTATCCTAGTGGCGTTGGAACAAGCTAGTAACCTAGCAAGTTAGTTTAATAAATATAAGTTAACATTTGGTAACGATTTCATTTCATGTACAATCTTAACTTAAATACAGAGTTATTGAATATCCATGTTAAAGTTTTGATTTTATAAGTGATTGACTCTATAGACATGATAAATACCAGCATCACTGTGCCATCTAACACTGCTATGAACGAAAGAATTATTATCAATCATCGCCATAAGAGTGGTTTTGGCTTTTTGCAAACCAAACCATTATATGTGTTATTAGAAACTGCTTAAATTTACTAATATAGCATGCTCCTGTATTATTTTGTATATATTTTTTTATTCTAAATAAGGTTTACTGATAGAACTGTTCATTAATAAAAACAGAGCATTACCACTAAATGATAGAAGGTATTCTATCATTGCCTAGGCTAAAGTAAACAGTGTCGAATAGATCATTTCATTTTTTGAATTCTAACATTTTGGTCATTCAGCTTGCATTACTAATAAACAGGGAAGATGCATGTTCATATCATCATGGTACAGCTACACACAACTTTAACTACGACCCCCCCGGTGAAAATTAATCAAAAAAGAAGTATGGGATAGCAATGCATGAAAATCACAACAAAAGCAAATTATACAGCCAGTAAAGGTAGTTACCACATCAGACAATCATCTTCGTGATTTTGCCTTGGTCTTGGTGTTGAAATGATGAGATTTCAACTTCTTCTTCTTGACTACTTGTGTAGGCCCAGAACCCTCACGGAATGGCATTCCCATTAATGCTAGAAGTTTATACGCTTCTTTGTCTGTTTGAGCTGTTGTTGATATACAAACATCCATTCCCCTGGGTTTCCCGAGGGCATCATAACTAAGCTCAGGAAACACACTTTGTTCTTTTAGTCCAACACTGTAGTTACCGTGTCCGTCAAAGCTGTTAGGGCTTACACCTTGAAAATCACGAGTTCTAGGAAGACCCAAGTTAATAAACCGGTCAAGAAATGCATACATCACCTGTCAGAACGGCCCAAAAACATCAAGAGGTGCTTCGACTTAAATTGAACAACTTGATATCGTTTCTTGAGGGAAGGTTGATAATTTTTGTGACATTTCGAAGAAATTTTTGTATGCCTACTCTTATGATCATATCATATGTTTTTTCTGATTTGAAAGTTGAAACCACTAACTTCACCAATCATAAACTTTGCAGCAGAAAATGGTTACAAAACTTGTGCAGTCAGACTGGTAGTTTTGGCAACAAAATGGTATTATATCCAATAGTTTGCAAAAATGAAATGTTAGTTTTTCTTAAGACATCCAAAGAAGAAAACTTCTTGATTTATGCAATTTCTACCACAGCTTCTGTAAATACGAATCTTTAACAAACAGTGATGGTCGACTAAGTAGCAATGTTTTAGTTTAGAACTAAGACCTCAGCAGGACAAGCAACAAAAGTATTAACACCTAAAAAAAATCCTAGAGTTGGAAAATGAAAAAACAAGAAAACTTAAGCTAACCAGGGTATTTCACTTTTACCTAAAAAAAAGGAGAAAACTTACATTGCCCCTTAGGGTGACAGCAATTCCAAGTGTTTGATTTTCTCTGATCTTAAAAGTTGCAATGGGATTCTTTGCTTTCGTTTTTACAGGCCTTTGTCCTGTGATGAGTGCCATGTCATTTATTGCTGCTTCAAGACCTTTATTATTCTGGGCAGCGTCTCCAATACCACAATTCACGACAATTTTGTCAACCTTTGGCACCTACCATATTCATAGAAACAAATTCTGTTAAAAAATCATATGCGTTAGTTGACATATTCAGCTTTGATTCACAACAAATCCATATAGGCGTTTAGCATCACTCGTACAAAAGCAATAAAAAGCTAGATTCAGGGAGATGGATCAGTTAAATGATTAACAAATAGGCACAAAAAGGCTACAAACAATAGTCCACTTCTTCATCCATGAGTTGAAAAAAAAAAAGACTGATCTGAGGCCAATAAATCAATTAATGGACCTCACATGGATGTAAGTGCATTAAAAACATGCATAATTCTAAAGAAAAGACACAAATCATATGATGAACTACAAGTAAAAACAGGGATTCACACGAGTGTTCTTTCTTGCATTTGCACAAGTATACTGGGTGTCTACAAACCTCAGGTAATGTACCAAGTATAATAATTCAAGGCATCACTCGCAGATAACATATGCATAACTTGGGTAAGATAGAATAATAGACCAATAGTTAAATTTGAAGCAGAAGATTATGGATGGTATGGAGTGTGACATCCAGCAGATGCTAGATTATTTTTTTACAAACAGACCTATCCATTGACTTACTACAAAAACTATCCCATATGTGTGAACATTACAAAAACTACATTTTTCACAATAATCGAGCTACATGCTTTGTACAAGTAAAAATGATGTACTCTGTGGAACTTGAGATGAGGTAGATTAGGTCATTATTCAAAATCCATATGAATTATCCACCCTACTGTATACAGTATACTGTTATCACAAGTTAGTCCTCAAAAACTTCCAAAAAGAAAGTACTGTTAATTTGAAGAATCGTTAACTTGATCGTAAAAGCCGGAATGTACTAATTCACCATCACAACGCTAATAAAGTAGCAAATTCAACCAAACACCATGAGTAAACAGAATAGATTTATTTTTAACAATAAACAATATGAAAATTTCTACTAAGTTATTACGACAATGATTCATCATAAGCACATTTGTTCAGTAGAGTAAATCCATTACTAATCTTCATCAATAGAACAATTTTTAGGCAAAATTACAAAGTAACACCTTACACGTCATTCTAATTAGCAATCTACCTAATTTATCAGTAGAAAATCTCATACGTATGAACGGAATATATTAAGCATTATATCTAAAAAACATAAACATAACAAAATAAATTAGTAATAAGCTAATTAACTACACTTAAATCAATAACTAACACCTTACACAATGTTTATATACAAAAAGCGTATCATACAGTATGTACAGCAAAAACATAATCACATAAACTGCAAACTTGAACCTATAATTACTTACAACTGCTCACTTTAACAAACTCAATAACTAAAATCCTAAATCCTTTAAACATCACTCTACCTAACATTCTCCCTAATTTCTACAAACATTTCGTATCGATAAACGCGGAACCTAATGCATCGCTCTAAGGTACTGGAATTCTCTCTAATTTCTACAAATAATTTCATCAATAAACTCAATAATAGATTTATTCTAATATACTAACATATAATACATATATATATATACCTGATGGACATTGGTGTAATTAAATTCCTCTTTAAGCAGCGGAACAATTTTTTCCTGGTAAGATGTTTTGAGACGGTTAACCTTATCCGCCTCCGATTTATCAACCAATACTATACCTGCCGCAGCTTCCGCTTTCACCGATAAACCGACGTATCGGTTTCCGCACGGCGGAGATAACCGTACGGAGTTAACCGCCGGAAAATGAGAGAGAAATGAAGAAGCTGAGGATTGCAGAAGCGCCATGGCAAGTGTCAAGTGTGTGTGTGTGTGTGTGGATAAAGAGATTTTGTTGAAATAAAAATGTGATAATAAGATACACATTCGGTCCTCAAACTATTTTAAGTTGACTTGTTTGTGCATTATTTTATTCTTTTTCATCTTTAGTCCCTGAACTTGTAAAAAACATATACATTAATGCTTTCAAAAAAATTGAAACATACCACAATTTTTAGGCTTTGGCTTTGAAAGTAAACCGTAGCCATCGAACCCTTTGAAGTTTTGAATGTTAATGGATATTGTTGTAAAATGATTTTCTTTTTTATGTTTGCTCTATAATTTGAAAATTTTGAATGAGAAATGCTATGTATACCATAAGTATATATAAAGCGAAAAATAAGGACAAGATTCTTTTTTGTATCTAGACACTTTCATTATGAAAATTAATGGTTCGCGTTCTCAGGAGCGGGTAATTACTGATATCCTTATTCATATTTTTTATAAATATATATGTATATTGTTTATTCAATTGATTTAAGAATATATTTTCCCTTGTTATTGAAAGTATCAATGATATCACAATATAGAAAAACTACAAGCAAGTGATAATAATTGAAAGGGATATTTCTTTTTATTTCTCATGTCAAAATACAGTAATGGGGGGCCTTTAAATAATGGAAAGAGACTAACTAAAAATGCAGAAATAAAAGGAACCAACTAACGTCTATCATGACTTATTCTTTAACTAAAAATAAGGAAAACATGAACTCCACTTGCATGAGAAACGGCCCCACAACTCCACTACTTGACTTCTTCAACTCTTGACTCTTTAGCCACGTTGCTTAGGAAGTTTTGAAGCACTTCCATCATCCCCCCTTGCTTCGAACTTCTCAACTCCCAAAAGTCTCCTAAAGTGAACAAACTTTTCTCTAGCCAAAGCCTTTGTTAAAACATCTGCAAGCTGAATGTTAGTACCACAATACTCCAGTGATATTTGTTGTTGAGACACCATATCACGAACATAATGATGCTTTATCTCGATATGTTTTGAACGACCATGCATGACTGGATTTCGTGACAAATTTATAGCAGAATGATTGTCACAGAAGATGATTGTAGGATTTTCTTGACTTATTCCCAAGTCACTGAGAACCCTCCTTAACCATATTGCTTGACTTGTGGCTGCAGAGGCGGCTACATACTCGGCTTCGGTGCTTGAAAGAGCCACAGTACTTTGTTTCTTACAACTCCAAGTTACTACACCACTGCCGAGAGAGAATGCATTTGCAGAAACACTTTTTCTGTCATCTATTGAGCTTGCCCAGTCACTATCGGTGTAACCCACCAATTGAATAGGAGTCCCTTGAGCATACCAAATCCCAAAATCAGATGTACTAGCAACATATCTAACAATTCTTTTAGCAGCTCCAAAATGAAGTTTAGATGGACTTTGCATGAACCGAGATATAAGACTGACTGAGAAAGCCAAATCAGGCCTTGTATGTGTTAAATAAATCAGACCGCCTACAAGACTTCGAAACATTACCTCGTCAACTTTTTCAGCTTGATCATCACGACATAATTTTTCATTTACATTCATTGGAGTCTCTTCACCTTTGCACCCATCCATACCAAACTTATTCACAAGAGCTTTAGCATATTTTTCTTGAGAAATAAATACACCTTCTGTTGTTTGTTTTACCTCCAAACCCAAGAACAGTTTCAGCAGCCCCATATCAGTCATTTCAAACTCCTTTTCCATTCCTTCCCTAAATTCTTTCACCAACTTCGGAGATGAACTAGTATAAATGATGTCATTGACATATAGACAAACATAAATAATCTCGCCTCCTTCCTTTTTAATGTATAAGGTTGGTTCATTCTCACTTCTGGCATATTCATGTTGAGTAAAATAGCCATCGATTCTAGAATACCAAGCACGAGGGGCTTGTTTAAGCCCATACAGAGCTTTCTTCAAGCGATACACCTTATCTTCATTACCAACCTTTTCAAATCCTTCTGGTTGGCTGACATAGATTTCTTCGCTCAAGTCACCATTTAAGAATGCCGTTTTTACATCGAGTTGGTGAAGCTTCCAACCTCGTTGTGCAGCAACTGAGATAACAACTCGAATAGTTTCAAATCGGGCAACAGGAGCGAAAGTCTCCTGGTAGTCAATCCCCGGTTGTTGGGAGTACTCTTTTGCCACCAATCTCGCTTTATGCTTCAAAATTTTTCCATCAGCTCCAATTTTGGTCTTAAAAAGCCACTTTAGACCAACCACATTCTTATCGCCTGATGGCAAGTTGACCAGCTCCCATGTTTTGTGTTTTTCGATGGCTTCAAGTTCTTTTAACATGGCATTTTGCCATTCAATCTTAGTGGAAGCCTCCTGAAAGGTTGCAGGTTCCGAGATTGAAAGAGCAAGATATTGATGCTCATCATCTGAAAGTCCCTGGCCACTTTCATAGTCTTGCATCCATGTAGGGGGCTTAGTTTGTCGTCGAGGTGGTTCGCTAAGAGTTTGAACAGATGACAAAGTTGTGTTGGTGGGTAAGGTCATGTGAGGAATTAAAGATGAAACATTATTTGTGGAGTCTTGTGAATGTGAATTTATTGGAGAAGTAAGAATTGGTTGTGTGGTGGATGATAAAGACTGATGGGTATTAGGTGATTGGATATTAGAGGAGCTTTGACTTGTGGGGTTGTAAGAGTTTTGAGACATGTGATCAGTGGGTACAGTCTGCATGGGAGTTTGTATGTTATCTCCATTTTGTGAAGCATCAATATTCTCCATGTGGGTGTCATCATTAAAGTAGATAGGAAATGAATTTCCTTCAATTACGTTGCTTTCTTCCCACTTCCACCTATCATTTTCAAAAAACACAACATTTCTTTTAACACAGAGCCTTTTTGTGATGGGGTTATAAAGCCTGTACCCTTTACTTTCTTGTGCATACCTTATAAAAATACATTTTTCTGCTCTATCATCTAATTTTTTTCTTTGATGAGCAGGGACATGTCCATAGGATATACACCCAAAAACTCTAAGATGATATACAGATGGTTTGCGACCACACCAAACTTCATGCGGAGTTTGGTTTTTAAGGGCTTTGGTTGTTGCTCGATTGAGCAAATATACGGCTGTAGCAACCCCTTCTGCCCAATAACATTTTGGCAAGCCTTTTTCCTTTAACATGCTCCTTGTCATCCCCATAATAGTGCGGTTTCGTCGTTCCACTACTCCATTGTGTTGGGGAGTGTACGAGACCGTGAGTTCCCTTTTAATTCCATTATTTTCACAAAATTGGTTGAAGGCATTTGAACAAATTCACCCCCACGGTCAGTTCTTAAAACTTTAATTTGATGCTCACATTCCTTTTCTATGAGTATTTTAAACTTCTTAAACTTTTCAAAAGCTTGTGATTTGTTTTTTAGAAAATACACCCAACTCATCCGTGAAAAATCATCAATCAATAAAAAATAGTAAAGACTACCACCCAAACTCTCTACTTGCATTTCTCCACACAGGTCGGCGTGGATTAATTCAAGAGGCTTACTAGCTTTCCAAGAATGAGAAGAGAATGGCAATTGGTTTAGTTTTCCAAGTACACATCCCTCACAAGTGTTGGAAAGATTTATACTTGGTAAACCATGTACCATGCTTTTCTCAGAGAGTGTTTTTAGGCCTTGAAAATGGAGATGTCCATACCTTAAATGCCATAAATGGGCATCTGCATCATGATGAGTATAAAGTGCATGCTGTTGATAGACAACCTTTGAAGCATCGACCACGAACATATTATTCTTTCCGACATTAATGGTCATAAGCTCTGCTCCGGTGTTCTTCTTGGTGATCACACACTGCCCTTCTTTAAACAGAAGAGCATAGCCTCGTTTCATGAGTTGGCCAACGCTTAAAAGATAGTACTTCAACCTTGGAATATAGTAAACATCCTCAAGCAATTTGAAGCCGCCATCCATCAGATTGATACGCACTGTTCCTCTTCCTTCTACCAGCAATTTCTTCTTATCTCCTAAATTTACTTGGACCTTAAAGTCTTCATCAAGGTAAGAAAAACTTTCTTTAACCCCGGTCATGTGATTCGAACACCCAGAGTCCAAAAACCAAAGTTGATTTGAGTATTCTTCTTGATTGTCAGTGAACATCATGAAGAGGTGGTGTTGTTCTTCTTCGGTTTCTGGCTTCGGTTCAACAAGGGGTGCTTCCTCCGCGACAACTTGAGCTTGATTCTCCTAATTATACCAACAGTCCTTTTGTACATGCCCATATTTGCTGCATACGTGACACTGAGGAGCCTTGCTTCGGTCAAAGGTTCGACCTCGACCCCTTCCTCTTGCAGCACCGCGGCCTCTGCCTCTGCCTCGTGAGGTCTGAAAGCCACGGTTAAAAGCTTGTGGTATATGCATTACTTGTAAAGCTTGTTCGTCTACCTTTTCTCCCTTTCCTTTGGATCGATTCAAAAGCCTTGCCTCCTGTGATTGGAGAGACCCCATTAGTTTCATCGGTTTGAGGGTAGCTAGATCAGTAGTTGAGATTTCGATACCCGAAACTATGAAATCAAACTGGGGTGTAAGGCTTCTGAGTACTTTTTCAACAATGGATTGATCAGTGATCTCTTCACCGTATGATCGTTGTTGGCTAACAATGGCCATAACACGAGAAAAGTAATCACCAACCAATTCTCCCTCTTGCATAAAAAGGTTTTCGAACTCTCTTCTTAGGCCCTGCAACTTGATGGCTTTGACTTTCTCATCGCCTTGAAACTCCATTTTTAGGATTTCCCACGTCTCTTTTGCTGTGCTTGCTGCTGCGATTCTCGAGAATAGTTGGTCATGGACTGCCTGCTGGATAATTGCCATCGCATGAGCATCCTTTTTTATTGCCGTTTTGAGACGGCTTTGATCGGTTTCTTTTTCGTCAATACCCGTTTCAACCAGTTCCCAGAGGTCTCGAGATCTTAGGATGGTTTTCATCCTTATACTCCAGTAGTCATATCCTTCCCCTTTGAATATGGGAATAGGAGTAGGTTGTATTTGCAATGCATTTGTGGAGTCGGTCATTTGTTTGTTTGATTATTATTTTTTTATTTTTTATTTTGGATTGTTTGTTGTTGTTTTGTTTAGTTGTGGGGCTATAGGATCAGAAGAACCTGGCTCTGATACCACTGAAAGTATCAATGATATCACAATATAGAAAAACTACAAGCAAGTGATAATAATTGAAAGGGATATTTCTTTTTATTTCTCATGTCAAAATACAGTAATGGGGGGCCTTTAAATAATGGAAAGAGACTAACTAAAAATGCAGAAATAAAAGGAACCAACTAACGTCTATCATGACTTATTCTTTAACTAAAAATAAGGAAAACATGAACTCCACTTGCATAAGAAACGGCCCCACAACTCCACTACTTGACTTCTTCAACTCTTGACTCTTTAGCCACGTTGCTTAGGAAGTTTTGAAGCACTTCCATCAGTTATTTTGTTGTTAACAGTAATAAATATGAATTTAACCCACCATGCAAACAACGCACTAAGACGAGGAAGAGTCGGAGACTTTCATCGTTGTCATCATCATCAAAGCCTCAGGTAATAACATGTACTGTAATTGTTAATGTTTATTTATATATTTTTACTTTTTTTAACCATTTACGAGTAGTATTTTTCTTTTTATTACTTATAAAGCAACCAGACAAGTAAAAATAATGGCAGAGATTATTTATATCATATCATGCATATAGCTATAAATAACTAACTAGTAGTGTGGTCACGGGGATAGCTTGGATATATATAAGTTTTGTATTAATTCAAAAGGATATAGTACAGTTTTGACTGAATAAGAAATGGATTTTAACTATGAGAGCACACATTTCCCAGCCTTTCAACTTTATATGATGGTTAATTGGTTGCTATCTTACTAACTTTATGCCCAATATTCGGGCATACTCAAATCTGAACATTTCACCATTGTTTTGATTAGATCCACATTCAACAGGAACAAATTTAACAAGTCGATCGTGTTGTTATTTCCATTATACATTGCTTAGCAGAACATATTATTACGCCCTCCTCAACTTGTATTTATAAGATTTTGCACTTTATATTTTTGTTTCATTTTAGGCTATCAGCTCATTTCCCCATGGTGCGGTCAAGATTACCAAGCCTGCCAAGAAGCCTTCTCCGCCATCCCAATCTCGGGCGAATAGCGTATCTGGAATCAAGGCTAGCGTGAAGGAACCCAGTATGCATTTCCGTTCTTCATTTGTTATCTATATTAGTTGATGTATGTTGCCCCTTCTAAAGTTAGCAAATTTATTAACCTGACTTTGTCATTGGTTTGATATTTAGGGCCTCTACCTTTTCCCGTACCAATGCTTTTATATTCGGAACATCAACTTAACCTCGATTCTGCTGTGATGGAGATCCACGATGCTGCTACCTTCTACGACTGGTGTCTGCCACCTGACTGGAAATTGTATGTTCCATGCCTGCCTCAGTGTGCATGTCTGTATTCTATATATTATTGCTTTTGTGATAATAAAGTAAAAATTGCTACGACATGTTTCATTGATAGAAATATATACATAAGTATTAAAAAAAATACTGTCCTTTTAACTTTCAGATGTTATATATAGTTATTGCTATATCCAGTGATTGACAATGAAAATGTTTTTTTTTTTTTGTGTGTGTGTGTGTGTAAATCAGCTAAGTTATCGTGTAAAAGTAATCATTTGGAGTTTTTGTTAATGTATATTAATGTGTGGTCATGCCTCACACTGATGTTGTACTTGCTCTTATCTTAATGCATGACTGTAAACTATATTTTCTGGTTAGTTGAGAAGTAAGCCAAGTAGTTTATGCATATATATAGGCGATAATTGATCTTCAACATTTTACTTTCGCAAGTAGTCATACAACATTACCATTTCCTTGCAGCGATCCGACCACTGCTAGCACAATTGAGTGGCAATTGATGGTGTCAGATGATGAGGATGATGATGATCCAATCTCTGTTGCAGAGAATCCATGTGTAGAGTTCCCTGACGTCCATAATGTTTCCTTGAATCCGGAGCAGTATGAACTATGGCTGGAGTTTTAAAAGTCTGTTGAGAACACTGTATGTAAAGGACAACAAAAATATCATTTATTCACACTTACTTTAAAGAAGTGTAAAGAAATTTCTTAATTTGTTCACACTTAAAAATGTTTAAAAAGTATTCATATTTAAAAGTGTGAAGAAATTTTTTAATTTGTTCACACTTAAAAATGTTTAAAAAGTATTCATATTTAAAAGTGTGAAGAAATTTGAAAAATCATAAATTTTTCACACTTATATATGTGAGGAAAAAAAAGTTCACACTTTCAAGTGTGTAAAACTATATCAATTGTTCACACTTAGAAGTGTAAGGAATAATTTGTAACACCAAATTTCTTCACACAAGGAAGCTGTGGAGAAATTAGGTGTTACAATTTCACTTTCACACTTTTAAAATATTTGACATTTGTTCACACTTTTATGTGTGAATTTTTTCTTTACACATACATAAGTGTGAAAAAATTATAATTTTTCAAAAATTTTCACTCTTTTATGTGTGTATACTTTTTAAACATTTTTAAGCGTGAATAAATTAAGAAATTTTTTCACACTTCTCTATAGAAAGTGAATAAATGCATTTTTTTTTAGTGCGCGCATCTACCCCATTTAAAATACACACATACATACATGGTTCCGTACACAAATATTTAAATGTTCATGGCATATACATATTTAATGACATATTTCATTCTTATGGCAGCCTACAATTTATGGATTAAGTCTTGGGAGGCTTGAAGAAACGGCAAGTTCATTCCAGGTTAATCATCCTTATGTGCAATCAATTGGTGCCTTCGCTGTCGATTCCTATAACAAAGCCTTGGAAATGGTATGGTTCCATTCCATATCCTCTTTTTATGAGACTGTTGTTAAACTGGCCATCTTTTCACTTGTAAACAAATCTGTGTTGTTAGCAGCTTGTTAAGGACAAACACAACTACCTCAAACTGGATGAGGTTATTACTTGCTACTACCATAAGATGTCCTCTGAATATTGGTTCCACATGATCATAAAGGCAACCGAAGAAGAGCATTCTGATTCCTATGCAACCAAAGTTCGAGTCTTAACTAATGACGGCAGGATAACATTGTGCAGGTTTTTTCTTCCAGATCAGGCACGAGAGGGTATGTTGTTCGTATCTATTTGTCCTGATCTGGTTTTCATTTCCTTCTATTAATAACTCATTTTTCTACTCCTATTGTGGAAAATACTAAGGACAAGAAACACTTCGTGATATGGGGCATTGCGTATCAACACAGTTATTTCTATTGTAGAATGTTGAAATAGTTCTTAGCTCTAGAGGTGGCAATCTCGAACCATTTACCTGAAAACATGATGGGTTTGTTAATGTTACATCTCTAACGGTCCAAGCATCAACCTTTATTTTCAAAAATTATTATATAATAATGATATTCTTGTTTTTGTTTAGATTTTTAATCATATTGAACTCATTTGTACAACTAAAAGTTGCACATGTTCTGATCCGATATCCGATTCACTACCACTAATAAAGTACTAGTGCTAGTCTTTACTAATAGGACTTTAATTTGTTCGTGGTTGTATTTGCTGCATAATATGCTACCTGTTTTTTTCCCCTTTCATGAAACATTATTTTTGGTATCATATGTGCTGATATCCTTGCTTACATGCATGCAGGTAAAAGACAAAAGATACCATTCTCCGCGACTTATAAATGTTAGCTATCCATCTATTGGCTCATTTTCTCCCTTTCTAATACCGATTTTATTGTGGGGCTACTTCATCTTTGGAATCAGAGATCACTATAGCTATCAAGGACTATTAAAGATCGATCTACATTCATCACGTGTTCGATTTTAAGAACCGGATTTGTTTGCACATGACTATTAGGTTCTGGTCTTTTAACTGTGTGGAGTCGTGTGCGTAACTGTAAAAAACAGATATACTCAGAATTGACAAATCTATAATAGGCTTTTTTTCTGCCCCCCTTCAATGTGATTAAGTTGTGCAATCATAACCTCCCATTTGAATTTTTTTACTTTTTAGTTATTATGGAGTATATAAAAAAGTGTCGTCAATCCAACTCCAACATAAAAGTTGCATGTTTTGTATATTTTTTTGGTAGGTCTACTATGCATAAATGGCTGGTCTAATCCCGCATTGTGCTACCGAGCTACTGGGCTGATTCGTAGGAATGCTCGTGAGGGTTATGACTTTTACAGCCCATTTGGCATTGACCGGTTAGTATAGTTAATATATATTTGAAATCCTCGTGGTTTATCATGTGGATTTTGATGTAGCTTTTTGATTTTCACTTTTCAGATTGTGGATATGATTGATGCATGTGGGCTTAGATCACAAATGCATGGTACAGTAGTAAAGATATGATCAAGTATCGTTAGCTGATTGTCGTGTTCAACGAAAGCCACAATCATCAACCGAAAATAATAAAATAATAACATATATACTAGGTTATCTTAAAGAATTAATCTAAAATAAATAGAGAAGATTTTGACCTTTATATCATTATAAAATTGATGCACGGAGATCCACGAAGCACATAATGCATGATAATTTTCTTAATACACGGCGATTTTTAATATAAAAAATATATTGTTTTATCTGTTTTACTTTAACACTTGTTTTATTTTAGAGAAATTATCACAAATCGTCCATGTGGTTTGCTCGATTCGCATTTTTGTCCCTGAACTTTTTTTTTATCACTAAGTGTCCCTGGGCTTTTCCATTTTATCGTCAGACGTCCCTTCTACAAACGGTCATCCCTTTTTAGCCGTTGGTGAAATCGTCCAACTACACTGAAACAAACCACAAGGACTATTTCTTCTAACCACAACCTACTATCCAACCCAGTTCTTGTTCTAAACATAAATTTTGATCAACTTCCCACATCAAATCCACCAATAATCCATCCATAAAAATAGTTTGATTCCCTCTAAAATTCCATTGTAATCTCTTGACCCGAATCACGGACCGTTTATCTATATACACAACTAAAACCGGATACTTCAACCCATCATCCTCTCCGGTACACCGGATCAAATTATCATGAAATTTTCTGGTATCGGAAAATTTAGCCTTGGTGGCGTAAAGGGTATTGCCGGAAAACAAACCATTACCAAAACCAACCTCAAAATCAACCATTACCAAAACATAGTACTACCCATTTGTCGGTTCAGCGCCGACGCCGTACACAGCTAAAAAAAGATCATAAAACACTTCAAATTTTGAGTCATTTATGTCAAATAATTTAGTCCCTTTTTTCTTGCGAAAAAGTCTTCAATCTGTCTTTAGCCGGAAAGCGGTGGTGGGGTCATCATCGGAGTTTTTGGTGTATAATTTGAACATGAAAATGATGAAGAGGATGTGGTTTCAGAAACTTGTAAAGAATATGGATTGTAACATGAAATTAAATCCATCATTTTTGTGTACGAGATAATTGATCACCGATTGGTGGTTTTGATGGTGAGAATCTTTTAGGGGGAAAAAGAGGCAGAGAAATGAGGATGAATTAGATCCAGAAATTTATTTGGGAGTTATAGATTTAGATCTAATATGTATAAATGTATAGTTATTGATCGAATATAGTAATGGAAATGGGAAGATAAATGTAATTTATGGGGAAGGAGAATAGTCCTGTGGTTTGTTTTTATTAAATTACCCTCACGTGCTTGGTTTAACGGCTAAAAAAGGACGGTCGTTTATAGAAGGGACGTCTGGCAATGAAATGGAAAAGTCCAGAGACACTTAGTGATAAAAAAAAATTAGGGACGAAAATGCGAATCGAGTAAAGCATAGGGACGATTTGTGATAATTTCTCTTTATTTTATCTAGAACCTATATACTAATAGTAATAAACTACTAATAAACTAATAGCCAACTGATAGTCGGTTAAACAAACTGGTGGGTGGAGACATACATGGGTCCTACCAAAAGATTCTCACTTTTTCCAACCGAACAAATCAAATAAACCACCGACCACTATATTAGCGAGGCTAAAGAATTAAAATTAAGAAACATTGTTGCAAACGCATAGAATTCTCTATGCAAGAGGTTTTTGCCAAATACCATGAACTAAGCCACTATCTTTTCCATTTTAAATTTTATAGACCCATTTCATACTTTTCGCCAACAAAAGCTGATTGATTCAACTGCAAAAATATTGAATGATCATCGATTGTAAAACTTGAGCCAAACAGTTTAAATAAACCCATCGATACAAGAACCATTATGCCCATGAACTCATAAACCCGTCTCTTCCATTTCAACTTGAATGTCCCATCTCTTCCAATTTAAACAGCCTAAGAGTTCAAACTTGGATAGCGAAAATGATGCATTATTATTTGCAGGTTTCTGATTTCCAGTTTCATTCCCATTAATTGGTAACAAAAAGTTGGCTTGCTATTCGTTTTCTATTATTTTATTCATTTTTTTCTGCTGGGGGCTTGTGAAAAAGAGTTGACTCAATCTCGGGTTGCTTTGTTGAAGACTTCAAAGGGTGAGTAATGAAAATGATAATTATTAGTTGTGTTTGGATTAATAGTATATGATGCAAATATGCAATTACTTGATATCCATTTTAGGCCATACTCCATTCCTCACTAATAACATCCTTTCTTGTAACCCATTCAGTTCAAAACCTTGTTCTCATTGTTTCTTGGCAGTTGAAGTTCGTTATTATTGAACCATAAGATTGAGTGGGATGTTAAAAGTATGATTGTGTTTCAATATTTTGGTTCACGTTTAATATATGTTTAAATGGTTGTTTAATTTATAGTAGGTTTTTCTTTCCACAGGGACATGTAGAAGTACGTGATGGGCTCTTGGGTAACTTGCTGGACTTGGACTCTCACTAGTGGGCTGGAACTAGAAGCGTAAAGGGTGATACCAAGAACTAACAACTATAATACACAAAAGATACGGGCTGTTTGGTACGACACCATTCAAGCGAGTAGTATTAACTGTGGTTCTTGGTATAGAAAAATTAATATAAAAGATACGGGTGATTCCAAGAACTAACAACTATAATACACAAAAAAGAACCCACAAAGCCAGTGAAATCATGTACACCCAAACCCTCGGGTTGTTTGGTACAACACCATTCGCACACAAACTATAAGAATTTTGTTACAAAATAGTGATCACTCTTCAACTAATTCAGAAAACGATGCTACAGACACCTCAAGGCAAATAATGCCTAAATAGAATCACATGGAACTGGGGTTGGAAGAGTGGTGATAATATAAAATCATACACAACTGAGGTCGGGTCACAACTGGAACACGCACAGCCTTTGAGGACTTTTATGTAAGTAAAACCAAAAGCTTTACGAATTACTTTGAATACGGTAGTACAAACCTCAAGACAAAGAATGTGTGAATGAAAATCCTGTGCACAAAGTTGCTTAGTTTCTTGAGTTAGTAGAATTAGTCAAGCCAACGAGTTATCCCATCATCGTCCCCTACAGTAGCTAGAATGTCCACTCGTACATCTAAAACAGCCTGCAGATTATGTTAAGAAAGATGGTATAAGTTGAGTGGAAAGGAAAATGATGAAAATTAAAGAGAAGCCGATCTTCATTTGATACAGCAACAGAGAACTAATTGACTTAAAAATAAAAAGGTAAAATAAGAACTGAATAAGCATAGAAATTTCGTTCATATGGATTTAATCTACATACAATTCGAATAGTCAAAATGCATTTTCACTTGTATACCAACTATTGTATATAAAAAGCAACTATGTAGGCGTTGAAAGCATCAACGTTTATAATCAATTTAAGTGTGTGACAGAAGGCACACACAAACGATGAGTGGTTACAACCAATTATAGCAATTTTAGAGGAAAAAGTACTTACAGCAGGATTTCTACAGTTAATCAGTCTACATTCTTCTAACGAGCCTTCAAACGTCCAGCTCTCCCAGACATCAAAACTATGACTAGCAAATACAAATTCCATTCTTCTATTTATCTGCATAGTTGGCACAAACTTATACCTCAGTTAATTTGTGAATTTGATTATGTTAATTCAGCAATTTCATCATGGCACAGTTGAAACTAAGATCCAGATCAGAAACCCAAGCCATGCATACACTCCCCAATCCAAGCTAATTTCAAAGTGAATATTAAATAAAACCTCCTCAACCAACGCCAAAAATATTAAGAGGGCCTTTTTGCTCCTTTTCATATAATAGTAATTATTTTGTTGATTAGAATAGTTATATACTCAACATAAGACAGAGCATCTGATTTTCAAAAGGCACGTAAATTACTAGTAAACTGATTAAATGATACAATCATACAATAATACCTAACATTAAGTATTATTAATAAAGCTCGAATTTGTTTCTTGTTTACCTAATAGAATGTTGTTAAAACCCTGTAAAAACACAACTTACTCCTACAAATTTTTGCATAACTTAAAGAGAAAACACACCTGCAATAACTTGCCACCGGCAGTGAAAGATCTTAAACCAATCGTGTCCTGAGATATCACATAAAACCAAGAGAATCAGTTGAAACAGGATGAAACCTAGTAAGGGTGTCCAAAACCCAGTCTGGAGAAACAAAGCCAAAGAAACGGCCTGGGACCAGAGCGGTCTGATACAGGTACCCAGTTGTAGATTTTCTAAAAGCAAGGTTACAATTTTGTTCTTTGTTCCAAGTTTTCTCAAACTATTCATTTCAAAAATAGAATCCAACCAGAATTTTTCTTCTCAAACTAGAAATGACTAAGTTTTAGACTTGTATTGTTTCATATCAAGACAAACCTCATAGTCTATCACCAATTTATTAGATTCTAGATCCGGCTTGGAACCAAAACTCATTAAAATTGATTTGGTTTATGACTTCAAAATTTATCTTTTTTAAATTTGGTCCAGGGTTCTGACCAGGTGGACACTTAAAACCTACACAACAATTACGCCCATGCAGCCCACAAACCTTGCTTCTGAAAACAACAAGAAATTGTGCAGCTGGATCTCTTTTTGTCACATTTAACATCGTGTCTAGGAACCACCCACCACCTTGAGCTCTTTGCCTAGATACATGAAGTGCAGATCGATCTCGTGCTTGCAAAGAGATAACACAGCCATCCTTTAGCAGCTCAAGAGACTTTTTACCACTGGTGCTAGATTTCAGATATTTAACCGATGAATCTTGTAGTGATCCAACAGGTGTTCTTTTACTTCTTGAATCATCAGGGGATGCAAAATGTGAGCTAGAACTCAACACTTGGTCTGTGCCACTCATGGCAGTATCATCTTCTTTGTGTGGCGTACTCTCTTTATCACCAATTTTATGCATTGACTTCTGACGAGAATGTTTCTTTTTAGCTTTTTTACTTGATCTACTGCGTTTAACTTCAGACTGAGGAGAAATAGCCTGTGAAAATGATTCGTCAGGTTGGCTGGGAGACGCAATTGATTGTGTAATATCTTTTTTCACAGAGCTCTCGTATGATACATGAATGTCATCTGTTAGCTGCTGGGTAGTAGAGGACCGCAGTGTGCTGTGTTTCTCTTGCTTATCACTGTGTTCATCCTTGTACAGTGTCGCACTTTCTTCTTCATCATTGTCGGAAATGGCATCACTTGGAATGACATTATCCAAGAAAAATGCCTGCAACATTGATGCGGCTTTTTCCCGAATCTCCAACCACACTTCCTCACTATAATCTGCGCTACGGGGAAGAATTAGAACATTGGGCATTTCACGTACCTGAAATGAGTTCATATCAAAAATTCAGCATCAATCAAAAACTACTTGCCTAGTACTACAGGTGCAATTTCAACTCATTTACTTATGAATGGTTCAAGCCAGGTAACATATAATCTCTATTGGGTCTCACAAATATAAAAGTAGATTTTTGATGAAATCCCAAGAACGTTGCAACCATATTTGACACACTAGTTAACTAATAAATAGGAAGCACAATTTGAGATAGAGTGTTTTAGGTCAGCCTAAACTTACTTGTTTCAGCCTGTTATCCAACCCAAACAACCCACCCACTTTGCCACCTCAAGCTAGTACTCATGACATCCAAATAATCTATCAACCAAATAATCGTATGTAACATCAAGATACTACACTCAATGTAAAGATACAAACCCTAATACGACAAATCAAGTTTCCAAGTCGGCATTCGGATTGCATATCAATTCCTCACTTCAGCAAGTCATGAGTCGCATCGTATGCACATGATATTTGGTTGACAATTCAATAACTATTATACAAGTAGGGATCAACTGTGGAAACACATTTCCAATAAAAGGGGATATAGGATTACATGGGAAATATAAGAAAATACCCCGGGGAATTACTTCGAGTCCTGCTATGTTGTTTCAATTATCAAAGCCTCGCTTAAGACAATGTGTGTGCTATTTGATTTACAGAAATGTAAAAGGCTTCTACTCTTATTTAGACAACCGAAATGGTTAAACCACGTAAATAGGAATCGGTGATAATATGTTACTAATTCAAATTGTATAATTGGGTTGACATAACTGGTCATATACTCAGATGAATACGTGCACATGCAGAACTAAACTAAGTGATAATTAGAATCTCATAATACCACCAATGTGTATATATAAAAAAAATTATGTATATAAAAAACTAAAATATTCTTGATAAGATTTGCAAATTGCAATAACAAGTATCAACAATCAACACATCCAGTGGCATCTTGTATGATTTCTCATACCCTATGGAAATTCATCTTACCCATGCTTCCATCCACTGAGGCCCTTCAGCACCATCCAAAGCGCATCCTGCTAGTGTGCCATCAATCAAAAGCTGTTTTACGGCACAGTCATCCAATAACTGGCTGCTACCAGTATTAACCAGAAACGCCCCTGTATAAGCAAAACTCGTCTAGTTGGTTCAAAAAATAGACAACCCCATATACTTATACGCGATATAAATATAAATATCTTAACAAACAAGTAAACTCTACCTGGTTTGACATTCTGCAAGCATTCAGCATTTAAGATTTGTATTGTATTATCTGTTAGCGAACAATGAAGTGAAATAAGATCACTTGCAGCAAGTAAATCGTTAAGAGTATCCATTCTCCTAGCAGCAGAAGGAAACCTGCTTAATCTTTTCCCGTTTTCCTGGAAAATATAATGATATACAATGAAAAAGAAAATACTTCACGAATAAAATGACAACATTTGTCGGAGTTCATAGCCTAAAAAGTTGGAAATTCTATTCTCCAACTAGTACATCAATTACATAATTCCATACACAATAACTAGATAAAGGAACTCCTGCTGCTAGTATCCGTAACCTTAATATTTTCTTTCATTTACATGCAACGGATAGCTTGTGAACAATAAAGAGCAGATATCCGAAATACTTTCAAACTCGAAGTCATAATGTATTCCACTTCGAAAAACTCGGAGTCCACTCTAAAGATAAACTTTAATTACCCCCAAAGTAAGAGCTTCATTTAGTTATAGCTAAGTTTCGTTTATTTTAGTTTTTTAGTATGCATCTTTTAGATAAACAAACATGTATACTTTGTATGGTCATGTATCTGTAGGATTGTAGGAATATGGCACTACGCTGATTTATTAGATTTCTTCCTCACATATTACTATCTGACTACCACATGTTATACACCCACCGTCCCACCCTCGTATTTTAAGATACGTCAAACACTCCCGTCACGAAATCAGACATTCATATAGTCAATATATGAATATCCCACATGGTTTCTACATAACGCTTGAACCATTTTCTAAAATCCAAAAACCATATACTCCAGACCGCAACAAGATAAATTAACCTATGCAAACCCAACATAAACAAAAACAAACTGTAATTCCACAATAAACGGCCCCTCAACATAAACTAAAGTAAAGCACTAACCCTTAAGAAAGATATCTATCAATCCTACCTAAGTATTGCAACAATAAGCCAATCATCAGTAAACCCAGCCTAGTGTAATTTAACAGCGACTAAAGAAATTATAAAGAAGTTAACAACGGGTAGGTAACTCGGATAACTTGGTAGCAGCATAGTCCTACTCCTAGAACATTGAATCTAGATATACATATCTACCAAACAGTAACACAACCATTAAAGGAGGTCAAATATGATCATTCATAGCTCGTCCACTACAACAAAAATGAATCAAGCATTACAACTACTGTATTGGCATAGAAACAAGTTCACAGCACAAAGAACACCACCTTTTCAATTTAGCCACTACATTTCACAAGTTCCAAATGTAAACAATCAATTAGGCATCTATTTTACTCATACTTGCTATTCCAATCTAAGAGTATAATTATATGCAATGAGTAATTAACGAATCAAATCATAGTGTAATTATAAATACAAACTATTATATACATATAGATATAGATATATACCTGATGAACATCGTAATAGAGGACACTAATTTTAAAGGCCAAACTTCTATTTGCCAAAGACTTGGCAGAAGCAGACCTCCCAATAATCCCTAACACAAGCCCTCTACATCTCCGCATTCCACGGCAAAGCGGTTGCAGCGAACCTAACCAACCGGAAGCCGAAAGCGCGTGACGAGAAAGCAGGTGCGTGCGTCTCAACAGTCCTAAAAACAAGGCCATAATTGTATCCGCAACTTCCTCAGCTCTAGAAACATCCACGTGTACAAGCCTACCAAGTCCTAACTCAGCTGCGATAGCCGAATCAACTGACCGGTCAGCCGAGCCGAGACAGAGCACGATCTGCCAGGAACGGAGCCGGCGCTGAGCCACGCGTGGGAGGAACGCGAGCGAGTGTAACAGGACGGCTGCGGCGGATTCGATCTTTGATTCGGCGAGGTTGCTGAGTGGAACGTGCTCGACACGTGCGATGTTGGTGAGGAATTGTTGTTCGATTGAGGTGTCTTCGATGCAGTTGAGTGTGATTACTAGAGGTAAGGGTGGTTGTGGTGACGGATTTGAGGAAGTCCGGTAAGACATTGTCGCCGGAGATCTGGTGGTTTCTAGATCTCGTTTGGCCGTCGCCGATGACGACATTTCGGTTCGCTACTTGTGTTTGTGTGTGTGTGGAGTAGTGGGAGATACACAGAGAGAGAGAGAGAGAGAGAGAGAGAGAGTATGGGTTGTTGTTTTCGAAAACCTAGAGGTGTTACTTACACAGGTCCTTTAAGAATTTGGTTTATTTCATTTTGGACACCAAAAGGTTCTAATTACAATATAAGCTTCTTTTATTAAGTTGTAATTTTGTTACTCGTGAATATCAGTATGTTTAGAATATGTTGTTTTAATTGAATCTATGTTATAAAAGTCTCATCGCCGATTAGATCCCATTATAAACTTCTCGATGATAAACCTTTATCACCCAAAAATCTAGAAAAAAAAACTCGTCTAGGTTCTTCATAGTTAATGGAATAAGCAACTATGTGTTGATTAATACAGTAACTTAATGTACATTAACTTAAGTATGATGAAACGGTTAAAGTTAAAGGCAATTGTTTCCCACTATGATACTCCATCTGTCTCATATTAAGTGTCATAATTTGATTTTTTAAGTCTTTTTCTTTCAACTTTGACCGTAAATATTTTTGTTTGTGTTATATAACACTTGATATAACATATATGAATTGATTGGGTTTTAAATGTACTTTTCATTGATATAACTTTTATCAACTAATATATAACACTAACAAAGATATTTACGGTCAAAGTCGGAAGAAAAAGACTTGACCAGTCCAAAGAGGATAATTAAAATGGGACGGAGGGAGTAATATGAATCTATCGACATTTAGTTAGCTTGCAAAAATGACTTACCAAATAGTTCTTTTGTAAAAACATATACTTTCTTTATTTTGAAAACAATTTTTTTACAAAAATCATGAGAACTCTCGAATTATATATTGGATGTTTTTTTCTTCATTCACATGTGGAATAATATAAAAGTATATATTGTAAAAGAATTATCGTTGAGAAACTTTCATAAACTTGTGAATAGATTTTTTCACGTTTTCGTTCACATGTGAATAAACTGCTATATATAAGGTTTTGAAAAAAAAATTCTATTGCGACATATATTTTTATAACGTTTTACAGGTGAATGAACAAAAAGAATATACAATCCAATACATATTTAGGAGTTTTCACAGTTTTTTTTTAAATAGGTTCTCAAACTAAAGATTTTCTAAATTGAATATGATTTCATATACAGAAGCAATAAAACATTTATGTACTAAAGTTCTGATAAGTTATTATGGATATTTTCATTTTCTATTTGATGGTATGAAATGATATTGTATCTATGTACATTATTTATACTTTTTGCAAGACAAACATGCAACGCAACACATTTAGTATTTGCATAATGCATATTTCTCATATACAATGTTCCAAAAAATATATTTCTTTACATACACATGTTTATGAAATAGACTAAGACGACACTGCAACAAACAATCAACACTCCTTGTATGTTTGTAAAACGTCGACAAGATCCATGCCTTAAGAACTAACCATCTTATCATCCATCATAAGCTTCGTAGGGGCTTATTTCGTAAACGTTTGCATCCCTTAGCTTGATTTCCGAAGATATATAAAGCTATATCTATGTCATCTATGCTTCTATATACAAAGCTATAAACCGAAGCTAACCCAAACATAAAAGAAAAGACAGCTTTATGTAACATCTTAATATTTCAAACTTATGATTATTTTGCACATCTAGAGTTTATGTAAATCTCATATAAAGTCGTATTCTTTTTAATGATTGACTCTCAGATTAGAGGAGAAAACACTATCATTCACTTTTGTTTTTATGATTGACTCTTGATCAAAGTCATATTAATAATACACAGCTGACTCATATTTGCTACTCGTACATGGTATCCTGTGAATCTACTTAATTTGTGGACCATTTGTATATATTTTAGGCCGGTTATCATGGGCCCATATATAGATCTCTATTATGCACCATATGCTACAACTTAAAGCCCCACTAAAATAAAAAAGGGTTTTATTAAACGGAGCGACTTTTATTAAGGTGAATTAATTAGTTGTACACCTATCATAAAATTCAGGGACGGACATTTAATATGGAAATATGTAATTTTTTTATACACGTTAAGTGAATCCCTAAGGGCTTTGTCTAGCATTTTCCAAATAAAAATGCAGTGAAGCAGTGACTAGACGGGATTTTATTATACTTTAATTCTTTAAATACGTACTAAGTAGTAGTACTCCTTAATTACGTTCTATATACTTGAAGTTACATTCAATAAAAAATACTTTAAGTTACAGTTAAAACATTTAAAATCTTTAGGTTTTTAATATCAATCATAAGTGCACGTTTCTTATATCTTCTAGAAAGTTGAAATTACTTGAATGCATACTAATATGTGTTTCGATATGCCATTTAGTGGTAGTACAGACCCAAGTTGTTTGGACTATTGGATTGTAATTCGAAACATGTCTTTTTAAAAAATTAAAACTAGACAAACTTATATCCTTACGAATGTACTTGCTGGAAAACCTAATTATTTTGCTTGACCACATATATATAATATATAGATCGATATATCATTAAATCTCAAAGATCATGTAGTAATTTTCTTGCTGAGTAGTATTTAATTATAATGAGTCGTATGCCCGCATAATGCGGTGACGGTAGTGGTACGTAGTGATGCAGGATGGTGGTGGTGGCGGTGGTGACGGGTGGTGGAAGCGGCAATAGTGGTGAATATAAAACTAATTGATGTTAGAGGAGGTGGTGTGGTTATTCTGAGGATTGAGGGATTTATTTTGTAAATTATCATTAAAAGTATTATAGGTATATTAGATAGAGTTGTTTAAATTAATTAATAAAGAAGAAGAGTATTTTGGGTATTTCAATTCCGTAATTGAGATTTCAAAAAAGGGTCGTTATTGCTTTATTATGTATTATAGATTATCGATATAGATTATAGATATAAATGATCACAAATAATCAAACAAGGTTTTTTCTTAATCGTGAGCAAAATCGACTGTTGAGCTTGAAAATACAGAGATGGTAGGCAATGAGGATAATGTAGCTTTTACTTGTCATTGTAATTAAGATCTGTATCCATTATATTAAATATAATATGAGATTGTTCATTATACATCTTAAATAAAATATAAGTTCTTTTAATAAATTTCCTTTACAAGTAATTCAACCATTATCTTCTAACAAAACATATAATCAAAAAAATTATATAATTAAGATCATAAAAATGCTTATCTATAACCTAACATTCTCTTTTCAAGTGAACCAAGATTAAGCTTATACAAAAATACTTATCTTTAATTTTACTCCTATATAATAGAGGAGTCCATTTTTCTAAATCTCAAATTACAACTTCGAACTACCTAAATTACTCATTTTCTTTATTCACTAATTTAAACATCTCTACATAATATACCTATAACACCCTTAAATCTCAACCACTCTTTTTTCTTTCTCTCTTTAAATCTCAACCACTCAATTTTTCTCTCTCCTCCATAAACAATTTTATTCTTTTAATTCATTCAAAATCTTTTATATCAAAAACCGTATATCGATAAATTATAAAAATTATATGGGTGTTCATAAAATATTATAGATGTCATTTGATATACGAATTTTTAAATTCGAAGGCAGAGCCCGTACAGCTAAGGCATTTGACTATCACACTCTATTAGGGGTGTTCAAAGTAGAATATCCGAAGTTTCGGATAGTGGATTTCAATATCCGAACATATATCCGAAATTGGATACCCGAACTATCTGAACAATCCGAATTTTAAGAAATATATATATTTTCGGATATTGACTATAAATTTGTCAGATATTTTTGGATAATTTCATATAGTTTTGGATATTTAATAATTAAATTTTGAATTTTTTTTAATAAAATAAGTATCCGAATCCGAAATTTCGAATATCCGAAGTATCCAAAATTTTGGATATCTGAATTTTCGGATAAAATCGAATCGGATTTTCGGATAACGGATTTGGATACAGATATTTTTGAACATCCCTACACTCTATGACTTATCACCTCATATAACCTATTATCTTACCATCTCACTGCTGCAACGCGCGAATAATTACTCTCGTTTATTCCAAAAGATTGAAAGAAATAAACAAAATAAACACCATAGGTGGATAATTGGAGTATTACTATTCTAAAAGATGAGATATCACCAAACATAAATGAACAATGGATGATGTATAGACCCAAGACAATTACATCCGTAAGTTTATAAGTGAATCATGAAAAAAGCATTACCAAATTCTATGTTCTTCACGGAATCGTGCGATAAAACCTACCTTAAAAAGTATGATAATAAAAATAAATAAAGTTGAAAATGTGAGTTGGATCAATGAAAATACAGAAGCATGCGAAGATTCCCCAACAAATTAGGATTCTGGCACCTAATGTGACTCCATATCTTTTTGTTTTGTACCACAATTTCCATATTCGGCATACTAGATTTATACGGAGTAACATGTTTACAAAGAAAGAGTAATATGTAAAACAACTCACATTATTTTGGTAAATTTATATTCATTAAATTTTTTATAAATATATATGTATGGCCTTTAGAAGATGAAAACGAGATCCTCATTAGGTACAAATTGAGGCAACTTGAGAGTTGGTTCACTCCAAGGCTTTTGAAGGGCTTCTTATATGGCATATAAGGTGATGTCACATGACACTGAGTGTCTATTTACACATCATTTATTATTCATCTGCACACAGCTTATACCCCTGTTTAATGTAGAAATCCCCGTTTTAGTGGCCAAAACGAACCATATGAAGTAAAACGGGGGAAAAAACAGTGTGCAAATAACTCTGCATCTTTCACTGACATGTCAGAGACTGACACCTTAGTTTCAGCATATATTAAAAAAGTAATACGGACTGTCACATATTTAAAACGGTGGATATTTTATATTTTTTTTTAAAGGAGTAGAAAACAAAAAGTGTCCATGTGTTTTCACTATTTATCACTTATGGTTCCTCTTTCTTAATATTTTGCAATATCAATCACTTACCAGCCCCACGTTAACCCCGTCAATAGGTGTCCCATAATTATCCATATACTGTAAAACGGAGAGTATTTTACCTGGCTAATATAATACGATCCGTATTAGATAAATGAAATAAAAAGCAAATCAATAGGTTTCCCATAATTATCCGTATATTATAAAGCGGAGAGTATTTATGGCTGCTAATCCATATTATATAAAACGGCATAAAAAGTAACATTTTTTATAATTAAAAAAAATTAAATAAATTTGATATGCTACGGGTCAATATGCTTCTTAAATGGGCCTTATGGGTCAAATTATGTTTATCATTTGTATAAATGGGTCAAATGGGTTGTATGCACATCTTTTACTCGAATGGACCTATTGGGCCTAGTGGACCTCACTAGTTTGATATCTCATGGGCCAAATGGGTTATGTGCTCATCTTTCACTTGAATGGGCCTAGTGGGCCAAATTATGTTCATCAATTGTATAAACAGGTTAAATGGATTATATGTGCTCGTCTTTCAATCGAATGGGCCTATTGGGCCTACATACTTGTTTCATATCTCATGTGAGTCATGTGCATGTATATATGGATATATGTATGTAATTTCCAAAAGATCCACATCGTTTGATATCTCATGAGCCAAATGGATTATATGTGCTCATCTTTCACTTGATACGGCCTAGTGGGCCAAATTATGTTCATCATTTGTACAAACGGGTCAAATGGATTACATGTGCCCGTCTTTCAATCGAATGGGTCTATTTGGCCTACATACTCGTTTCATATCTCATGTGAGTCGTGTGTATGTATATATGGATATATGTATGTAATTTCCAAAAGATCCACATCGTTTGATATTTGATGGGCCAAATGGGTTGTATGTGCTCGTTTTTCACTCAAATGGGCCTAGTGGGCCAAATTATGTTCATCATTTGTATAAACAGGTAAAATGGATTATATGTGCCCGTCTTTCAATCAAATGGGTCTATTGGGCCTACATACTCGTTTCATATCTCATGTGAGTCGTGTGTATGTATATATGGATATATGTATGTAATTTCCAAAAGATCCACATCGTTTGATATCTCATGGGCCAATTGGGTTGTATGTGCTCGTCTTTCACTCGATAGGGCCTAGTGGGCTAAATTATATTCATAATCTATATAAACGGGTCAAATGGATTATATGTGCTTGTCTTTCAATCGAATGGGCCTATTGGGCCTACATACTCGTTTCAAATGGGTTGTATGTGTTCGTCTTACATAAAACAGCGTGTTTTATGTACATAAGTTAGTGGGCCTTCACACATGTGATAGCATTTTTAATTTCAATCATTATAATGATTTGACAATTGAAAGTCCCTTAGCCACCGAATCACACGAGATTAAGTATCTAATGTATAAGTGCGGAAAATCTTATACACTAGCAATCAACACAATATATGAACACGAACACGAATATGAATTAACTGGAACCGTATATTACTTGAGTAGTTGCAATTACAAGTAAATACCAAGTTCCTAAACACGAGAATACGAATATGAAACAAAAGCTAGAAGATTCTCCCCTTAAACATAAGGTTTAATCTCTATTTATACTAATACAAAAGGACTTAAACGGACCTAGTATGTCATGAGCCAAAGCCCAAACTCGAGCTTGACTAGGTCGAGCTCGACCAAGTCAACGTGTTGACCAATTCGAGGTTGACTTTATTTGACGCGAAAACTTAACGTTTATTACAAGTACATATTCAATAGACTCAAGACAAACTTCTATAATGATGTTGTCACCTGGAAATGCACCAACAGACTCCCCCTTGACATCAGCATTTAGAAGTTTTCACCGATCTTCAAAGTCTTCACTTGTAATGCATGGAAATAGTAATAGAAATGCCCAATCAAGCACTCCTTGACTATTGCTATCACTTATGACAATCATTAGTTAAAAAATCTGCAATCAACAAATTTTCGTTAACTAATAATATTATGTCTTCTTTTGGTAAGACTTGATCTTTATGCGCTGCAGACTGATCTTCAAACTGCAAAATCTCTGTATCCTTATGACAATTAACAAATCCAATACTCAGATTGTAATTCTCCCCCTGAACAATAGCATCCAAATTAACCTCCAAACAATATTATCATGTCAAACATCATCACTTCAAAGTAATACAGACATCATTGTCTCCTCATGCAATTCGGATATCATCACTCCAAATATTATGCAAAACAACATTGCTCAATCTATTTTGATCTTCAAGCTTAACCGACATATGATAAAGAAGTTGAATCTCCAACAATCAGCATCGAATTTAATCAGCTCTCACAACGATAAGAAATTCTGTGACTTGAATTTCAGATATGCAACACACACAAGATCCATGTCTTCAACCAATAGTGTCCGACTTTGTCTTATCTTCATGAATTCACCAATCACCTAAAGTCTTTCATATCAAATCTCCCCCTCAAGGTAAGCATCTCCAAAATACATAGAGAACCACTTAATCTGCAACCTCTTCACTAGTCACCCGATTAATCATCTCTACATCATTGGCATTAAATAAAGGTTTGATTTTTTAATTACTCGGCTACAAATGATTAACTTTATCACAAAAGCTTTTCGACAAAATCCCAAACACATGTTAAGCAAAGATCATGAACAGTTTACTCGGATTTTCAATCACGGTCTTCAATCTTCATCTGATTCATTTGAATCACCTAATCTTAAATCAGCCGTCTTTGATCCAAAAATTAGGTCGGACACATGTCACACGGATTCAAAACCAGAAAGATGCCATGACTAAACCCTGACGAAACACCATGATCTTCATTGCTACGAACACCCAAGAATTTTGCATAGAAAACATAGAAGCTTTGAATTTTTATCCCCCCTTTTTCTCTACAAAATTCTTAAAACAGCCTATATGTTTGTTTTTGGTTACAATATGTTTCTCATTCTCATCTTCATCCCTCAGTTGTTCACATATGCAATCCAGAGATAACACAGTAGCTCATTGCCATAACAACATCATGACACAATCGTTTATATATACAATCAAGAGATAACCCAATAGCTCCTTGTCAGAATAACCTTTTTTGTCCTGGTCTTGAATTCCTTCTAAGATTTCTCAGAATCTTCTATAAAGGATAGAACCCTAGCCATCATTGATTCGAGTTGTCTAAATTTAGAACCTAAAGTTGATCAAGTTTTCAAGTCTATTGCTTTATTACAGAATTCGAACCAAAACTCAAGAAGTTTACAAGTTCAATATTCCAACAAGCTTAGACCAAAACTAAATCAAATTTACAAGTTCTTGACAATTCGAAAAAAGATAAATTAGAATCCAAAGTTGATCAAGTTTACAAGTCCAAAACTCGATTAATAGATATCAAACCTAAACTCAAAAGAGTTTACAAGCTCAATATTTAGACAAGTTCAGAACCTAAACATAATCAAGACTGCAAATTCTAAAACGTCTTTTACTCGAACAAAAGATACGTATATATATAGTGCACGAACCTTCGAACACAAAATATCAGAAGGTTGGTCGAGCTAGTAGGAGGTCGAGGTCAAGTGATGTTCCCATAACCATTGGAAAGTAGACTCATTTACGAATTCGTGGCCGCTTGAATCGTCAAAAACGGAGTTACGGTTTGAAAGTTATGGCCAAAACAAAATCAGGTCGAGTTTGACTAGTCTTGGTCGAGCTTGACCAGAATTTGGTCGAGCTTGACTAGTCTTGGTCGAGCTTGACTGGTCTTGGTCGAGCTTGGAGCTTGGAGTAAGGTCGAGGTCGAGCTAGGAAGGGTCGAGCTTGAGGTCGAGCTCGAGCTAGGAGCGTGGTCGAGGTCGAGGTCGAGGTCGAGCTAGGAGGAGGTCGAGCTTGGATTGACTTGTTTGATCTTCTCTTAAGCGGATGTAGCTTGTTTGCACCAAAAACCAAGTGAAACCTCCTTAATCGTGGTTGAAACCTTAATCCCGAACCAATAGAATACCTCCATTGGCTCTGATACCAATTGAAAGTCCCTTAGCCACCGGATCACACGAGATTAAGTATCTAATGTATAAGTGCGGAAAATCTTATACACTAGCAATCAACACAATATATGAACACGAACACGAATATGAATTAACTGGAACCGTATATTACTTCAGTAATTGCAATTACAAGTAAATACCAAGTTCCTAAACACGAGAATACGAATATGAAACAAAAGCTAGAAGATTCTCCCCTTAAACATAAGGTTTAATCTCTATTTATACTAATACAAAAGGACTTAAACGGACCTAGTATGTCATGAGCCAAAGCCCAAACTCGAGATTGACTAGGTCGAGCTCGACCAAGTCAACATGTTGACCAATTCGGGCTTGACCAGGTCGAGCTCGACCAAGTCAACGTGTTGACCAATTCGAGGTTGACTTTATTTGACGCGAAAACTTAACGTTTATTACAAGTACATATTCAATAGACTCAAGACAAATTTCTATAATGATGTTATCACCCGGAAATGCACCAACAACAATAAAGCTACTGAGTCGTAGTTATGTATATATTGATATATGTATGTAAATTCAAAAGATCCACATCGTTTGATATATGATGGGCCAAATGGGTTGTATGCGCTCGTCTTGCATAAAACGGGATGGTTTATTTATATAAGTTAGTGGGCCTTCACACAAGCTACTTCTATATAACTCAACTTTTGTTATCATACACATCTATTCGATACTTGGATTTTTTTTCTCACACCTAAAAATGTACAAAACAGTTGTTTTATGTAATGTTGAGATTTTTTTAATTTCCACCATTATAATGATGGACTATTAGCGGATGATGAGCGAATCATACAGATAAAGCTCGTCTAATATGTGTTTGGTTTATTATTTATGGTTGTGTTTTTGTGTTTGAAAAATAATTTTGTTAACAAGTTATTTCCCATAGGTGAAAATGTGAAATGCGACAAAATTCTTTTAAAGTACACATTCATACTGTCAAACGTATTAGTTAATACATGGGATTATCAGGAGGTGAATATCTTATGCTGATTAGAAAGAGTTTTTTATGTAAAAATATCAAGTACTTTACAATTATTAAAAAATTTTAAAAAAACTTGTAATAAACGTATCAGTTAATACAAAGAGATTTTTATGTTAACATATCAAGTATTTTACAATTATTAAACTTTTTTTAAAAAAAACTTATAATAAGCTTTGTATCATCTACACGCTCATATCAACGATTTCGTACATTATTAAGAAGATTAGAGGGGAAAAACTAAATTTCACCGTTAAAAAAAATTATAATAAGGTTTTCAACTAATTAAAATATCTCGTTTTACAGCATATGGATAATACAAGACACCTATTGATGAAGAATTAAACGGAGGTAAAAGGGGTGACGGTTATGTTACACTTTTAGTATAGTAAGGATGGATAATACAAAATTTTAACAAAAGAGGGGTGATAAGTGATAATTCCTTGAAAATACAAGGAAACTTTATATTTGACTCATTTATATATAAAAAATTAACTTTCTCTTGTTTTTATATAAAACTCCCCGTTTTAAATCACATACACCATTTTGTTGATTATGACGTGTCATTCTCTAACATGTCAGTGCAAAAGTGTAGAGTTATTTAAACACCGTTTTTTATCCCGTTTTACTTTATACGAGCCGTTTTCATCACAAAAACGGGAAGTACTACATAAAACGGGCCGTATGAGCGGTGTGTAATGAACAGTTGCCGGTGTGTAAGTAGTAGTACCCTTTACTAACTTGTATTCTTGTGAGCATTCACGTTCCTCTCAAAAATTTCGAAAACCAATTATCCTTTGATAAAAATGCATATAGGCCATATATATACTTCAAAGCGTAGGAACTAGGAAGCGTAACTAAAACATGTTTTTTTTTTCTAAACTGAAACTGATATGGTTTTTATAATATGGTGTTAGGTTCATCACTCTAAGGAAAAAAAAAACCGTAGCTTTTATACATTAAAGACTAGAGAGTCCTTTTTATTTGGTCTTTGTACGAAGATGTCTATCTTTAGAATATAAAAAATGACAACTAATTAATAATTAATAAGGTTAAGTGTATAAAAATGTAATAAACTATGTCCAAAAAGTTATTGTGATGGACAAGCAATTTCAAAGGCTTTCCAAGCCTTATAATTTTCGGCCCTATCACTTTAGAATTAGCAAACTCCACTAAATCCTAATTACACTTAAACACCTCCTTTTAATTAATTAAATACTATTAACCCTTTAATATATTTTAATTGATCAATTCGTGATTATATTAATTAATATATTACTCTAATATATTAAATAATAGTATATAGAGTTACCGTGTCATTTCGTGTGACCCCGTAGGCTTAAATTATTTCTAAACATGCGTTTATTATAATGTGATCACATACCAACCTATTTTCGATCTAGTCGTAAGGTGCAAAGATAATGAGAAAAATTAATTATATACTATTCTACCTATGATACAACTTGCAATGGTATTTTCGGTTTTTAATATATATTGGTCATATCACCAAAATAGTTAAAGTCATTGAACAAGTTTCTTAAGATTTATTTTGTTTCCCATCAAGCACCTTTTAACCGTTTAGTTTATGTATGTTATTATCACTACCAAATTAAAGAACACATTATATCAAATTAAAATCTCATTATATTAAATAAATAAATTAACACACATTATATTCTAAAAACAATTTTAAAAGCATATTCATCTTCTTAACACACCCGGCACAAACAAATAACACTAACATTGTATTGTTTAGTTTATTTAGAGGTGGAAAGGAAAGGAGAAGAGAGGGGAAAATTATAAAATACATTCTTAAGATTTTTTTAAGTGTGGAAAGGGAAAGAGTGGAAAGGATTAGGAGGGGGAGTGTAGTTGTTTTTTGTTTAAAAAGTTTTTCTCTCATTTTTGAGGTGATTAGGAAGGAAAACTTTCTTTCCCTCTCTTCTCCTTTTCTCTCTTAAGTTAACTAAACAATACAGCGTAAGACCACTGACCACACACAAATATTTACATATGCAATATATAAACTATAAACTATCTATACATAAGAAAACTAATAAAAAATCAACAATTGTATATCGGTCCTATCTTGACCTCCTTCCTTTAAGTCACTCCTACACAAATGGACCATCCACACCCGTCACGCGCATCAAACCCCCAACGCGAGCATGCTGAGAGTCGACGTGTCTGGTCTCTACACGCAGGGGGCACCTCCTCCACTGAAGACGGTTTAAGATCTAAAAACTTATGATGTGTTTGGTAGAGAAAATTGAGATAGGAGAGATGGATCAGATTTCATTTCCATTGTTTGGTAGGGAGAAATGGCTATGGACGTAGAAATAACCATTACTCAGGAAATGATCGATGTTGTCCTTGGTTGATTTTGCATCTAAAATGAGAACAAATTGAGAGAAATAATAAAGAGTTTTTTTTTATAAGAATTGTTTATATTTTAATCAGTTGAATTTTTAAAACTTCGGTTATCTTTAGCAATTTTTTGGTGAATTTATGTAGTTACCAAACAATGAAATCTATTAGATTTCTTCAATATTTTTTTTTTTCCTCTTTATATCATTTTTCTGTTTCTTTGCATTTTTCTAAAGAACTATTTACCAAACGCGCTTTAAAAATATACGGAGTATGTTTGTACTACCAAAATTTGAATTTATCATGCAACCATTTAGTTATAATTTTTTTTTCACTATGCATATTTGGGCCACCCTAACTAAATTACTCAACTTTACCATATCCCATTTTCGTTACTTTCTAATACTCAAAATTGTAAACCCCACATAATGTAAGGATGAAAATTTGAGGTGCCAAATTAGGTGTACTTGTACCCTGTTCTTACCATTTATATTTGTGTATGGAAGCTCAATAACCAAACATTTAAAAACCTGAAATCCACATAACATAAAAATGGGCATATTGAGGTGCCAGATGACCCTTTAATGTACCTGCTTTTCTACTATTTATTGGTGTATGGTCAATAACCAAACAATCAAGAACCTGAAATCCACACTAGGTGGACAAATTTAGGTGTCAAATGATCATTTCCTTTGTATATGAGAGTTCATTGACCAAACATTTGAAAAAGAAGAATAGACATCTAAATTTCTTTCTTCCAAACAAATCAACAGAACACATCTAACTTGGTATATCCTACTGGGTCAAAAGAATATAAAAGTATCAACTTATGGACATTATTTAAAATCATTAAATCACAAAAAAATGAAATGAACATTTGGAGACTCAATTTTTTTACTACTTCTTCTACTCTTACATTGACTGATTGACCATTGGTTTCTTCCCAAAACATGAAAAAACAACATTTTTTTTCATTCTCTTTCCTACACTGCAAACTCTTGTTTTTTTATTCATCCACCCATATCTTCTGTCTTTTTCACTATACCATTATTTATATACTACACTTTAGCTATCCTTCTCTCTTATATCTCTCACTCTGTACTTCAACATTTTCTTCTTTGAGTTCTAACTTTACTCAAAGAACCCAATATCAAACAACTAATGAAGGTTAGATTCTATTCTCAAATTTATATTTGATGTTTGATTTTTTCCACACTCAAAATGAATCTATTCTTTTCTCTGTTTTTGCTCCTTCCCCTGTTTTCAAACTCCCCAAGATTCACTATTAATGTTCATGTTGTTTTTAAATACAGATTTCATATGGGTATTTTGTTTATTGAAAAACCCACCTGAATTTTTTTATTACATTATTAAAATAAAACTGTTACATTCATTTTGTTTTCTGATCATTCACCTGTTTTTTAAGTTATCTTTCATTCTTTCTCTCTTTTTTTTTTTTTTGTTTCTGCTACATATTTTTGGTATCTTTAGAAAACCACATGAATATTAACTTGATCTGTTTTAAGCATTTTATAAATCTGTGTGCTTTCAAGTGTTTATTGTTGATCCCATAATATCTTTTTTTACATATGTTTATAGTACAACGTTTTAGATATTGACGCTCATCAATCCCTAAAAAGGACTACATGGTGTACTTTACCATCTAAATATCAACAATTTAAACAATAATTGTTCTAAGAAATTAGAAAGGAATCTGATGAAACATAATTTGTATTGTTTTTCACTTTTTCTTTGTTATTAAGTTAGAATGAAAAGTTTTAAATTTCATTTCTTCAAATTCTTTAAATTTTTTGAATCAAATTAACATCCTCTCTAAGTATATGACAGATGCATGCAATCTTATGAAAATGACACATTATTTTAAGTGAATATCATTCTACACATTTTAATTTTTAAGTAAAAGGACATGGTGTAAAAATGTGAAGTTTGTGTATGTATATGTGTCAACTCTTTTATCATTATTCTTATTAATTTATTTTAGAAAAAATGATACAAAAGAACAGACAGTATATATATTATAAGATTTGATTGAGACTAGTATATATACATGGTTTGTGAATTTTGTATAGATTAAGATTATTATACATTGTATAGCATGTGCTAGGTGCATGGGCGGTACCACATGGGGGCAAAGGGGGCAATTGCCCCCCTCAAAATTTAGATTTTGTTATGTATTTTTAAATTTTTCGTTGATTTTAAAAATTTTTTTATAGATTTTTAACATTTTGACCCCTTTTATATTTATATTTCACGGATTTTTTAATTTTGCCCCCTCTGTGATTTTTTTCTGGTACCGCCTCTGGTTAGGTGCTCCTATAGTTTAAAGGAAGTGATTGCTATAACAAATTTTAATCATCTACAACAAATTATGCATAATACAATTGTACACTGTGTAATACAGTTTATACCTTTACAGTAGATAGTTAAATTTTGTTAGTATAAATATATAGTTTAAACTCATTGGAGTAAATGCTAATAATGCTAATGGGCCATACAAAATACGAGTACATTAAATGTTTTAAATTATTTACAATAAGTTGTTGCATTTTTAATTTCCAGAAATTTATATTACAACTGGAGTTGTATGATGAGAAAGACAAGAGGAAGGCTATGAAGACTGTTGCAGCTCTTTCAGGTAATTTGTTAAACTTAAACTTTTTATTTTTTTTTACTCAGCTTATTAAGGTGAATAAAATAGTTATATTCTTATCATAAAATTTAAAAGATAGACCTTTTATATAAAAAGTACAAGTTCTTTTTATGTATATTAAGTTGTTAACTACAAGTGCTGTATTTTTTTTTTCTTTTATCAGTTGCCAATAAACTTTTCTAACATTATATAGAACACTATATAGGCATAAGTGACATGCGAATATTTTTCGTTTTTTTTTTAATCTTTATTCTATTAATTTGTTTTAACAACACCATCTTTTTGTTAAATAACATTAAAGTATGTTGAATTAGAATTTAGGGAATATTCATTAAACGACAAGAAATAGTTTAAAGTTGTTGATTCTGATCTGATACACAATGCTTCTTAGTTTCCTCATTTAACTAGAACTGCAGTAATAAATTAAAAAATTCACTATGGAGAAAAAGAAAGTGAGAGATCTTCTTTTACGCACAAACAACTTTATACACGTGCCTGTTAGTTTAATAACTATTCCTGACAACTTTATTTTTATAATTATAAATTTGCGCACTGTATTATTGGCAAATCATAAGCTTTGGCTTAATAAGTTAATGTTACTCAACAAAGCTCTATGATGCCGGTTACACCTCGATTTGAAGAGAATATGACATATGCTTAATTCGTTTAAAATTTTTTAAAATATTCATATGAAAATCCTGTTTGATAAGCAAATAAATGTAAAATTGAATTTAATAAAAAAATATTATATGTGAGAACCATTGTATTAGTGTTTCGTACACTCCCCACGTTTACCAATGTCACCCTTGCAACATATATACGAATTGATATAACTGTTACCCGTATTTGTTAAATATTAAAAAAGGGTGATACGGAAGCAAAGTTGTGAATGATCCATCTACCTTTCCTATATATGTATGTATCTAACTTTTTGTGTTTCGCCAGGCAAAGATGGTCAATTAATTTGCTTTCTATCCATTACTCAAATTATTCAATTCACAAATATATATACTTGTATATTTTGGTTTAATTTACTTTCCCTTTTCTTTTACTCCACTTAAGGTTGTCATTTCTTATGTTAAGCAGTAGTCTAAAGTTGTGCTACTTGCACAGCTAAAAGTACATGATATAGGTAGATAAAGTTACAGTTATTGCCTTATTGGTAATGGGTAGGGAAAATGACACTTGATCATATTATTTGTGATTTTGTGTCACCAAGAATGATGTGGCTCATCAATAATGTCACATTTTGTAATCACTTTAGGATAAATTGGTCTTTATATAAGTTATATATATATAGCATTAAAAAAAAGTAATTGTAAGAGAACCCCTTGATCCATGTACTATTTGATACTCATTAATCCTCTAATTAGGCTAGTGTGACTCGAACTTATGACCTCTCCTGTAAAGTAGCGATTGGTGGCCACTAGGTAATAAACTAGTGTTTTATATATATAGCATTAGAAATTACTTATATTTAACATGCATGTTGTTTATATATAGGCTATTAGTGGTGTCTCATAATGGGACCTTTTTGTGGTTCATAATAAGCAACTTGCATGGAGGGGGTTTTCATTCTTACGTATAAGAAAAGAATGATTGAAATTGAAGTCGTTTTCTTTAGGTAATCAACACGACATTAATGGTTGTTTTTAAAAGAACTTTTATGTTAGTTTAAATAGGACAAAATCATGAGATAACATGAGAATGACAAGGTTAGCTATAGCTAGATGGTTTTGTTTGTCCCTAGCTCGTGGCGATCGATATCAACCTTTGATTGAAACGACTGCATTAAAATGGAAATATTAGGTTTAATTCGTTTCTAGCCATTCATATAAGTCCCAAAGGTGAGAATCATGTTGCGTTAGTGTGACGTAAGGAGAAACGGCCAATATATATGTCCATTGGGATTGAGATCTCCTAGAGTTGATATTAACTTTATTAGTAAAGTTAAAGACATTGACTTTTTTTTTTATTAAAATCAAAGTTCAATAATCAAAGATGATTTTTGAGTCATGACTTTTGATTTTAATCAAATGGTAAATATATATGCCTCTAACTTTACTAGTAAAGTTGAAAACAATTTTAGAAAATTCTCATCCATGTTTTAAAACTTGATGCATACTAATTACATATAGGTTTTTCCACATGTGCTAGTATATATATATATATATGATGTATGATCAAAGTGATTATACTTTTGTAGGAATCGATTCGATTACCATAAACATGAAAGAAAAGAACTTGACCATAGTTGGAACCGTTGATCCAATAAGTGCTGTTAGCAAGCTACGAAAAACATGGCCTACGTATCTAGTGTCAGTAGGACCCGCTAAAGAGCCAGAAAAGAAAGAGGAGCCAAAGAAAGAAGAAGAGAAAAAAGAGGAGCCAAAGAAAGAGGAAAACAAAGAGGAAGGCAAGAAAGAGGAACCTAAAAAGGAAGACGCCGTGAAAGAGGAAGCTTCAAAAGATGAAGCTCCAAAGGAAGAGGCTAAAAAAGAGGAGCCTAAAGAAGGAGAAGAGAAGAAAAGTGTAATCCCACAAGAACAATTTGTGGGGATGCTTATGCCTTATAAACCATATTACCCTCCAATGCAAACTTACTATAACTATCAACCACCACATCACCATAGCATAGAGGAGAACCCAAATGCATGTGTTATTTGTTGAAATACATATATATAGATATCTCAACAAGCTAGGTATTTTCTCCATATCTTTTGGAAGATATAGTCAACATATATATGCAATATATATCTTGTGCATATGGGGCAAAGATAGCCAACAAAAAAAGATTGTGAGGAAGCCTTTGTGTATAGACATCATATGCTTTTATTGGGTCATCCTTGTTAAAGTTGTACAACCGCACAACAATAAGAAATTTTGCCTTTTATTCTTGTAACCGGCCACATTATATTATTATGTAAATATAGGAAGTCTTTCTTTGAATATGTGTGTGTTTTTTTTTTTTGTACTTTAAAAACCACTGAAATCACAATCTTTGATTATTCAATATTGATGGCTTATAATTGCAATCTAGCACTATGAAGTATGGATTGTATATCAAATAGTTACAGACAGTAAATATACACCTAGCTAGGACTCTAAATAGCTGTGTATCAAATAGCTATCTAAATAACTGTTGCATGTTCTAATTTATTTGGAAGTGATAATGTTTTTGTCACGAGAAATGATTTTTGAAACCAAAAGAATAAATCTTTATCAATGCTATACGAGTAATATTTATATATTTTCTGTATTTGTCAGTTTGATTATAGCAAAGAAATAACAAAGTGCCCATGATGGTGTCATTCATAGGACAAGTGAATTATTATTGTTGTTTTATTTGATCCCATGTGCGAACCTGGGCGAGGCGTAGCAACTTGCATACTTTTAAATACCAAAAAGCATGTGTCAAGGCAAAACAACTTTTGTATCCGTTATATTTGAGTTTGCTAGCTAGGTTCCTAGCTTTTAATCATTTCGTTTTCATTATTATTTTCTTTAGGGAAATGCTAAATACGGCCCTAAGGGCTGTATTTAACGTGCATTAAACAACTTGTATTTTTCATATTAAAAACCCACCCCTTGATTTTTATGGTAAATGTACAAATAATTTATGCTAATTTATGCACTTTAAACACAGCGCTAAGGGCTATATTTAACAAACCCCTTTTCTTTAAAACGTTAAACAAAGATTATGTTCTGTGATTTGAACTTTGAAGCGACTCAATAACAAAAGCACCCCAAACGCCCCCATACATCGACCAGACAACATTATATGTTTTAGTGTAATTGGGTTAACTTGTTTGATCAATAATGTCATAATAATACATCATATAGGATTAATGGTGCGGAGTGCATGCCTATTTGAATTTATTATGCCCCTAAGGTACGGGGGCAGCGCCCCTGGGAGCGGGGTCCAAGGGGCGGCAGCCCCTGGCGGGGGTTGAGCTGCCAGGTCAGCTTGGAAAATTTTTATTTCCATCGAATTGTTATGGTGAAAACTCTTCCGAAAATTTTATTTTTGGAATTCGAGAGACTAATTTTGTCAAATTCGAAATATAATAATTAACTGCCTAATAGCAGTTTTTGGGCCTAATAATATCCCATTTTTAGAATTGATCGTCACTTTTTTCTTTCTCTGGTTCTGTTCTCTCAAACATAGACACACAAAACATTCTTAATCTTTGATTGTATCCGATTGAATAGTTTGGGTGAACCGCCAAATTAATTCAATCTGAAAGCGATTACGTGCCTTCAAAGATTGACTATATCCGGTTATTTTGTTTGTTATCTCGAAATTTCCCTAACACATTATTGTGTAGCCAAAGTCCAGCAAAACCATATAAGTTCTAGAGAAAACTCACGCCCAAAAGCCCATTACGGTAAAACTATTTTGTGGATCAAATTTGAACTTGAGACTTGTGGTCTCAATTGATTACATTTATGTTTACCTTATAATGAAAAAGGAAAAAAAAACATTTTAAAAATAGTGTTTCATATATACCAAATTGAAAGTGGTGGTCGGTATAGAATGAGAGAGAGGTGAGAAAAAGCGATAAGAGAAGGTAGAGTTTCTCAATTCTATTCATCGATGTGGCCACACCTGTTTCACTAGCATGTCAATGCTTGCCAATTGAGAGAGGGTCGCAATACGTACCGCATCAATTCTTACCAATAGGACACCCCTCACCTAATACGAAAGTAAGTTAAAATGATTATCAACTTTATGTAAATAATCATTGATGATGATGTATATAAATTGTATTCTAGCTTTAGGTAGAATAAAATGTAATCAGAGAGCCAAAATAGCAGCTCTTAAACTACACTTTTTGCTAGTAAATTGCATTACAAATCCTCGCAAAGTTGACCCAGAAAAAAATACAATTCTAATTGATAAATTCAAAAGTTAAATAATGTAATTGAGGCTTTTTATCGATTTAATTATTTATATTAAGATGAAGAATGTATATAAGTGATCATTGCTAGCGAGCTAAATATAAAAGTTGACAAATATTACCAACATATATAGTTACTCTAACCCCATCCACACACAAAAATAACTTTAGTTTACACATGTAAGTCACGAAATAAATTTCATGATTGCTTATTTGGAATTATAAAATGGGGTTTATAATAATAAAGGAATGGTTAGCTGGTTGGTACAAATATAGAAAAGACATAATGAAAAAGGTGTGTAGGTCGGTGGAAAAGATAAGATGATAAAAAGGAAATTTCAGATTTCAATGGTTGCAAACCTTTGTGTTTCTTCACTTTCTATCTTTTCATAGATGGTGTTTGCACTTTGCATTTTATTTGTTTTGATAAAGATTTCGTTAATTATGTTGTTCACGGCTTCATGCCATATTGTTAAAATACAACAAAATATTATAAAACAAAAATATTTTCATGGCAATGAAGTTTTCTTAAAAGGTGAATTTCGCTGGAAATTTCGTATCGTGATTCGACAGCGGAAGGTCTAGCATACGTTGTCTTAACCGAGTCCACGCTAGAGAGCTCCCTCGAAGTAGAAATGCCTATTTCAAATACCCGATTGGGGGAAACCCCCTATTAATCCGTCCGAAGGCACGACAATCAATAGGGATAAACCCTGTCCCCTCAGACTTAAATATGGGTATACCCAAGACAGGCTTTCATAAAGGGACTTCCTTATGCCCCCAAAGCTTGAACTCAAGACCTCATGAATAAGGGGATGGTATTTCAACCATTGAGCTAATATATGAAGTTGTAAATCCTATTTGGTAATGTCTCACTTCCCTGTTCCCACATTTGTGACAGTGAATTATTAAAAGGTCTCTCACGAACCTTATTGCCAAAGTCTCACTTCTCACGTGTCCACGCTTACACATTGTTGCACTTTGATGTAAGGGGTATGTATGATATGAGATTAAACACAAGGCATATAATAGTATGAATGCCAAAGAAATTAATGTACTAACCATACTGCTATAAGCTATTCAAAATGAGAAGCTGGCAAGGGGATAAAATTGCAACCTCAACCAAAAAAACCTCTGTAGGTCAAAATGATATTAATCATATCATCAATCATGTAATACCTCGTTGATTTGCCTTTCACAATTAGAACAAATCTACATGTAACACAGAAGCATACTCGCTATTGATCTACTTTACTGAAAAAGTGATTGATCTGCAAGCATCCACGGGACTGCAAGCTATTTGTTTTGGCACTGAACTTCAAATTTTTAGCAGGAAATGACGATCCATTGGAGTCCTGCTTGTATAGATAAAAGAAAAAAATCAAAAATAAATAAATGCTCATTAACTATTAACCATAACAACATTTAATGAATCACACAAGGCCACCAAATAACAAAAGCACCAAACAGAGAAAGGAAAAAAGAACACTTGTTCAAAAGCAAATGAAACTTGGTATAAGCTGAAAGTTGAACATACTGAAGCAAATTATTCATCTGACTACAGAGTAAGAAAAAACTTACAAATGAGGCCTGATTCTGGGATTTGAGAACTTTAATTGTACCACCTCTCCCATCAGCTCCTACAGAGATAAGATCACCCGATACTTGACTTGGTAGTGAAGATGAATTTAATCCTTTATTCTGACCCTTTTTGCACCATTTTCCCAGGGCCCTTCTTCTTCCATCCGGACCGATTAGTCCAGCAGAGAAACAAAACTCTCCAACTGGTTTTCAAATTAAAAAAACAAATGGTTAGGTTTGCCACCAGCGGCTCAATCCGTTGCAGCATTCTGTTCACTTCATATGACAATACAACGTAGGTGACAAGATGGGAGTTCAGGGTAGGGTAACAGGTCAACCAGAATAAATTTTAAGATGGGTCAAAACAAGTGCTTGATTATACAAGTCTGTCAAAACCCACTAGAGTTAATTGACTCATTCCTTTTTAGAGAACTATATTTATTCTACCCCTTAGACTTGTTGATGATAATACAAAATTTGACTAACAAGCAGCATGATTACCTTCTAGAGAATTATAAGCTGGCAAAGAAGCTTCATTTGTGATATTGGGCATGAGGTTAGGTTGTCCGATCTCATGAAGAGGCAAAGGAACACCATTTTGTTTACTTGTTTCATGTGTTGGTTTTGATGAGTAGGAAGCATCAAATGTTGCCCTTTTAGCAGGCTGGGATATTGAATCATATTCAGGTGAAACTGAAACTTCAGGTGCATCATCATCTATTATAATGTAAGAGCCAGCACCATCTTTTTTATTACTCTCATTCTCCAACCCTCTTGACCGCTTGGCATTTCGAGAATGATCATCAGATTCCTTTATTGTATCCTGTGATGTACATGTATGGGTAAAAGTAGGGAGTGCTTCATTCCGTATTCTTGAAGAGCCTTTTGATTTCTTTGAAGCTTTCAGGGATCTCAAATATTCATTGTCATTATCTTCATTAGCTTTATCCATTTCTTTGATTATTGACTGAACAATTAACACCATATTAATTTACCCACTTAACATGATTAGATATCAAAATCACACTTGGTATGAACTTACCTTTAACTTTTTTATCTCCACTTCAGCTTCTCTAAGATTTTGACAGGAAAGATCCTTTTCACTTGACAATATGCTGTACTTGGCCATTAGCATTTTATACTGCCTATTAAGAAGTGAAAAAATATATATATAAGATACCAAGTATGACACAATAGTAACTGCTGAATTTCCTAAATCATTTCAATTTTTATGTGGATGACCATTAAACGATACTGATAAATTTTAACCTTTTGGTGTAAATATGATCTTTATATAGACCGTCTACCTACAGCAAGTGTGAATACTAATTTCAGTTCACCCTAAAGCAGACACTTGTTATTTCAAACTACCAACAAGGATAGCCAAACATGTGTATGTGACAATAATAAATACAGTGATCTTTATAAAATAAAACACTGCTAAACTTAAAAAACATAGAAACAGCAATCTTCCCAGAATGAATATTAAAGGTAAACTAACGTACTGGTTGCGGCTCATCAAGGATTTTTCCAGAACATTCATATTGTCTCTGGTATGAGTTTGCGTGGCCAAAGAAGCATATTTTACAATTTCATCCATGTCCAAATTATGATCTAAGGCCCTGCATATTAAGATCCAAAAGCATGTCAGAATGTATCAGGCAAAAATCCAATTGAGTGAAAGTTTGTTTTGCTTACAGCTTGACTTCGGCAAGTTCTTTAGCTAAAGCCATACTCCTCTCCTTCAACTTAATGCACTCCAGATCTGATTTATTAAGTTCCTGTGGCATGATTATTAACAAGAAAAGCAGCCTAGGTGAGCGAAATATCCACATACACAAAAAATAAAGATAAAATCAACAAGACCCCAGCACTGCTAACTTGTAAATAGATTAGAATAATTTTTCACTTTTGTCATGTCTGATGTAACATAAGATTGCATTAAATTATAGAGCAGCTGACTTTTTAATAAGCAAAAGAAAACACTTTGGCAAAAATGAAAAACAAAAGTTGCTCAACCAAATTTAGGATTCTTGCAAGAACATTGGATTCATTGTCAACAAAAAAATCCATGTACAGCTGTTTAAAAAGTAGCCACCAAAAAACTAAAACATAAATTTACCTGTTCTTTGAAGTCTAGTGAGCGAATAATTCTGTGGTTTTCTTCCAAAGCTTTATTTTTATGTGCTTCTTCTCTCTTCAACTGCTCCTTGCATGCAGAGAGCTAAAAAAAAAAGTAACCATACGTGTAATCAGAAAAAAGTAGCAGGCTAACATTAAAAAGTCTAGCCAGATATGATTAGTTCAATCTAACAACGGTCATGAGGCGCCAAAAAACAAAGCCTCTCTAACAAGTATCATGGATTATATTTACAATTAATTTTCCATTTTCTTCACCTTTTATGCCGACAGTTGATAATATGCAACTCTTATTAAGCTCAACTACAGCAGTTTAGAGTAATTTACAAGGCAGTAGCAATGGAACAATTACCTCGTCGCCAATGTTTTTTAAATCATTTTCTCGAATTTTCAAAGCAGAATTGAGCACTGTAACCTTCCCCTCCAGTCTACTGCATTCCAACTGTAGTTCCTCTGGATCTTTGTGAGTTCGAAGTTTTAGGGAGGGCTTAGGGTCATTAGTGTCACCAACTGACTGAAAATAAAGCCGGCCCACATGGGATGCTGAACATGTTTGGTTACATATAGGACATTTCTTCTTCCCTTTTGAGCAGTATTCAAACCACTGTTGTATGCTAGATTTGCCACCAATATAAACAAACAATCTGTTAACACAATATGTGTAATAACTTCTTAATGCTATCAGCAACACTTATTCAGTAATGAGGCTCCAAAAAATAATGCACATACACTTTACACTGATCAACTGCATGACTACTTCGATTACAATTCAGTTTTTACGAATTTGTCATTTCACTACATAGTATATGACAGAATGACATATTATGTAGTACAAATTTACTAATAGATTCGATAAACAAAGAATTAATTTTTTAATCATATGGATTATTAAGTCATTAGTTTAACTCTGAAACCAAAGCTAGTGTTCATACATTATAAATCAATAGATTTCTGCATTGAATTGCAATTGTGTATCAAATACAACATATGCTAAATATAATCCAAATTCAAAATTAGATATTTCAACAAAGCTCTCTCTCTTGAAGAGAAACCACCAAATCAAAATTTTACAAAAACACCAAAATCTTGCAATTACTTGAAGACATTTATAATGGGGTTTAAACAAAAGCACCAATTTTTTAAAGAATAACACAAAATCAAATATGGGTGTATACAATTCTTGCATCACAATATCATCTAACGAATAAAGAAATATACAAAATGTGATCTTTTTTTAAAAAAGAAAGTGCAATCTTGAATATGAACTCATGAAGTAAATATATAATATTTTGATTACAGATACATGAAAAGATGAATAAAATCTTGAATATTTTGATTTCAGTCCAAAATCTTAGAGTAAGACTAGGGTTTCATAAAATCTTGGAAACATTGACATTGATTTCAATTTCAAATGCTACAGAAAATAATATGTAAATAAAAAGATTAACACACAAAAAAAAGGGGGAATCAAAAAGAAAAAAACCAAACCAGAGCTCATGGAAAACATGACCACAAATAGAGATGGCTTGAAGATCTTCAACAATGGGTTTAAGATCTTCATAACAGATGGAACATATTGTTTTGGAAAATGGTTGTTGTGTTGTTGATTCATTACAAGTTCCACTCATTGTTTTCTTGTTTGCAGAACCCTAATTCTGATTCATCTGTAAAGTGGATTTATTGTTATTACTGTATCTATGTGTGTGTGTGTGTGCGCGTTTATGTGAGGGTTTGAAATTAATTGAAACTGATCAAGTTTTTGGAGTAGCGGGAAGTGGAAATGGAGCGCGAGAGGTTGGAAAATGAATTTGTATGAGGTTTTAGCTGGGATTAAGATAGTTATCATTAAACAAGAGAAATTTTGAATTAAAATAAAAGGTTAAGATTCAAAGTCTCATTTTTAATTTTAATCTAAAAATCAAAATCATAAACTTTACTTATAAAGTTAATAATAATGTTAAAGCATCTCAATCATTTTAAGATAAGATTTTACAAAATTTAATAGAATTTGATTAAATTGAAAAAGAAAAAATTCTCATTTCCATTGAAATATATGAATTTTATTTCATACCTCACTTAAATCCTCATAAAACTATGAAACATTTTGTTAGATTTTATTTCTTCAAATTATAAATCCTTTAACAATTTCATTTTTTCCGGAAATATTTTACCAACCAAACACAATTGTGTTATTGTTTTTGTAGAATATGTTATAAAATATAACTCATATAAGCTAACTTAAAGAGCAATGTTTTAAATACAGGTAAATACCGACCGGTATTATAGGTATCGGAGGGTACTTTGGTATTTTAACCCCGGTATTTTTCTAGTATATTCACTATTCAACACCGGTCGGTATTTCCGATATTTTTATTTTTTTAAAAAACTATTTTTATGATAGTTTTAATGTTATTTTTTGTTATTTGTGAACTTTAAAACTTATATTTTGTTATGAAATACCTATTCTTGAGTAGATTATAATTGTATTGTGACTATTTTTGTTAAATTGTAATAAGTTTTATAGGATTTTTATTATAAAAATAGAATAAATTAAAATAATCATATCATCTTATATTTTCGGTAATACCGGAAAATATTTTAAACCCCGGTATGACTAAAATATCAGTTTTAAAACATCACTTAAGACTCGTCCTCTACGGATCACAAAACACATCATATTTTTTTTACTATTTATAAAGATCTATGTTAGGATGTAAACTTTTTGGTCTCAAATTAATCATGTTCAAGCATACAATTTTGTAAATTTCCTCTGTGATACATCACTACAAGCTAATCATAGTCCCAAAAATTAATAGTACAAAAATATATAAGTGATTTTTTTTAATGAACATGAATGTTACCCACTTACCCGTAAGCTGTAAATAAATACTCGTAGAACGTTTGACAAACTGTTCATGATCAATTGTTAAACGAATTGGTAAGTCATATTATAATATTTATAACGAGTTATTTACTGTAGTATTCATACCTGTTTTAGGTTATTTATGAGCATTTTCCGCATATAATCACGTGTTCGGGTAATTTCAGACACTGGGTCGTTAGGAACAATAAGAATGCGACATAGTCCAAAAGTTAAAAGATGAAGTGGAGTCGTCTAGTGTTAATTTAAGACTAAAAGCCAAGAAGGCGCCCATTAGTTCCGTAATGCAGCACCTTAGACCATCAAGTCAACCAAGGGCATTGATGTACCTAGGCTACGCATCCAACTAACTATCTTAGAACATTTCTTGCAAATCATACAGCGAGTAACATGTTCCAGGGTGCTAACAAGAGTGGTGGTTGACCGTCCCTTTTTTCAAAAAGCAGCTTTTTCTTCTTGTACACAGGAACACTAAAGCACATGTTCAGTTGTTCACACGCCCCCTTAGTTCTGATTATAACACAAACAAAATCATCTTTTTCACTAGATACTACGAAATCGTGTAACACAAAAACCCAATAATACAAATACAGATTACACAATGGTACTTGTACATATGCTATTAAGTAAATATGAGCTCGTTTGCTCTTTCTTCTTCAATCGAGATAAACAAATTGGTTGCTTAGGCACACGTAGTATGCACAACGAATGTAGCAACATTAAAAAATAGAAAAGACGTCGAAGAAGAAAATTATAATCGTAACACGATCATTTTCTCTATAGAGATTCCTTAGAAAGATGGAGAACCAGGGATATAAGTGAACAAGTTTTAGAAGCCACTGAAAACAGAGAACAAGTTGCTGTTGATGTAATCATTATCCACCAAGCTCACCAAGTAGTAAGTTTTCTCTACCTGTATAGCGTAACCATAATAATTAATGGAAGGCTAAAAAGCTACTAGCCAGGGGTTATATTTTTCCACGTGATGCAACTATTTAACAGAAAATAAAGTGAGCTATTAATTAGAGATGCGAAAATGCGAGGGCCAGGCAAGCTGGGTAACATATGAAAACTTGTTTTTTCAAATGATTCATAAGGATTTATGCATAAAGATACACTTTGGGCCTACTTTAGACCTATTAAACTCATTTTACCAGTTCTTTTTTAGCTCACTCTTATATATATATATATATATATAATAACCCAAATTAACCGATTCATAAACAAATAGGTCAAATCTGCCATGTTTAGAATCCTTCAATATCGTACTTGATTCTAAATTTTCAGAGTTCTCAGTTTCGGTTCCAGACTGATGAACACTTGAACAGTCCTGATTAATAAGGGTAGCTTCAAAGAAGAAAAGAGCAGAAAACAAACCTCTTGGAGAAGGGATCTGGAAGAATCATTCTCAGGATACAATTGTGCCCATCCTCTTGACCAGATTTCAAATGCCTCATCCTTCCATATCAAGAAGCTTGAAGGATCAACAACCGTTGGTTGAATGATCTCCTTGGCTGGGAACACTCCCCATGTGACTGCATTCACATCATTTTTCCCAACATTGGAAACCAGACTCCCTTCTTTATTCACGGCGATGTATGTGAGTGAAGGGTACTCCTTTGATTTCTCCACAAGAGCATTTAACTTTTCGCCCGAGCAGAAAAACTCCACATATGCTTTCTGGTAAACGTACCCACCCGCAGGTCCCCATCCTTAAAAGACAGAAAAATTTGTAAGAACCAATGACATGGCTTTAAGTCAGCATTATTCAAGATGTCAATACTTTTTTGAACTTAATAAGATGTCAATACTTTTTTGAACTTAATAATTGATTTAAAGTTGCAAATAAGAACACTATACTCAACATAGACTTGGCAATTTAGACCCAAGTACTTAGAAATTGTGATATATGGGTTATGTTTTAATATATGAAAGGGAGAATGTAGTAATTTTTTGGTTGAAACTGAAGCAGATAATGTTGGCCAATTTGGAAGTGGCCCGAAGTTAACTCAAAATGCTTACAACTTCTTTTTTAATCATACATCATTGGTGCCATTATCCAACCCACCCAGTTGTAAGCATCAGTGGGTTAATTTACCCAGCCAGTTTTGTCTCATATTAAAAGAATACCCATTTTGACCAGAACCTGTTTAGTGCCACATTATCTAACCCACACGGCCTGCATATTCGCCACCTTTACTTTGGAAAAATCAGCAATTTTGAACAAAGAAAATACCAGTAAGATGATATCTCTCTATTTACATTACCATAAGTTGTCCAGGGTCGCTCATTTTTACAGTAACGATCTTACTTATATATAGTTGCAAGAACTATAGTCTAGTTTCACAAAATAAACCATGAACAATGTTGAAAAAATTGACAAAAATTAGAAGATCCGGGCTCAAGCAAACACTTACCAATTGAAGGGGAGTCAGATTTAGCTCCATTAACGGCCGGCTGGCTATTGATAGTGAGGAAGCCCTTAAGGTTTATCGAAGCTAATTGTTCGTCGATGATCTTTGTCTCTGGCTGAAGTCCATCTAATTCAGACCAAGGGCTAGTTTTCAGTTGCCCAAGGCAGTATTTCATGAATTTCTGATACATAAAGATTTTATTAGCCACTTATTTAAATGAAATGTTATAATTGATTTCAAATTACAATACAAATTTAAGAAGATGCACCATACCTCAGAAATATCATCAAACGTTGCCAAAGGGACCACCCACTCCTCTTGAATTTTCTTGTCACGTGATTTTGGTCTCATGAACTGCCTCATAAATTCACAAGATATGAGAAAAGGGCGTATATATAGTTTTTAGATACGGCAAAACAAATTTAATAAAGGTTTCATAGCTTGGTCAACATAACCCTGTAGTTAAGAAAAGAGGCATACATATTGTGTGGACTTACATCAGTATCACTTGTAAAATTAACTTTAAAACATCCCACAAGTGAAATGTTGCTATTTTCATAGGATGGAATGACCAAGATAGATAACCCAAGGGAACTAGACAGGCACACAAGTTAAAAAGGGCATGTACCTGATGGTCGGTTAATGCTCCATATGATGCATTGGAAGCATCACCCCAACGCCCATGTGGATATTGCTCCCAACCAGTGGTCCTTGTTATGTAGCTCTTTGGACGATTGGCCCTATAAGCATATAGAATGGAGTTACAACAACCATTACCCCCCAGCATGTTTTAAATAAATCAGCTTATAAATCCGTGTTCATGCATACCAGAATATTGGTCTAACATCTTCTTTAAGACGGAAAAGGTTGGTAGGTCTCCTCCATGGTAGTGGCCTTGATATTTTGGACTCTTCTATCAATCCAAGATTCTGCATTGTAAATCCATTTGTAAGTTTTACAACTAATAAACGAAACAAACGTATAAATTTGTAAGCATCCAAGAATCCAAAATTCCAAATTTAAATATTTATTAGGATATTCCTACCGTCAAAATTGCCAATGCAGACTTCTCCATGTTAAGTGTATATAGATGCAACGTCTTGATTCCACTAGCCATGATTTTCTTGCACATTTCAGTTCCAAGGTGAACTCCATAGGCTCTAACAGCTTCCTCATTGTCCTTGATGGGCTCTAAAGCGGCAGTGATTTCAGATGGGATCTGCAGTGATTTCAATATAAAAAAAAAAAATTAAAAATAAAGCCAATTTCATATAACAAAGTAAAACAGTAAAAAAAAAAAGAAAAAAAAATTATTTCCAGTGTACATCATTCTTCTTATTGTCTATTCATTAGATGATAAATTATAACAAGTTTTAGGACAGCATACCTTAGTTTTGCAGAAGCCAGTCATGCGAATGAAGCCGTTATAGTTGTTAATGGGCATAATGCCAGGAACAATGGGACAAGTTATTCCAACTTGCCGACAATCATTCACAAATTTGAGAAAATTGTCAACGTCATAGAACAGTTGAGTGACAATCACATCTGCTCCAGCATCAACCTGCAATGTTAAACCACATTTATATGTCAGAAATGGTAATCATCTACGAAAACAATTAAAAATCAATTAATGCGTCAATTGTTTAATCATGCCATTTAAGAAACATATAAGCTTGGAGAAAGACTTTGAATTGGCTGCATGGTTTTTCTTAACCCTCCTAACTTGGTATTCGTATACATCCATCAAAATACCACTCGTGTGAATAAAGACAATTTGAAACAGACTAAAGGTATAAAATAATGCCAATGAAAAAGAAGTTTCATTATTATTCATGTGACGACTTGGCTAGTATGTTAACCATGACCATAGTTATCATGCAAACAGAGTGTGATAATCATGCAAGCAGTCAAGAGAATCTGTAGTTGAATAGATAAAGGCCTTGCTTAAGCAAGAGAAATCTCCTACGAGCATCAATCTCAGCACAAAGTTCCTTTTCGAGAAAAAATAAGTCAGTTCATACACATCTCCCCATCCATAATTACACACACAATCACTTAAGATAGAAAAGAATTGATGGTTGAAATAAATTTACTCAACCAAACATTGATACAGATAGAGTAACATTTCGATGACACAATTTTTACGAGTAACATTTCTAAAAAGTAATTTTAATCTTGCCTAATATCTTGCAGCTTGCACATTGTGCTTTTCTCAGGAGATGTACCTACAAGAACCTAAAATTTCAAAGTAGATTGTACCTTTTTCTTGAGGTAAGCAAGATCATTTGCATATGCTTCTGGTGTAGCCAAGCCATTGCTTCCTATGACCTCAGGATGTGCCTCTGATAAGCAAAATTTCAAAAAAACTCTTAGAAAGAGAAATTACAAGATATTGACCATAAAGTATCAAATAAATAACAGAAACAAATAATACTACTAATATGATGCACGTACAAATTTATAGTTTGAAAATAGCGATAAAGGGAAGTAAAACGGAAACCTGGGTAACCAGCAACAGCTATGCCAAAGTAGTCACCATATGACTTGCGGATATGCTCAACCTACAGAACAAAAAACGCACACATATTAAAGCATTATATTGTGGGCAAAGTTTAATTTACAGCAATCTGTTTAATATTATCATATGTTATTCAAATTGGAATGAGATGAAGAACTAATGACAGTTTATCAGCTTGACAGCGGGTGAGATTCCCTTAAATTCTTGATGCACCAGATAGTAAAATCCTTTGAATTTTCTAAATCGCCTCAAAGAAACTATTGTAAACTCCACATGTCTCAAAAGCTATTTTACCCATCTAAGGTTGTTAAAAACGTAATGTATGAAACGAGTTTATATAAAACGAACTAAATTAGGCCAAAGGTACCTACAACATATTAGAACTACTAGAACATGAGATTGGACTCCACAATATTTAACAAACTCCAAGAAAGTGATTCATCAATCTCAACAAAATAGCATGTTTCTAGTTTAAACTCTAATGCTATTCTATCATTATGGTATAATGTAAAGCATATAACAATTGTCTGTAGCTGTTCAGAAATCCCAATGACACAATGTCGATTATATTTCAAATTCACAAATTTCGCTATGTTTTACCAGAACCTGGTAAAAGTCAAAATCTTGATCTACCAATTATTATGTACTTCACATTTTCTCGTAACCTATAAGTCTATAACCAAACATTGTTTCAGATAATCCAATTATTAGAAAATGACCTACTGTAAAAAATTATCGAATGCACTCTACAACAGTACTACTTCCTGCTATTATACTAAGCCTCATCATCACGCAATTCTGTAAATAAATGTTGTTTAGATAATCTAACTTGGTGTTGGTAGCCATTGTAAAAAACTTCTGCAAATCAATCATCATCAGCCATCCAAATCACACATTTATATCTAATTAATTAATGCCGGCAACATTATAATCAACTAGACTCAAAATTCACACATTGAAATCTAACCCAAAAAAATGTCGGTGCACGTTAAAAATGATCATTTAAACTTTAAGGGGTCGTTTGGTTCCCAGCATTCATGGGATTCCGGTGGAATGGAATTTAGAATTTCCTATGTTAACCTAACATAATAAGGAAGAAAATTCAAATTTCATTCTATCAAATTCCCATAGATTCTAGGAACCTAACAGCTCCTAAATATCACAATGAAAACCTGTATAATATATAGATACATATAATTCATATCAAACATATGATTACAGAACAAATATGTAGATGCAGATCATCAGATTATAAACACATATCAAATATATAGAAACAAATTAGCGTTGCAGAGCTGATTTTCAGTTTAGTTTTGGCGAATTTAAGTCATTTACAAGATACATTGCAAATATATTAATATAGATACAGAGCAAGTATATAGATGCAGAACAGATTATAGATATATAACAAATATATGGATACGTTATAGATACATAGTAAAGTAATTAGGGATGCTGAGCTGAATCTCAGTTAATCATTAAGTCAGATACATTGCAAAAATATAGATACATACCAGATCAAGAGCACAGGCGAAACCGCCTTGGATCTGGACAAACTTATCCTGTCCACGTGGCGGATCACCTCTAAGAGCAAGCACATTTTGAATTCCATCTTTTTTAATAGTTTGAAGAGCATGATCTATCTTCTCAACAGGCATATTAGTACAGGTCAAATGCATCATAGTTTCAACACACACTAAATTCTGCATACGTCTAGCTATCTCTAATGTGACGTCAGCAGTTGATCCACCTGCTCCCCAAGTTATATCACAAAAAGTTGGATCATGTGCCACCATTCTCTCCATCTTTTCGAATAGGTTTTCCACACCTTCTTCGGTTTTCGGAGGGAAGAATTCGAAGGAGAATACTACCTTTCCGGCATCTCCTGCTGATGTGGATTCTAGAATCTTCTCTATTACCTTCATTTTGGCTTGGCTTACCAATCGATATATAGAGATATATATAGATACAGAAGTGTGTGTGTGTGAGAGAGAGAGATGAGATCTTGTGTGGTGTGATTGATTCACAACAACACTGAATTGGAGGGCACACTTGATATAGGGGATCAGTTGGGTGTTTTATAATGGATGAATAATACTTTTTCACCCTTTTACTTTTCAAAGTGTGTTATTTATGAACCCTGAAGTTTTGGTGGTTTGTTTTAACTAACTTATGTTTGTTTGTTTGTTTGTCTGTTATAACTCCTAATAGATTCAACGTAGTCGTTATGTATCTACTTGTTCGATATATATTGTAATGAGACTCGTAAATATACAATGACCTTATAACAGGATAATTTTCATATAACTATTAAACTTATAGTGAAACTTTTATCGTCTTTCGTCATGTAAAGGCATAAAACAAACAAATACTAAAATTATAAATACAGTAGTAGAGCTAGGAAATTTGTTTAGGATAGGCCAAATCAACAATAATAAGTCAAAAATTATATAAAAGTCATATATGAAGTTTCAGGCTCGTCCCATGAATTTTAGGTACCCTGCTCGACAATACAAAAAGTGCCCACTAAACACTTAAAAAAATATTAAAAACGAAAGAGATAGTAGATATTTCTAAACGTTTAAAACAACTATAACAATAATATCTTTTAAAAAAAAATTAACAAAGTTCTATAACTTAATCGATAAATGCATTAAAAGTTATGCTTTGAATAGTGTCATTCTCCTAGCATTTTTGGAAGCAAAATTATTGATCAACTCTTCATAATCGATGCGCTCTATGCAATTATGTTTAATTTTAACTTACAGTTTGCGTTTGGATCTATGCAATTTGTTCAAAAAAGTCGAAAACGTCAAAAAAAAAATTAAAAAAATAGATGGGTTCATTTAATATATATATATATATATATATTCAATACAATACAATACAATTCTATAGAATAAAAAGTATTGGATTTTTACTCTTTGACCAAAGTTGGGCTTTACTATCCACTAGTCTTAGACGGTGGAGTAATAATACATGCATAACAGACATATATATATATTAAGGAATCTTGTAAAATTTGGTGCCCTTAAAATTTTGAGGCCCTGCTTAATTGTGCCGCCTGCACTTACTCAAGGCCGAGCCTGTAAAGTCTAATAATATACATATGTTAGCATGTTAAAAAATCAAAGTCTAAAGCGGATCACGGCCCATTCTACACCTAAGGTGGCTTCGCCGGTGAATAAATGTTCAATCACATAGATATGTACGAAGTTAAATGAAACCATATACAGGCAATTATGCATGCATAATCATAATTTGGATAAGTGTGATTTGTGACGTATTGTTTGACTATTTTGAGAATTTGGGAGAATGATTTAAACAAACTTACTATTGAATAAAAATGAAATAGAAACAGTGTTAAGTGAACTCATAAATGATTAATCGTTTGAAGTAACAGTGATAGATACATGTTTCATAACACGTTTATTTATATTGTACTACATTATAAATCATTTTTTCTCGTCAAATATTTTTAACTTTTCAACTAAGTTTTTAAAAACCCTATAATGCCTCTATTATTTGTTCACTAATTTAAATATATTTATCTAAAATACCTATGATACACTTAGAGGAAATCTCAACCACTCATTTTCATCTCTCTTCTCAAATCTTAACTACTCATTTTTGTTCTCTATTCCATAATTCATTTTATTTTTCTAATTCATTTAAAATCTTTTACCTTAAAAACCATGCATCGATAAATTGTAAAAAGTATACAGGTGTTCTTAAAATTTCATGTTATTTCATTAGAGGGGTCATTTGATATACTTTCGATGAATTTTTGAATCCGATGACGTATCTCGTACGACTAAGGCATTTGACTATCACACTCTATGACATATCACCTCCTATGATCTATTACACTCTATCACTTATCACACTTAAAAGTGGATGCATTTAGTGATTAGTGGGGGTAATGCCCCTGTGGTTTTGTGCAAAACAATTAATATATGTTGATTTTGGCTTCAATAATTTTGGAAAGTCCATATTTATTCAACATGCCCCCGATATAAAAATTTTCATGCCCTCACCTTTATCCTTCCTTTTCAATTTCCAAAGAAAATAAACTTAGGTAGATATAGTGTAATTACAAATGCATATATTTGATAACTAAAAATGTTTAATAACTTACTAATGATACATCTAATATATTTAGGTGACTTGAACACATTTAGCAACAAATATACTTCTCTAGCTGATATTATGCCGGTGTAATATTGTCAATTGGCTATAATGAAATATTTTTTGCGCCCCCCCCCCCGCGCGCACGTAAATGAGATTCTTAGATCCGTCTCTGATCACACTATATGATCTATCAGTCACCATCTCATGAATACTTTCTTTCGTATAATGTTATAATAACAACAAATTTTGAAAAGCATTTCAAATTTTCAATAAAATGCAATTGTTTCAAGTTTTTCGGTATGCATATACGAGCACACCATTGGGCAAGGAAGTAGAGGACCACATTATATAGCGGGACAAACAGTGAACTCACGTATGTGGTTGGTAATCATACCGAGTAACCCGATTTTTAAGTGCCAAGTTATCTGTTAACATATATCATTTAGTTAATTGTATCAAAAAGTTTCGTTCTTACAAAACTTGTTCGTTCTCAAAGCAAAAGCTATACTATAAATATTATAAGTTGGAAATCTAAATATATTAAATTTGTAGTAAATATCAAAGCATATAAGTAGTGTACAAACATTATAAAACGAGAAAAGGATATTATTTAAAAGGGTAGTTTTAATGTTCAAACTTCAAAAAGAAGAGTAGTTTAAAGTTTAAACGGGTCCTTAAGTTGTTAACGGCCCATCAAGGTCGTTTCCCGTCCAATGCTTCAACACAGAGGTGTGTCGTGTGAAGACAGTGTTACCTTTATTAATTTTCGTGCTTTCAGACAGATTAGTAAGAAGTTTTCTTCTCATCGGGTATTTGAAATAGGCATTTCTACTTCGAGAGAGTTCTCTAGTGCGGACCCGATCAAAAGAACGCATGTTACACCTTTCGATGTCGAATCGCGACACAAAGTTTTCAGCGAATTTCATCTTTAAAAAAAAAGTTGTGTGTCGTGTGTCTAATTATGTATGATATGTAAGATTTACTTATTTTTATCAAGTTTAAATAAAAAAAAAGATTAGTTTCCGGGAATGTAAAAAACTTTGAACAAATGTCTATAGTAGGAAATAACTAAAGTTGTGTGTATTGTATGTAAGCAACTCGAAAAAATATTTATTGTATGTAAGAATTTTGTTTCAACCAATTAAAATCTGACAAATGGCACATGTAGATGGTTGCCACGTATGTTTTTTTACATATAATAAACATTTTTTTAAGTTGCTTACGTACAATACACACAACTTTAGTTATTTTCTACTATAAACATTTGGTCAAAGATAATTACATTTCAAGATACTAATCCCTAAAAAAAATTGGCAATGAACTAGAGTATTCCATTTTCTAGTAATATTAAATACAATTTCCTCTTATGTCAAGTTACATAATTTAAAATTTTTTCTTAATTGATGTGGACAGTTTTTAAAGTTAATGCTTGGAAATTCATTTGATTCTTCTTATCTCGCTAGTTGAAAATACGTATTTTTCTAAATAGAAAATCTCAATAAATCAATAATTTTATTGTATACTTTTACTATCATATACGTGATGAAAATACAAATGAGGCTTTAACTATTTTGTTTAATCTATATAATAAACATAAACTTATAGAAGTGAATAGTAAATTTTTATTATTGAATGAATTATATATATATATATATATATATAACATAAAAATTGGGAGTATTATAATACTTACATAAAATGAGATTAAATTCATGGTTTAAAAAAAAAAAACAAAAACATTGTTTTTCACTTTTCAAATAAGAAATTAGAAAATAAAACATTGTGTTTTTTTTCACTTTTTTCATTTTTCATTTTCTAAACTTTAAAAATCTCAAATTAAATTAAGTTTTCTTACGACCCTGACCCCTGTCACTTTCGTCCCGCCCCCCCCTCCCGGCATCCCCAACCTTCACTTAACCAGGTATATTATAACATGCTTTTCTAATATAGAAATGAAAATAACACTAACTAGTTTTGAACATGTTTTTTAAATTATCATTTTTTTTAGATATGAAAAACAATGCTAACGAGCAATAGTATCCGCGCAATGCGGCGGTGAGATGATGGAGGTGATAGGTCATAGGGGGTGATAAATCATAGAGTGTGATAGCCAAATGCCTTAGCCGTACGGGCTCCGTATTCGGATTTAAAAATTCGTCGAAAGTATATCGAATGACATCTCTAATGAAAGAACATGAAATTTTAAGAACACCCATACAGTTTTTATAATTTATCGATATACGGTTTTTGAGATAAAAGATTTTGAATAAATCAGAGGAATAAAATGATTTACGGAGGAGAGAAAAAAAAATGAGTGGTTGAGATTTAAGAGTATTATATGTATATTAGATAGAAATGTTTAAATTAGTGAATAAAGAAGAAGGATAATTTAGGTAGTTCAAATCATCTTTTGAGATTTAAAAAAAAAAACAAAATGCTTTATAAGATAATATAAATATAGATAATAAATGAAATACAGTACTATAACATATTTTTCACAGCTAAATGCACACTAAATTATTGAAATGCTCCTATCATTAGTTCATCATAGAATCAATAAAACATTTCATAGCTGAACACTTGAAATAAACAGAAAACCTTTCGATAAAAAAGGAAAAGTTAAAAGGAAAGAAAGAGATGCCAGAAAGAGACGCTTTTAAACATGGTCGTGTTTTCAATGTTTTGATAGCTTAGATATTTTTAGAATGAAAAGGATGTTGAATTCTTTAGTTGCGTTTAAAAAATAAATAGCACATAACTTGGGGTGAACAATGTAGATTATGAAATAGTTTAAGGACCAAATTGAGAGTAAGATTTAACCAACAACCTCACCAACCCAATTCAACAACCCCAAAAATATCAAATATCTGACCACTATCTATCATGATCTGAGAATATGGCATTATGCAAGTACAGATTAAAATTATCGATGGAGCGGGCTGGTTTAATGGATACAACTATACAAGCAACGATGGAGCTACAATGGGACACTAGGGTCAGCCGCTCATACTCTAATTTTAGTATAATATAATTTTTAAAAATTTTAAAAATATATATTTATAATTTTTTTTCTAAAAGTATGAAAAAATAAACAGGAATTACATATAAATGTTACTTTCGGTGTCATAAACTTATTATTTGAAAGTTATTGGTCATCGAAATATTAGTTTTGAGATGATATTTTCATTGGAAGAATAAAAAACTTGAGTTGTTTTGATTTTTAATACAAAAATGGTTAAGAAAAAGTTTTTTTTGTTTAAGTACGTAAATATGTAGTACATTAATTAGTAGTGTAGTTGTTTTGTGAAAAACTTTTTTCTTTCAAATAATTATATATACTTATCACAAACAACAAATTATAATAATTATAGTAGTTATGTAGGAAAGATATATTCGAGTTTTTTGCATTTTAATTGAATACGTTTTCATTTAATAAGATCTTGTCTGACACGTGTGGTATTTATTTATTTTTAAAAAATAGTATTTTAAAATATGAGTGTTACATCCGGTATTAAAAAAATGAAATTATTTTGATGGTTCATTTCCTATTATCGAGATAGGATCCATTTTTTTTTACATTTTCAGATACGACTTTTATACGTATGACAGACTTTTAAAATTACCCCTCACAAAAACATTTATGACTTCGTCTCTTATGAATTTACCAATATATCTTTAATGAACTCTTTCATTTGGAAATAATTAGATACTAATTATTCATTCTATCTTTAATGAATTAATTTACATCTAAAATATTTTCGTCATCTTTTAAATCAGTGACAGTTACATCTATTATGTACACCACTCGTCGCCATCACCATCACACTATCATTGCTGTCACCGCTACGGCATTGCATGGATATTATGCTACTTAGCTTTTATCTATACCATGATTCTTGACTTGACTTAGATACCGAATCGTATCTCTTTAAGAGAGGCGTAGTTATAAGAACAACTCACTGTCCAAATGAAAGACAATCGATTATACCAAATTAATGATTAATATTTAGATAGATAAATCACAAAATACAATTAAAAATATATAGAATAAAGTTTCAGTTTTAACAAGATACTATATGTCAAAATTAAAAACATTTAAAAATACAATGCGTTAGTAGACTATAATTTTTACGTGATTGTAACTGTAAAAGTGTAAAATGGGTGAAACAAACTCATGCGGTTATAGCTTTACATATTAGTATATTACATCCATTTTACTAATTCAAGTTTTAAACCTTAATATAAATTTTCAAATAGTATACAGTAGTTTTAAATTATATATGTAAGAACACATATTTTAAAATAATTAATAAATTATTTATTCATTGTTATCATTATTAAATTTATAATATTCATCATCGAATAATTTTATCATAAGAAAAATGTTACAAAATAATTTTAAATCATAACTTCTTTTTAGTTAAATAGTTATTTAGTACGTGTGCAAATCTTTTCTTTTGATTAGTGTGGATTTTATAGTAAAAACCACACTCACAACCGTCAAAATGTAACTCTAGTCAGCATATTCCCGTTAAATAGCGTGTGTATTATTTGAGTTGTTTATAAGTGTTTCATATTTATTTCTAATCGTTTTTAATCCTGTTTATATACATGTATATATTTGTGCTAAAATATTAAACATGTTTTTTTGAATTTTTGAATGAAACAATCAATAATAATAGTTAACATATAACTTTATTTGTGAAAACGTACAAAACCTTGTCTAAAGTTTAAGCCAAACATTGGTTTTATGTCCACGTTTTTTGTTAAAAACACTTTGGTTGGGTTATGCATAGGTTATTGAATATAAAACTATTGGATTATAATAAATCGGGTCATGTTAACAATTATTGAAAACCTTATGATACATCCAATCTGCCTATTTATCGGTTAATTCAACGTTTTATGACAGACATTTTTAGATATGTAGCATTGGTTGCAATCATAAAAATAGAAAAACATTTGGTTTAATATGATTAACATGGTAGTTGTATGTTGTCGTGGTTACATGTTCAATTCATACCATATCCACATTTATTTTTGTACTTTTATTATTGTATATGATGAACTTCAAAACTTAACTATATATACTCCAATGTAAAACTTACCTTTTTTTTTCCGACTATTCAAACAATTAAACTTTGCAATAAATATTTTTGTTAATAACACACCACTCTCATTCTCTAAAATACTTACAATATTTTTTAATAAACAATCATTTATTAAACCATACTCACATCTAGCCTCCGCCTCCATCACCACCACCAATTGCCACCACTGACCCGTCTTATTACGCGAACAACTTGCTAATTTAATGTAATAAACTTTTATTTGTTCCCATTTCATGTAAAAGTTAACTTAAATGAACTTTAATTTAGACTACCATTTCATCAATAACCTGACTTAGTTTTAACTGTTCAAATAATTGAAGTAGAAGAGTAGAAAGACGAATTTTTCGCAAGAGGATGTTTGGTTTAATTGTTTAAAAAACACATTGCTTATTATTATTAGTATTATTTTTTTTATCAAAAGAATACTTTTATAATGTTAAAAAAAAAAATACTACTCCGTAGTACTTTTCTATAAACACGTAAATTCATGTTAAAACAAGTATCCGACCCGGATGAGCAGCCGGTATTCTTCATTGTAGTCTTCGCGGGTCCATTCTCTATCTTCTGTTGTTCAGTTCTATTCAATTCCAATCTCTGTTTCTTCTTCGATCTAATCATCATTCATTCCTCAATTCTATCAACAAGAAAAGAAAGATATATTTTTTTTTCAAAAATAAAAAATCCGAAAGCTTCATCAACTAGTTGATCGACAACGAGGTTAATCATTTCTTATAACTAACACATTGATAATTATTATTTTCAGTTATTAACCGTTTCTATTTATTACTGTGTAATGATGTTCTACTATTTGGTTTAATTTTACGGTTTCTTTTACCGTCTTACTATATACTAGATCTACTTATATGTAACTGTGAGAATTTAGGCTTCTTTTTGATTTATTAGTTTATTCCAGATTGAACATATGTATCTGAAATTTACTAGAATGTAGTTTCTAGTATTGGATTTTCACCGGTCATTCTAGATGATCTGGTTAAAGAAAATAGTTAGCTTCAGTTTAACTGCTCGTGTGATGATTGTGCGTGTGCACTTGCTCGTATAAGTTTCAGTTTCGAGAAGTGATTTTCTGTCCGCTAGTCGATAATGATGATATATTGCTTTCTAGTTTGGATTTTAGACGATTTACGAGATCTATAACATGAGAAGTTGTAACTTTATGTGCAATGAGAAAATGCGATTCTATTTTTGAAATTGAGATGGACCAGGTGTTGATTTGAACTTGAGTTTATGCAAAAGTCACGGAGATTTCTTTATCAGTATGGGTTTTGTATGATTGATTATCTAGGATGATTTGGTTGAACCTTTCAATTAGGCTCAGTTTAAGGTATTGGTGTTCGAGTGCTGATATATGCATTTTTTTTATCAGTCGTTGTCTCTTGGAGTAGATTCTTTCAGTTATTCAATAGCTGCTTTTCTTTTTATGTATATGGAAATACGGAACAAAAAGTGTTTGCTATAGTGGAAAGTTCTGATATCTGATCTGTATGGATCTCAAAGTTTGTCTGGAGGTATTAGAGATATGCCTAACCAGAGACCCGTGTTCAAATTCTCGGTGTTGCTATATTGTGACTGACCACTGGTCTTTACAACTAGTTATAAGAGATAGTCGTTTTGTTTTCCTTAAATTTTCAAAGTAGGCATGTTCAATATCCTAATAATGGTAAATTGTTACTTCATCTATGGTCCAAATCCATGTACTCGGCCTTCAGTTTCTTGTATCGTCTAGGGCATTTGATCTACTCGATTATCCGACTCTCTTTAATGTTAGCCATTTGGATGAAAATTCGCAAACTAGTTAAATTTGCATGATAGATGACTCTAACTGAATGTTGGTTACCATTCATTATTTAGTTATATACGAATATGTATACGCTCACGTGATTGATACTGACGTCTATTTCGATCTTAGTTGATCTTCAATTGATTGCCATGTTTTGGATGCCGATGAGCCGATCTAGTATTTTGTTGTTTTTATATCAATTGTCTCATCAATTTAGTAATGAAGTTTCAAAAGGCTAATTTGTGTAGACATGTTTCTGCTATCCAAAGAGATCAAAGATGGAACCAAAAGTAACAAGTTATCAAATTCTGAGCCTCTTGTTTTAGATATAGAAGACTTCAAGGTAAAGCTTGACAATTATTTTTTTTGGGTGTATGGGTTTGTATTGCGATTTTTGGGTTTATAATACTCAATGCCATTGCTGTCTTGTTCTATTTTTTTTATGAAGGGGGACTTCTCATTTGATGCTTTATTTGGAAACTTAGTAAATGAGCTGCTGCCATCTTTCCAAGAAGAAGATACTGACTCATTAGAGGGAAATAGTAATATTAGTGCCAATGATACTTTATCAAATGGAAGGTCAGTCCAGGGACAATCAAGTCCGCTATTCCCAGAAGTTGACTCTTTATTGTCAATGTTTAAGAATTCCTGTTCGCAGTTAGTTGAACTCCGGAAACAGGTATATGTGGATCGTGAGTGGCCATGCATCCAATTATTGTTATTATTACCGTCTGTTTCATCTGTTCACTGAGCAATTTTATTATTTTGTTTGTTGTAGCTTGACGGAAAACTGTATAATCTTAAAAAAGATGTTGCTTCACAAGACTCGAAACATAGGAAGACACTTGGAGAGGTAAATCTTTAACTCCATTACCCCCTTCGTTTTTGGTATTTATGTGTTATGTTGACCTATTTTGAGTTCTATATATCATGGTAAGTGACAAGATAAGTTTTTACAATTCTTCGGAGGTCGAGCTCAACTGTCTCCGCAAGTTTCTGGTGACCAAGTTTATAGGCCGGGTTTATTTTTGTGGATAAAGCCATGAGTTTGTAGACGCAGTTTCTCTATAAATCTGCATACCACAGTATATCCATGAGTATACAGACCGGATATCATGTATTGCATTTGATGATGAGTATATTTTAATATTGGTTTTTTTCTCATTTTCTTGAAATGGCATAGTATATAATAATTAATATCTGTCTACATAGACATGAATGTTTATTGAATTGTTACTAGTAAGGCTTATTTGGGATCCTATTTTAGGCTTCAAGTTTCATATATTATTAGTAAGGCTTTAAATAATTTTCATTTGCAGCTCGAAAAAGGTGTCGATGGCTTGTTTGATAGTTTTGCAAGATTGGATTCACGGATATCTAGTGTTGGACAAACAGCTGCTAAAATTGGGGATCATTTGCAGGTAAAGCTTGGTTGCTCATTAGCTTATGGAAGTTATATTACTTTTTTACTTATCAGACTCTGCTAAATCTTTGTGCTCACAGAGTGCAGATTCACAGAGAGAGACTGCTAGCCAGACGATGGAGCTAATAAAGGTACTTTAAGTGGATGCAGTCGTTGACAATGTATTTTTGCGTTGCAATGTATTAACACACTAATGCTGATCCTATCTGCAGTACTTGATGGAATTCAACAGTAGCCCTGGTGACCTGATGGAACTGTCTCCTTTATTTTCTGATGACAGCCGTGTTGCCGAGGCTGCTTCAATTGCCCAGAAATTGCGTAAGTACATTGCGTATAAACAATTTACTGCGTATATGTGATTGTTTTAAAAGTACCCAACCTTTAGTAGTGAAGGTAATATTGACCCAATATATGTTAATTGTTGACATTGTTACATTATTTCAACAACTTAAATGGGCAGACCTTTAAAATTAAATGATGGAAGCGGGTCAAATGTGTTGACTGTTGAATGGGGCTTAACTCATCCGAATTGTATCTAAAATGCACAAACTCTTGTATATCTAAGGTGGTCGACTTTCCCCCAAAAAAGCAAGTACAACCTATTGTTATTAATCAGAATTTTATTGTAATAATATAGTTTTGGTAACCTGTCACCCCTGTATCGTCTGCTTTGACCTGCATTAAAGAGTAAACATTTGTCCCAAACTTTTTCTGACCCATTACCCAACCCGTATGAATCAACCATTTTGCCACCTTTACTTGTATGCAACACCCTTTTTTTTAGATCAGTATCTTTTTGTGAAATTAAGTTTTTTTCGTGTATTAAAAAATCAGGTTCATTTGCGGAGGAAGATATTGGAAGACAGGGTGTGACTATGCATTCTGTTCCAGGGAATGCAACTGCTAGTAGAGGATTGGAGGTTGCTGTTGGTAACCTTCAAGAATACTGCAATGGTAATTTATAATTGAGTTCCTGAATTGTAGTTTTCTGTGTGCATTTATGGAAACATGGAGCACTCTCAATTTATGATGTATTGCAATTGATCCTGGCTTGCAGCATTTACCATTTTTTACTTTTCCGTAAAAAGTTCCTACCTTCGTCTGAAACACCTCAACCTGCATTTGATAATTCGAATCCATGTAGACATATAATATATGTAATCGTGGATTTAAGCTAATATTTTTTTTCAATTTGAAACGAACCTATTAATCTATTGTTGAAGTTAGTAGTTAAAGTTTTTTACACATTGACGATCTTAGTAAAATGTGAATTATTTTATTGTGACTTAGAAATAATGGTTCACTTGATTTATCATCACTGCACTATCTAGTGCATGCTGCATTTTGGCATGCTTAAATTTAACCACATTAAAATTTGGGCAACCCCACAGAGGAATTAAACCTTTGCATTTGGTGTTGAAACAATTCTACATTTTATCTAAAGATCAGCATTTAGTATAGTCTCTGTAAATGTCTGGATATTTGATATATGTGGATAGTTATTTTTTTGGGTAAATGATTTTTCCGCGGTAAACTATTTTATATATAAATAGCGTTACAATACATGGACGGGACTCCCGTCCCCAAATTAAAGTATTGAGACTGTATCTTATGTCTAGGAAAAAGGTGAATTTGAATTCTTTGACAATGTTTGGAGTTTTGATGACTACTATTATGTTTTTGTATCCATCTTCTTTCATAAAGTTAAGTTATGACAGTAAGATTAGATATTACATCTCAAATCCCAAAAGTCGAATATTTAGGATTTCTGAGAAAGAAAACCAGAACACTTGGGCGTAGGGAGTATTAAATGTTAATACTTTTCTGTGTGTACTGCTAAAAATAATTTGCAATTATGGTTAATGCTTTTACAGAGCTGGAGAACAGATTGCTGTCCCGGTTTGATGCTGCATCTCAGAAAAGAGAGTTGTCTACCATGGCCGAGTGTGCAAAAATCCTATCTCAGGTACTTCTGCTCCATCTTTGTTTGTCAGATCAGCTGGAATTTCTTTATCGGAAAAGTAAACACTAAAACTGTAGGTTCTACAATTAGCAAAGTTTTCAGAAGCTACTTAAGATAAAGCTTCTAAGACGTAATATTCAATCAAAAGTTTAACTCAAATAATTTTTGGTGATAAATATGAGCTGTTCGGCTTACCTTGTGGCTATGATATTCAGTTTAACAGAGGTACCAGTGCCATGCAACATTATGTCGGTTTGCGTCCAATGTTTGATGTTGAAGTCATGAATGAAGACTCCAAAGCTGTTCTTGGTGACCAGGATTCCCTACCTAGTCCCAGTAGTGTGGCCCGTGCACTTTCATCTAGGTACAAAGAGATTACAGGTATGAATGTTTCCAACAAATCTAAAGTGAATTTGAAGGCAACCCTGGGTGTTCATAATTTATGATCTACTTGTTATAAATGGATTCCAGATACTGTCAGAAAGGAAGCAGCCACTATTATGGCTGTATTTCCTTCTCCAAATGATGTTATGTCAATTTTGGTACAGGTATTTGCAAAGAAACCACACTTCTCCGCTTAAAGTATTTTTGCGGGCTTTTTCTTATGAATTTTGTTATTTGCTGAATGTCGATCATAATTTACTTTTATATCCACTTTATGATGTTCTTGCAATAGCGAGTGATGGAAGACCGAGTTCCTAAACTTTTAGAGAAGCTATTGGTGAAACCATCTTTAGTACATCCACCTCCAATGGGAGAAGGTGGTCTGTTGCTAGTAAGTTCAGTGACTGGTTGCATTAGTTATTTGTATTAAATGATTTGTGTTTGGTTTAGGTATATAATCTAGCTGTTGTACTTGGATGTGGTTTCAGTACCTTAGAATGCTAGCGGTGGGGTATGAGAAGACACAGGAACTTGCCAAAGATCTACGCAGTGTTGGATGCGGTGACTTGGATATTGAAGGTATGTCATTGCTTAGGAACATTGCTAGCTTCCTTGAAATAAATTAATGACTTGACGGCTGAAGTTAGTATTGCATTGTACACATAATGTATGTAAGGAAACTCTGTTGCTGATTTAATTAGCAGTATAGAAGGGGGCCTGAATTGAGATACTCCTTATTTTACCTTGCATGGAAATTCACTTGATGTTTAATATGTTGCTTTGGCTGCAACTTCAGTGACAAGTCTTTCTTATTTTGGATGGTGAAATAATTGAAATTCAAGGTGTTAAATCTTAAATAAGCTACAATATGTCATTATGTAAATGTAGCTAAAGGCACTTGCATTGTTCAACTTATTTTTCAAATTATAACTTTTGAAGGATTAGATTCCATGATAACGTAATACAATTCTCATTAGCATGACTAGAAGATTTGTATGATGAATAACTGATTCTCATGTAATGTAGCTTTTAAAATCAAATGATGCGCTGTTGGTTATAACACACATGGGTCAATAGTTTATCACTGAACTAAAACATAGTAATTTACTAATTTTCCTTCAACACATCTATCATGTTAATATATTATTTAATGGGTCATCCCTTAGTTCCGGAGAAACATCACAGTTTTTGAGAGGAATCATTTCTGTGTTTGAAGATTCTTCATTTGATACGTGTCCATGAAAATGTAGTTTTTTAAGAAAATAAAAGTTGTTCTTAATCTTCTAAAAGTCAAGGGTGGAGCTGGTTACGCTATTTGAATCAAGATGTATAGCTTGGTTGTGTCAAAGAATGGACAATGCAGAATATTCTACATCATTGATTCACTTAATGATCTTTGGATAATGTGGAATGTGTTAATTGCTAGATATAACATGAAAGCTCAAACATTTCAGCTGAAGGCAATATTCTACATCATTGATTCCCTTAATGATCTTTGGATAATGTGGAATGTGTTAATTGCTAGATATAACATGAAAGCTCAAACATTTCAGCTGAAGGCATATGGAACTTCTAGTTACTTATATATTTTGTTGCTGGTACAGGCCTAACAGAATCTCTATTCCTGGATCACAAAGACATGTACATTGAATATGAGCAAGCTTCTTTAAGACAACTGTACAAAGCTAAGGTTCGTTCAAACACATAGACATCTCTCTCTCTCTCTCTATATATATATATATTGCTTATGCATCAGCCCATGCAGATGGAGGAACTGCTTTCTGAGAGCCAGCTGTCTGGAGAGTCAACAGGATCAATTGGACGTTCGAAAGGTGCTTCAATATCATCTTCCCACCAGCAGATATCTGTCACAGTGGTCACCGAGTTTGTGCGTTGGAACGAAGAAGCAATCTCAAGATGCACTTTGTTATCATCCCAGGTAGAGTAATTTTAATGCATCATTATCATGTGCTAATAACTATGTAATGCACTTAGAAGCCAACATGTTTATGTTGCACATCAGTTTTGGTTTATTATCTGGGCATGTTACAATCTATATAATCATGATGTACAAACTTGTAATAGATCTGCACATGCTACATTGAACAAAAGGAATTTGGTTCTGGAAATGGGCCAGACAGTAACTTGCATATCATATGCTTCTGGATAATTTGAGGGGTTCTTACGTTGTACTCCATTGTCTTTGTGCAGCCTGCTAATCTTGCAGCCAATGTCAAAACTGTGTTCACTTGCCTTCTAGACCAAGTAAGTTATAAGTTTTTAGTAATTTATATTGTTTCATCATTTGCATATATTTGACTTTTATTTACTCCCATTCTTTTCATGTCACAGGTCAGTCAATATACAACAGAAGGACTTGAAAGAGCCAGAGATGGCCTCACAGAAGCTGCAGCTTTGAGGGAGAGGTTTGTTCTGGGAACTAGTGTTAGTCGAAGAGTTGCTGCTGCTGCTGCTTCAGCTGTAAACCCTCTATGCATGCCTTTATCATAGCACTGAATATCTCTATGCTAAGAGCAAGTTCTATTTCAGAAAGAAAAAAATAATTAAAGTATCAGAATAAGGAGATTACATTAATTTTAGCAATCATGATAGCCTGAATTTCATGTGTAGGCAGAAGCCGCCGCCGCTGCTGGTGAAAGCAGTTTTAGATCTTTCATGGTTGCGGTACAACGTTGCGGAAGTAGTGTGGCTATTGTTCAGCAAGTAGGTTGAGTTATTCCTAGTTACTTCTTTTTCATATATGTTGTGAAGAACGTGAGTGGGTTCTCAGTTGGATTAAGTTGCTTCAGTCAGTACTGGAGGTGACAAAACGGGGTTGGGGTCAGACAAGTTTGTTCTTTCCCTTGAATATTTAATAAAACTAATGTGTTAAATCTCATCAAAAAACTACTATTACTACAATGAATTTCAAAGAAAGCGATTAAAGATGGTATATGCATTTTAAATACCCTTCAGGTGCCTATCAACCCCTTTGAGCCGCTCAACTCATTATATTGTTATATTTTGTTAAACGATATATAACGTTAGAGACAAAGCATAACCCAATTTGACCCATTAATTCACAAATGTGTTGAAATTTCCACGTACTTGGCAATCTTCTTATGTACTTGAGTGAAGAATCTGAAGCTTCTTTATTTCTAACTTGGATTATGTTTATTTTTTGTTAGTACTTCGCTAATTCTATTTCAAGGCTTTTGTTACCTGTGGATGGTGCGCATGCTGCTTCGTGTGAAGAAATGGCAACAGCTATGGCCAGTGCGGAGGGGGCTGCATATAAAGGGCTCCAACAGTGCATTGAGACAGTTATGGCCGAGGTTTGTTATTAGACTCTGAACTGGTGTGCTTTTGAAGTATGCTATGGAATGGGGGATATTTTCAGAAATATCGGTTTACCCTTCATTGGCATATGTTATTTTCTCAAGATACTATGTTCCGCAAAGTAAATATAGTTCTTTTTAAAAAATTTACATCCCTTTTTCTCCAGGTGGAGCGGTTACTTTCAGCTGAGCAAAAAGCTACCGATTATAAGTCACCTGATGATGGTGTTGTGCCTGATCATCGGCCCACAAATGCATGCATAAGGTTGTCTGTCTTACGAGCTTGTCTTTAAACTTAGTGTTTTCAAGAAAATTCCTTTTTTTGTTAGCATTTCACTAGATATGTCCTTCATCTGCCAAGAGTTAGGTTTTTAAATATAATTGTTAAGTTCTGCTCTAATTTTGCCAGAGTTGTGGCATACCTCTCCCGTGTGCTTGAGGCAGCATTCACCGCACTAGAAGGTCTGAACAAGCAAGCTTTCCTAACTGAATTGGTAGGACACATACCTTCCAGTCACTTTGTTATCTTATATGATGCATTAAGTTGCTTTTTATGTTGGTACCAATCATATGATATGATGATTATTCGGATGACATTTTTAATGCAGGGGAACCGCTTGCACAAAGGACTGAGTAATCACTGGCAGAAGTACACTTTTAATCCCAGGTAACTCTTTGGTCTTATATAATGCATATATTTTTTTTTCGTTTTCAAGTGATATTTAAGGATACCTTCTGGTCTTTCTAGAAGCTATCTACAACCACTTTGTTGTCATGTGAGTTGCAGAGGATAGTTTTTATCTACACAGTGAGTATCTTTGAAACTACAGTTCCATGAACAGAAACATCATCTCATCCTATCGGTCCCGTAAATTCAAATTGTATACATTGAAAATACTTGTGCAAGAAATTTGCTGTCAGTGATGATACAATTACTGAAGGGTTAAGTATCTGGAAGTGTAAGTAACTTTTACATTTTTTCTATTGTGTGAACGTAACTTTCATTTGGTTCATTGTATGCAACTAACCCGCTAAATTTGAACGATTAATGTAAACTTTTAAGGTTGACCAATCAAAAACTTCTACGTGGCACCTCATATGGTGTGCCACGTATACACTTTTACATTAATCGTTCAATTTGGCGGGTTGATTACATACAATGAACCAAATGAAAGTTACATTCACACAATAGAAAAAATGTAAAAGTTACTTACATCCCTAGATACTAAACCCATTACTGAAAACCTTAAAAAGCCATCTCCATTTCCCCATCTCCGAATTTGCAGAAGAAGTATCTTTTTGAAATATTCCTTTTCCAAAAAGTTTCATCTCAGGCATATTTCTTTATACAACATTATAACTTAACTAGGTTATCATTAGATATAATCCTTAATACACAATCATTTGTGAAATTTACTTAATGATAAGTAACTGACCATATGATATATTCAATATAATAATGATTAGTGATAGTGTGATACTATCATGAATATTGACAAGATACAAAAAAGATTTCAACTTACTATAGCTGCTTTTCATTTTGAGCTTAAATATCCGATAAATCTATTTGAAAGATTTTTGAGCAAAATTTTTAAAAAAATTTTTAGCAAGTCGGAACATCTTTTAATAAGTTGTAATCGCAATGGTCTTATTATAATTGTCTTACCTAATGATGTAATAAAATGTAGTTCTAATCAATTATCTGGTAAATTATTTTTGTTACCAATCTTTTAGGTTATCATCTCATTTAATAATAATCATGACATAATAATTAAAAAAGGGGTAAAGGAGGGCACCCTGTTCCCGGAACCACATTGGATCCCCATCATCTCACCCAGTAAGGGTTATGATACCGGTAAAATACCTTTACTTAATATTCACATGATTTGGGCATACATAAGGATCGAATCCGCGTCTTTCAAGTTTCAACTTCACATGTGGGCCCAAGCTGCATTGGTAACGGGTACCACTCCGTCTATTGATGGGTTGGTATAATGACATAATAATTGATCAATTATAACTTATAAGTATGCCAGTAATAATTTAGTAAATGCATGGGTTATAATGATATAGTAGCTATGGTCAGCCTATGGATTAGTGAATAGTGTTGCTCCAAACACGGCGAAAAAGCCGTTTACAGAAACTTCGTAGTTGGAGCAAAGATTGGAGCGGAATTTTTTCTCCAAAATCCGAAGTTGGAGGTGTATTTGGAGGTAAAATTGGAGAGGGCTTTAAGAAAATGGAATGCATTCTGCAGAATTTGTCATTACATGTCATAAAAATTCAGATTTGTTAAGAAAGGGAACTTTTGCACCCATTGGTTGGCTTAAATGTGATATGTGTATAACTAGCTGATGGTAACTCATATATGCTTTGGTATTCTCTCCTATTGTAGTGGAGGATTAAGGCTCAAGCGTGACATCACCGAATATGGGGATTTTGTAAGAAGCTTCAATGCCCCCACAGTTGACGAGAAATTTGAATCATTAAGCATGTAAGCTGCAACCTTTAATTAAGCTTTTGTGGGCTTTTTGTATGTTCTAAGACTTTAACTGCTATTCAGTTTTCACTGAAAACGAATTTGCACATATGGCTCACAGATACTCTCAAGTGTTCCATGACGAGCTGTTAGATAAGCCATATTGTGGCAAAAGCTTCTTTTTTTACATAATATAATAATAAAATTGGGGCAGTCATTATAATTTACACACTGTTGGTCTTAAAGTTATTTTACTGTGATAGTCTGTTACTGATTAAAATATTTTGTCTCCAGTATGGCCAATGTCTTTATCGTTGCACCTGAAAGCTTGTCAAGTCTGTTTGAAGGCACACCAAGCATACTGAAAGACGCTCAAAGGTAACTCATTTCTTAAAGTATCTGTTCAAATTGAATAAATTAAGCTGCTATTTCAAACTGTGTTTCCTATACACGAAAGGATAATTTAACATTCTGAAATGCATATACTGCAACCCTAAGAAATAGGAGGTGGGTTGGATCCACGACTTTCGATTGCACTTCCTCGCTTCCTCTATCACCTCACTTCATCTTACACGCCTCAGTGAAAAGTAGTCTGTGTATTTATATTACTGGCCTGCTTGTTTACCTGCTTAATGATCTTCCCGTGTTGCATATAAATTCAGATTTATTCAGCTTAGAGAGGACTATAAAAGTGCAAAACTTGCAGCAAAGCTCAGCTCCCTTTGGCCAAGCTCTTAATGCAGAAATTCACAAACTTCAACCATCAGATAATGTGATATCAGCCTTTTCTTCTTCTTTAAGTTGAGATTTAAACGACTAGATTTTGTGTACTAGTACCCGATGTATTGTTTATATCACATATATTTCTTTTTTTTATTTTATTTTTATTATTAATATTTTCTATTTCTGTACCAACATGGGTGGTTCATTGTTAATGTAATTGTTGTAGAGTTTAGTTTTAAACTGTCTTTTTAACTTCGGTTTTCTTGTTTATTTCATACATCTGACATGATTATCAAACCTTGTACTTGTGTTTCAGTGTATATCACAATCAGTTCCAGCTTTCTTTTCGTAAATCTAATGTTGTAATCATTTTACCAGTCGTACACTATTTGTTCACGGAAAGTTACAGTGATTTACGTGATTAAGAATGTTATGTTATTGTAGGTTTTCTATAACTAATGGCTGTCCCATCTGTAATGTCAAGAATTCCGTTAGTTCTAAGAAAAGCTCACAGTTGATTTGATATACACATGATTAGAAAACATTATCCCATGCGCTTTATCCACCTAAAAGTTTAACCGTTATAGGTAAGTTTGAAGCCACTTTCTCATGCAGGACCAGGACCAGGCTTGAAATGCTGGGTCAGATCTGTCAAGGACCGTGATTATTCAGTGTGGCCTAGATTGGCCAAACCTGAGAATACATGCACATTCACAAAGAATACACCAGCCAAATGTGTGCTTTTCAATGGAAGTGACCTTAAATCATTGTAGTTTTCAAGAGAAAGACATGACACACACGACTTTTAGATGATAATGCCCCGAGTCTTCTAGAAAGTACAGTGCAAAAAGGCGGGTTTTTATTCCTGACGTGTAGTGATGGAATGTTGTTTCGGCAAAATGAATGTGCAAGAAAAAGGAAAGAAAGTGACTGGCACATAACAAAAGGCCCCTGATTATGGGCTAAAGGAGTAGTCCCTTTCTCTGATAGCTTAGTGGAATTAGTTCCGGGCCAATGATGATAACAAGATTGAGCTTTTAAGGGGTTACGTCTCATTTCTTTCCACATGAGATAACATATATAGATTATAGATACAAAATTTTGAGTTTTATGTATACACATTTACAAAGATGTGGAAGGCTATATGTTTGGATGTGTTACAGAACTGATTAATACAACTTAAGGAGGCTACAGTACTAAGCTTTGTAGTGTTTGACAAAAAATATTACTCGTACAAGATTTATCTTTTTTGGTGCTAAATGACAAGCTTGAAAAGGCAAGGTAACTTCTTTGCAATTACATTGATTCTTCTCACTAAATTTAGTCAAATGAATATCTTCTAAAAGTTAGCTCGGTAATTTGATAATGCATCCAAACACATTCGTAAGGTAAATAATTCATGTCTCTTGTATTATTTCTATTAGTTCCAGAAGTTACAAAGGATCGTTTGCATTCAGATTGTATAGAATTAAATCTTAGTTTCTGAAATACATTATACACGTTCACCATGTTTAATAGTATAAGTACAATTAGGACTTTTCTACAATTGTTTCATGCTCTATCCCTTTGATACCATTGGTTTTCATGGCCAACTTAATCAAAAGAAATCATCATAAATTACAAGATACCCATCAATTTGATTATATGGAATGCACATACACAATCCGTTTGGACTAAATGATAGATTCGATGCACCTGATCGAGATTGTGACACTTTTTGTGTTAGAAGGAGAAACACAACATTGTCGGTTCAAGAGATTGGATATAAAAGCCATCACACGCTAAGACGTTATATATACTTATACACTTGCTTTCATTTTAACTTTCTTTCACCCAAAGCCCATAACTTACAAGGTACATCTCTAAATAATTAAACAATAGCCTAAGAAATTAAGAATGCAAGTGATGTTGGCATGAACAAGTGGTTGTTTAGTCCTATGCATACATGTCTATCGCCTATCCTAAATTTTATTATTCATCATTGTCACTTTCTTTTCTTTTTTTTTGAAATGTATTATGAACAGATATATAATTGGATGAGTAAAATGAGGTTGGTATTTGGGGCCAAAAGTTGTGAGTGCATAACCTCACAATCAACGTGTTGCCATACATTTATATCAATAGGAGTGGATCACCTCTAACCATAATTAGTCAAATTGTCTAGTCAAACTTTATCTTAGTGCATACAGTATTAGTTTTGGTGCAATCCAACCCCACTACTTGATATGTATCTCTACATTTACAAAAATAGCTTTTATCTGTATAAAATATTGTTGATCGTGTTTCGTGTATAGTACAACTTCGATAAGATGTGTTACCACATGAAAAATTGCTAAAAGGCATTACACGTATACTGACACACAACTACACAAGTAATATAAGCTAAATATTAGAAAGGAAACAAATAAATATATTTTATTTAATAAGTATCATTATTCAAAATCACCATGTTTGAACCTTCCGAGTTACGTACGTCTTGGGGGTGGCATGGCAGTGGAAAAAAATTAAAAACATTCACGGGAATATCCCGGCTATATTGTGAAAATATGAGTTAAAAAAATCGTAACTCGAATAACTTATACAGGAAAAAGCAACTTCGAATAACTAATAATTTTGAGTCGAGATTTATTAAAGAGGGAACGTGTAAAAGGGTAAACCACATCAAGCCTGATTAAATGGGCCTCCATAATACATGGCCCACAACGTTTATTTAAGTTTAGAAAGGTCATACAATTTAAAAAGGGAAAAATGCATTAAAAGGTAACTTATTTACCTAAAATTTCTAATAACGATAACCTATTTAATTTTCGTCTATTTAAAGGGTCCAGTTCCATTAATTTCCTAATAAGGGAAACATCGTTAGTTTTTGACGTCAGACTTCCGTTAAGCGCCACGTCACCTATGCCATGTCATAAACTTTGCTTACGTGGCATTGACTAAAACAGAAAATACATTAAAAGGAAAAATACGAAAATACATAAATCGAAAATACATATAGACATTATACACACATGAGTAACACTCCGGTGAAAACACTATTAAAATAAGAACGATGAGAACACTTAAAAACATCATTTTGATGCATTAAAAGTCCATAAAACTAACATAGTGCATAACCAATTATCATTATTTAAGTGTTTAAAAATACATTGATTCGTCAAAATCGAAAAAAATCATGTTTTTTGTTTTGTGCATCCATCTTGGATGCATATTCATCGAAATGATACATCCAACAAAAAACGTGATTTTTTCGATTTTGACGAATCAATGTGTTTTTAAACACTTATATAATGATAATTAGTTATGCACTATGTCAGTTTTATGGACTTTTAATGCATCAAAATGTAGTTTTTAAATGTTCTCATTTTAATTTGGTTCTCATTTGATAGTCACCCATATATATATATATATATATATAGAGGAAAGTTATTTTTAGTACAAGGGTTTGAAAAAGTATAAAAAGTACATGGTATTTCCTCTTTCTTCCTTTCATCTCTGACCACCACCATGATCCTTTGGTGACGACGATCATTTCCGGCGAGACTTACACATGTGTAAGTACAACTTTTTTAGCATTTTAGGGTTTAAAATTTTTAGGTTTTTTCCTTTGCGAGACAACCACCATCATCTTCGACCACCCCAACCACGGCGTCGACGTCGGCATCAAGGGTTTCGCCCGTACCGTAGCAAACGTCACCATCTCTTGGATCGCCGCTCATAAAATCCATACGATTCTCATATGCGTCCCTTGACGGTCAGCTTAGAATGGATGAGGGCCTGTGGCCCGTACCGTATCCACCAGAAAACAAACTTGATTATCGCCGGAAAGTTAACTTACACATGTGTAAGTTGTACTTACACATGTGTAAGTCTTGCCGGAGATGGTCGTCGTCGCCAGAGGATCATGGTGGTGGTCGGAGATGATCATGGTGGTGGTGTTGGTAGTCGGAGATGGAAGGAACAAACATGTGTAAGTTAACTTACACGTGTACTTTTTTAAATGTTTGTACTATAAATAATCCACCCCTATATATATATAGAGTAAGGGGACAATCAAACAATAATAGTTTTAAAATAAGAACACGGTGAGGAACACTTAAAAACTACATTTTGATGCATTAAAAGACCATAAACTAACATAGTGTATAACTAATTATCATTATTTAAGTGTTTCCCTATCAAAATCAAGGAAATCATGTTTTTTGTTTTGTGCATCCATCTTGGATGCATATTCTTCAAAATGATACATCCAACAAAATACGTGATTTTTTCTATTTTGACGGATCAATGTGTTGTTAAATGCATCCAACAAAAAACGTGATTTTTTTTATTTTGACGGATCAATGTGGTGTTACCCTATAGGGTAACACTCCGGTGAGAACACTCTTAAAATAAGAACGGTGAGAACACTTAAAAACATCACTTTGATGCATTAAAAGTCCATAAAACTAACATAGTGCATAACTAATTATCACTATTTAAGTGTTTAACAACACATTGATCCGTTAAAATAAAAAAAAATCACGTTTTTTGTTGGATGCATATTTTGATGAATATGCATCAAAGATGAATGCACAAAACAAAAAAACATGATTTTCTTGATTTTGATAGACAAATATGTTGTTAAACATTTAATTAATGATAATTAGTTATACACTATATTAGTTTTATGGATTTTTAATGCATCAAATGAAGTTTTAAGTGTTATCATCGTGTTCTTATTTTAAGGGTGTTCTTTATTTGATTTGCCCCACATATATATATATATATATATCCGTATATATGTATTTTTGATTTACTTATGTATTTTTGTTTTTTCCTTTTTAATGTATTTTCTGTTTTAGTCAATGCCACGTAAGCAAAGTTGATAATGTGCCATGGGTGACGTGACACTTAACAGAGGTCTGGCGTCAAAAAATAACGATGTTCCCCTTATTGAGAAATTTATGAAAACCGAATCCTTTAAATTGACGAAAACAAAATAGGTTACCCTTATTATGAATTTTAGGTAAATAGGTTACCTTTTTATATATTTTTCTCATTTAAGAATAATCAATTAACGTGCATATGAACAGCAAAACATATATATAAAAATGCATTTTGTTGCTTTAGTTTTTTTATATTCTTTTGGGAAAACCCCATCTAAAAAATACTTCATATGATACGATAATCTAAAAACAAATAATAAAGATTTTAAAGATTTTTATCGATAAAATCTTTAAAGTAGAAAACCACTTGGATTCAAGTCTCACATTTTTTATATATGGGGTGGATTATTGAAGGGGGTTTTTGAAAGTTTAAAGTTATATCTCAACTATTTATGTAATTTAATAGTAAATGTAAAATTTATGTATCAAACAATTAATAAATTAAAGTAAAAATCTTAATGTTTAGCTTAATTAGTGTTTTAATCTCTTAAAAGCTAATATTAATTCAGAAATAACCTATTAAGTATTAACACATATTATTAAATGGCATCATTCCTATCATCAACTAAAAATTCCGATAATAAATGAATAAATTCAATGTATTTAAAACATGTTTCAAGATTGTATGTAACTATGCAATTTAGATTTGGGAAATGTATAAATACCTCAAAATATTGTTATTGTATCATCATTTATATCTATACTATATAATAAAGAAAATAACATGTATATTGAAAATTACACAGGATTAATAACTAAAATATCCTTAATGAGTATATAACACTATCATCCTTTTTTATTTTAAAATATACACATTAACCCTTTACATCAATTACTTTTACATCAATTATCTAACATCACTCGCCGCCGTCACTACCACCAACAGTCGTCCCCACCACCACATCGTCACCGTCACAAAAACCGACACATTACGTGAGTAACGTGCTAGTTTACTTATGAAAGTTATTGTATATGACATTTACTCATGAGAAACGCTAGGGTTATAATCGTGAATACGGAAGTTGTATCTCTTATATCAAAAAAATCACTTTTTAAATTTTATGCTAAAAGATATAACTATTTATACACATTAACGACAATTCATAGAACTATTTTCAAAAAGACCGGCCATTTGTATATACATATCCATGTCTTACGTAACTCTAATCTAGTTCTTATTAATTATATCAAGAGACGAGCCCATTTATATCAACTAAACTAAGCTAAATTTTGGCTCTCCTTGACCCGTTCTTACTTATGTTGATTATATATATGACGACAAATTGACAATATCTCTTGTTTTGTTAATATTTTTACTTAAATTTATATAAAGATTTATTTTTAAAAAAAACTAGATATGAAGATATATTCTATGATATATAATTATTCACCTCAACTTTTACGGTCATTTATACCCTAAATTATTATTGAGAAATCAATCATCTATATATTTATTAAAACAATAGGAATCCTAACTTTTTAAAATCCTCCTCAATATAAAGCTATTTTTAAAATTTGCCACATAGGTTTTTATCCTATGTGTCATTATCATATTTTTTTGACAATATTTATCCATTAAATATTAAATAAAAAAGATATTTATACACAAACTTAAGAAACCAAATCCCTTATATTTAAGAAACAAATCTCATATGCAAAAAAGAAAACTAAAACCGTATAAATTTAAATATGAGTTTAAATTTTCTATATATTTTTTTCCCCTGTAAAGGCAATATTCTTTATCTAACTTTTTTGATCTTGGATTCATTTAATCAAATCGTATATTATCAAAATCATTTCATTATAGGAATTTAAATATTTCTAACTAGATAATGATATCACAATTTGATTCATTGAAGTTACAGGTTATGCAGGTTCATTTCTTTCATGGGTAGCAATTATTTTAATAAAAACATGGGTTGTAATTATAATTATTCCTGATCAAATACGATATTTAGAGCAAATATGCAGCCACAAGATACTATCAATCTCATTTAAACTAATTTTCACTATCTAAGTAGCACAACACCATTAGGTTTCTAAATATGTTCAACTAAGTTTAATTTTTTTTTGGTATTTAAATGTTGAACATTATATATATTTATTGATTTCAATGTCGATATTAAAACTTTTAAAAAATAAATTTAATATCTGCACATCATGCGGATAAAAAACCTTGTATAAATATAAACGTGCAACGCACGGGACTAACCTAGTTGAATATAGCCGAATCTCCTGTATGGGATTAACATCATATCAAATGTTATTTTTTATCATGAAAATTAATGTGATAAACATATTGACTTTTGAAGCTTTACATGGCATTTACGTACTGTGTTTAACTTGACGCCAGCTAAGCAAAGCTCTTGTATTTAGCTTAATTTTAATGGGGTTTATTAAATATAACTTTTAGGGTTGTATTTAAGATGCATAAATTATTTGTATATTTACCATAAAATTTAAGGGGTGGACTTTTAATATGGAAAATATAAGTTTTTTATACAACCCTTAAGGCTGAATTTAGCATTTTTCTTTTAATAAATAGAAAATATTAACTACAATTTTAAAAATTGTCATTAAGGCATAAAAGAATTTCTATTTTATTTTATAGTACATGTGTAACTTAACTTACACACTTCTTCTTTCTTCTTCCTTCCATCTCCAACCACCACCACCACCACCATGATCATCTCCGACCACCACCATGATCCTCCGGCGACGACGACCATCTCCGGCGAGACTTACACATGTGTAAGTACAACTTTTTTCTAGCATTTTAGCGTTTAAAATTTCTAGGTTTTTTCCTTCGCGAGACAACCACCACCATCATGTACAAGTTTTTAAGCATGTAATATATTTTTGTATAGGGATAATAATACTTACGTAAGCAAGTTTAACTAATTTTTTCTCTGTAAATCATAAGAATTATAATGAGGCTGGCAACCTCATATCCAAACTTGAACCCTGTAAAAAGAAGTACTCGAATTTGATCCAATATCCATCGAGATTCTTATCAATAGATCCTATCAGGTTAAGTGATTCACCCAATATTATTGATCTGATGTGTATCCCTATTTTTAGTTAGAATAGTCGAGTCTCTACTCAAAACCAAAATAAAATCCATGTTAGCTACCCAAAACCCGTCCATTGCCTCGTTAATATCACCATGACCCAATTTGAACTGAGTATCGGTTTTTTAGTAATTGGGTTTGGATTTATTTGATTTTATTTTGCCATCGTTAATAGGCCATTAATTTATCATAGGACGTCTTAATTGCATTTTGTGTCAATATATTGTATTGTTTCAAACAAAATCATATCAATTTTTTGTGAAATGATAAATATGATATATTTAAATGCGAGCTAAAAATGCTAATAAATGTTTAAATTTATATATATATATATAACATCTATTATGTTCAATTGAGAAAGTATCAGATTAAATAAAACTCTCATGATAAATATTTTGATGCTACACATATTGGTATTATATAGAAAATTTAAAAAGAGATTGAGGTTTTTATGACTTTAAAGAATTTTATAACTATTTTATTTGTATTAGTAAAAATGTAATATACATAATTGGATGCAAACGACAACAATATACAGTACTAATTATTCTATGAACGGCTTGGGAAGAAAATGAGACGTATATTCTATAAAATTAGATAACCAAAGATGAATATTAAGAAAACTACCACTTGTATATTAAATATATATATATATATATATGGGTGGGTCATTTAGAGTACAATCAATCCAAAAAGTACAAAGCACCGCTGGATCTTCTTCATTCTTCTTCGGCGAGACTGCCGCCACCAGCCACCACCTTCTTCTCTGACGATCGCTACACCTCCTCCTTCTTCCTTCTTCTCCGACGAGACAACCACCGCCATCACCTCTGGCGACATCTCCGACGACTGGTTGTCACGGAACGTATATGGCAATCGTATGGATTTGATGGGCGGCAATCCAAGAGATGTTGGTGGTTTAATACGGTATGGGCGAAGCCCTTGCTGTCGGCGCCGGCGCCGTGGTTGGGGAGGTCGAAGATGATAATGGTGGCGGTGGTTGTCTCGTCGGAGAAGAAGGAAGATGGAGGAAGAAGATACCCCCTTATACTTTTTGAATTGCGTGTACTTTGTGTGTGTGTAGATATGTTTAATTATAACCTACATATTAAATATAACAAAATTGATACATATAATCAAAGCTCATAAACTCAAAAATGTTTAAGATAAATATTGAAACAAATAAAGATAAAAATAGAATAATAAGAAATAATAATAAAATGAAAAATGCTAAATGAAGTTTTTACGATTTTATTTAACATGTATAAAAAAGTTGTACTTAACAAAAACTCGTTAGGTTTTTGTTTAGCAAGACCCTTATACAATTTATTTATTTATGTACTAATAGTTGAATTGTCTTTATTTTTAAGAATAATTAAGCTGATTAAATATACTTAAACTCATCAATTTTACACTTATATATCATCACTTTTAATTTAATGTTTTCTCATTTTAGCACAAAGTTTCTACATATACAAAAGGTGGATTATTGTTATAAATTGGATTAACATCTTTAAAGGTATTATAGTGTTCTTATAGCAGGACGAAGAATGTAAGAATAAATAACAATAGTATGTGCCGTCAAAAAAAAATAACAATAGTATGTTGTATGACAAAACGTTATGTCAAAGAGAACGTGTTGACCTTTTCTTACATTGGATTTTATTAAGCCCAGCACCTCTTTGACATTGCAATAAAGTCAATGCAAAAAACACACTAGCCTTTCGGAGAGAGAAATGTCCCAAATTTTATAAAAGGTCTTCATGTTTCCCAACTTTCACATTATAACCCACTAGCTTTTACTAATTTTTACATTTTCCCTAAAATCTTTTCATTCTATTATTGCTAGGTATTTGTTTCATCATGCTTTTTTTTTCATACATTATTTTGAATTTTTATAATTAAAAAAACCAACACTTATATTTATGGATGTGTATCTTTCAACAATTTGAACATTAGGATATTGATGCAATGAGATACAAAAGTAAAAGGAATACTTCAATTAACGAAACATAACACAATTTTTATTTATGTTAGTAGTAAATTTATTTAGTTTTTATGAGCGACGATACATAATAAAACAACCTACATTTATTGAAAAGATAACCAAATGGAAAAATATCAATAACATGAGAAATATTTATCATTACTAATATGTTAATTCTATTAATATCCAATGTTCAAGAATTAAGAGTTTACATTACGTAATTTATTTCACTTTGTCTAGTTGAGTAATGATACATATATTTAATTTAATTAACATGCCTGCAAATATATTTAAAATATGATATCGATACATAAAAACTTATTCGCGCATCAAACTATGTGTCAGTATAAAATGTTTAGCCGTAAAATAAATCTACTAAATTAGTTAAATGTATTGACTTTATAAGTCTTTTATTGGAACTTAACCATACTGGATTTATAGGTCTAACATGTTGTGTTGATTTTGAATTAAGAATGAAACTTTGAGTACTAAAATTTGAAAGAAAAAAAAGCAAAAGATAAGGCCATGGGTAATGCTAATTTTCTCCTTCTAAAATCTTTTTTCCTCTCTCTCTCTAGGATTCTTGTGAAAGCCAGCTGCCCTTTCTCTCTCCTACCCGTAATACCTCTCTCTTTCCTGACCGTATCCTTCTTTCTTACTCCTGCCCGTTCTTTTTCTCTTTCTCTCTCTCTCTTAAAAAAAAATCATTTATAAATTGAACTCCTTTTCCATTTCACCCCCCAATATCTCATTCCAACATTTTCTCTCTCTCAAAAAAAGTCAGCGCTTTGGTTTCTCTCACTAAAATCCCGGAAACTAAAAAAAAGAAAAGTCAAACAATGGAAGTTGATTGGGACTTGCATGCGGTGGTCAGAGCTTGTTGCTCCACCGCGTCTTCTTCCTCCGCCACCGTCACCACCACATCCATCAGCACCACCGCAGCTCCACCTTCATGGCAACAACCTATAGATACATATACATACAACCAACAACAAAAAACATCTCCTTTTCAGTTAGATGGGAATTTCATGGGTTTTTTCCCAGATCCATTCCAAACAAGAAATGACAATAGCATTGAACATCTTTTAAATGATTTAAACACCCCCCGTGACTTTCCAAAGTTGCAAAAAACACCTCATTCTCCACAAAGCTTACCAATCTCACCCTTGTCTGTTCTTAGTGGTTTACAAGATGCATCCTTTCATCTTCATCATCAAGATAACCAACATCAAAATCAAAATCAAAATCGTCAGCCTCAATATCAACAGCAACAGCAAAAACAGCTTCAAGGAAAACAGCAGCAACCTTTTGGTATAACTAGATGTACAACTCCTAATGCACAAAGTACAAAGTCCAAGAAAAGGTACAATGAAAACATGTTTCTGACATTTGTTATGTTTTTGTCTTATGGGCTCTTGTTAAAATATGGAAATTTTGAGGAAAATTCAAATACATTTTTGTATATTAATTAATTAATTGTTGTATATTTACATTTTTTTTTTTTTGTTAATGAAAGCATTTTTATATATATATATGTATGGTATATAAGACAGAAAATAAAACCACTTGCTATAAAATTGTACATCTATAAATTTTGTTAAATAAAAGAAAATCTTGTGTAACATTATTTTTGGAATTTTACAAATTCCCCGTAATTGATTGTTAATTATATTTGATTAATAAACAGAAAAAATCAGATGAAAAGGATCTGTCAAGTGCCTGCTGAGGGATTATCATCTGATGTGTGGTCTTGGAGAAAATATGGTCAAAAGCCCATCAAAGGTTCTCCATATCCAAGGTAATTAATTTCTCCTATTATTTTCATTTTACCTCCCAATTGTAAATTTAAAGCAAACATGTTTGTAAATACTTAATTCATATGTAAAATATTTATTTCATTTTTTAACTTGATAACACAATGAATCTAATGTTGAGAGAGAAACTGTATAAGAATTTTCTTTTCTCAATGCATTTTGAAATAACATCAATTGACTTTTACTTCATATATATTTATGCAAAAAGTGATGGAAAAAAGTATGAACATCATTAATTATTTTTTGTAAAAAATCACTTTCATTTAATTCGAGAGCAAATTAAAATAATTTCTCTGTACAATTTTTTAAGTTATATACTGAATTATGATACAGACACAAAAACTAAATTATAATTTTGACTTTAGTTTTGAGCTTAATATAAAATAAAAAACTACGAGTAATTAATTTATATAAATAATTGTGATGATGAACAGGGGATATTACAGATGTAGTACATCAAAAGGCTGTTTGGCCCGAAAACAAGTGGAGCGAAATAGATCCGACCCGGATATGTTCATCGTCACCTACACCGGCGAACACAGCCACCCAGTTCCGACTCACCGGAATTCTTTAGCCGGTAGTACAAGAAACAAACCCACCACCTCCGGCGAAGAAGACCCATCATCCAAAAACAAGCCCATTTCATCTCCGCCGGTGTCTCCGCCGACCAGCCAGTCGCCGGCGACGGAAAAAGCCGACGACACCGACGACGACAACTTTGATATGGTAATCGATGAAGATTTCTTTGATGGGTTAGATGAACTTGTCAGCCCGGAAACTGGAGTTATATTTCCGGTGACATCAACGGTGAATACGATTGCCGCCGGTGGAAGTTGACTTTTGATTAAAATGACGTCAGCGTGATGGGATCATGACATGAGTTTATTCTTGTTGACTTTGTTTTTTCTTTATAATATTTATTATTTTTATATGTATATTTTTTCTTTTTGTTCTTTTTAGAGAGTAAAAATAGGCTTTTGTCAAGATAATCTTGAAAGCATAAAAAAGGATTGTAAATTATGCATTTAGGGTTGTACATTTGTGTCAGGCAAATGTCTATTTTTTTCTTTAGGACCAAAAATGGGGAGGGGGGGTATCAAAGCCTTTGTTGTGGGCTGAAGAATCTTGTCCAATTACAATGAACTTTTGTACATGTTAGAGAAAAGAGTATAATTCTCCATTATAATGAGAAAAAGATCGAATTGAAGAGTCTAGAACAGAAAAGATTTTGATTGAGATTCCTTTGTTTTACAAGTATATATTGCTATTTATTTTATTTTAGGCTCTTTTTAACTTTTTATTAGTTTTTATGTTATATTACTAGTTTGGTGTCCGCGCAATGTGCTGACGATGTAAGTATGTAACAATGCGGTGGTGACGGGTGACAACGATGAATGGTGATGGTACAACGTGTAGTGTAGTTGTTGATGTAAATATAATTGATATAATGATTAGTGTAGTTATTTTAATAATTGAGAGTTTGTGATGTAATTTATTTTATTAAGAATATTTTAGGTATGTTAGTAGAGATAATTAAACTAATGAATAAAGAAAAAGGTAATTAAAAAAAAAAGATATTTTTGTCACATCGCATATAGTATTTTAATATTTTTAAAAATAAGAAGGACTTTTTTTTTTATAAGTAGGCATAAACAAGATTTGTATATAGTAATATTTTAAGGTTTATGAAGTGTGTACAAATCATTTTAACATAGGACATATATATTGCCAAAAAAAATTTAAAATATACAAGACCATTATCCTAGCTTATTACAATTTATACATAGTGATGATAAATTAGATTGGTGTAAAAGAAAATTAATCATTTATATTACGCTATCTAAAATTCATTTTTAAGAAAGGTCATCATCCTTTACGTAGTCATTTATTTAACGGACCCATAATTTATGTAAAATATCTTATTGTGTCGCGTAAAGTTCTTTTATCTATAACTTTGATATAAAACTTTAAACACGTTAAAGTAGCTATGAAAATTAATAAATGATAAAAGTTCAAGAAAAAAAAAATCAATAGCAAGTTAAAGCAGGACTAAAATGATGATGCTAAATATCATTATTATTTCTTGGAACGATTAAATTTGTCTGTAATTTGATTGACATGCAGCTAAAATGAATCTATAATCACCAATAGGTTACACAAAATGATGGCGGCGTCGAAATGTAGATATGGTTTGTTTTTCTAATTAAAATGTTACTGAAATAGTATTGCACATATTTCAAAGGATCGGTCATAAATGATCTAATATGTTAGAGGGTTATTTCAAACTTTTTTAGACTTAAAAACTTAAAAGTAAAGTGAGGATTATTGATAATATATATAAGTTTAATATTGAAACAATAACAATAAATTTATTGTATTAATATTATAAGTAGTGATAAATATTTATGAACATCAACTAAAGTAATTTTATATTCTACAATGCTATATGTAATGTAATTTGTACTACATTATAAAATGTATAAAGGATGTTCTAAGATTTTTAAATTTTAAAAAACCAAAAGATATCTACCAATATACTAAAACATGATTATAGTATTCTTGAAACGACATGTGGCGGAATTCTTGATCGACATGTGTACTTTTGATTTAATTTTTTAAATACTTATATTTAAATAAAGAATCCTAATCCAATTATGTTTCTAACTATTATTAAATAAATTAATAATGCTATCATATTTTTGTTTATAAATAATTTTATAGAGTTTTGATTCCTTCATTTATCATCCACGAGATCGACTTGCCATTATTTGGGGATAGTTCCCAACTTCCCATTTAGTTCTTCAACCATCTTTTATCATCTGGTATTGTTATTTAATTTGTTTTTATATATGTATTGTGATGTGATATTATATTATATATTTTATTTATCAACTAATAAGTTGTGTATATGATGATGGTGATATATTATTTTCCTTGGAGACGATATACAAATATTGTTTTACATAGTTATGTATAGTTAGTTTTGTATGTTTTCATGAGGTATTGTGTTTCAATCTTATTATGCGTATATGTATTTGGTATTTGATTTAAACCTACTTATCATTTAAATATGAGTGATACCGTTTGAGAAATTCATAAAAATAAAATAAAAATCTATCGATATGATAAAGTCTAATAACACCCACTAATCTCCAACTTATCTTTTAATTATTATATATTTTTTGTTTTCAATGTGGTTTAATTATAAACTCATTATATACAATGTGTATAAAATCATTCCATATACATATAAATGTATATAGTCAATCCGTACATTATACGGGTATTAAGACTAGTATATACTTATATTAAACTTTGTTCTATATACAAGCATTAATATATATGGAAATGGTTTCTCTATTCAATGAATAACGTAAAATTGTTTATATTTCACATTTTTTATACTGTTCAGACAAGATTGAATACCATTCACATTTAAATTTACATATCTGTGTTCCCACTTTAATTTGTTGTAGCATAAGAATATCATCCACAACTGTCTGCTGAGCTTATTAGGTAAGTTTTGCAAAATAGTTACTACATTTACTAAAAGTAAAGAAAAGATCAAAAGAGCATAAGATCTCATATATAGCGACTAATGATAATCATTAAAATTTGCTTCAATTGATTTTGTGATACTTTATCACGTTTTTTACACCTTTACAAACTACACTTGTTAGCACGTCAATTCATATGGCTTTATACATGTAGAACGTTCATTCTTCAAATGAGTAGATTTCCTTTTCATGTTTGTTGGCTTTACATTTATAACTAATATAATCTATTTCCTTCCATTATTATATTGCCTATTTTTTTATTGTAATTTTTAATTTTTGTATAGGTAGCTTTTCAATTTGTAGTCGGTCTCTTTTTCATGGACAAGAAGGCTATTACCATACTATCTTATTTGTAAATCTACATTTGTTGTTTAAAACAAACAAAATGATTTTTACTTGGCGTTTTAATAATCATTTTCTTTTGTAAATTATTGAGCTTTTTGCTAATAAAAGGTGTTGTGTATTTAAATATTGTAAAATAGTTGTACGCTTACCATAAAATTCAGGGTAGACTTTTGATATGAAAAGGTTGCACGTTAAGTAGTGAAAAAATTAAGCAATCTTAAATCATATTCGCATAGTTTCAAACCGGGCAAGTAAAATCTGGATTGCCTTCTTTTGTCACATAATTTACGATCCTTTTGTTAGTTTACGAACAATTGATCATTTATAAACTTAGTAATCAATATAATCGTCATGTAGATATTTTAAACACTTGACGGTCGTGAAATTTCATTCAGTCAAACCAATTTGTTGAAAATAAATGACAAAATCAAGCCATTTTCATGTGAGTATGTCAAAGTTATAGCTTTAATTAATAAAATTGGCTTGAAGTAATGGAACAAAACCAAACATGATTTCCAATTAAAAACAATCGGTAGATGAATATGATCATAATTGCCTCTCAAGTGTTTGCATGTGTTTTAGTTGATGTGGGCGTTTGTTGATAAAAAGTTTAATTATGACTCTTCCAAATTTAAAATTGTTTGGGATCACCATAAAAAGTATTGATTAATGGTAACTTTATATTAACTTATTATTAAGTTTAATAGTGGTTGAACATGAACTTAAAAGAAATTTTGTATATAAACCATGTGATAAACATTACCATGTCATTTACAAGAGCTTTTAGAACAAAAATGTTTGTTTTCTTAGTCAAATTTTAGTTAATTCTGCATATATCAACATCAGTTACTTTGATCTGAGGTATTTTAACTGAAACTTATCTAGCCATACTAATTCATCACTACAGTAGTATTACTATATATTGATACAAGTTTTTTGTATGATTGTTAAAACTTGTCACAATGTGTAATGTAATGTGTCTAAGACGGAGCATCGATGTGAAGGAAGGTTTCGTTGTACTTGAAAGATGCATCGAGGTAAACAAACTAATATATTGCTCGATTTTTGTATCAAGTCGTACGTACACCAAATATTCTCATGTTTGATCAATTTGAGATTTTGCAATAGATACGCGTTTGATTAAAGTTGATAATGAAAGACTTCTAAACTACCTTCGTGGTGGGGCAAAAGCAAGCCATCATTTACAAACTTTCCATTGAAGATGAAGTTGATTATTCGATCTTTATTAATAGTATGTTCGCTTTAACTCAAACCTTCATTAGGAGAATAACTTTGGTCATTAAGAACCAGGATATATCTTGGGTAAGTTATTACGTGAATTTTATATCGACAAAAAGTGGTGTTTCGATATATGGTTGTTTGTTAGTACACCAAACACCAACTTATTCTTCTTAAAACTTACTATTTTAGAAGTACACACGAGTAGTATAAGATAGAAGTTTTTGAATGCTAAATAAGTAGTTTAACATATCAAAATGGTCTTATAAGCTACTTGAAATAGTTTCCTTATAAGAAGCTCATATTTTTTCAATAAACTTGTAAAACTTATGTCAACCAGACAGTGTTTGTAAGCTGTAACAACTTCATGTTTCAGATGACTCTGCCAAACACACCCATAAGATAGCTGCATGCTCAGGCATCAAAAGGTGAAACCACATTTGCGACCTGGATGAGGCACATTGTTTAGTAGGTGTAAACCGGTACACAAGTTGCCAAACCCATTTGTGAAAATCCAATTTAGAGAGAGTTCTAATATGTATTTGTTTGTGATAAGAGGATCCACTGTCGTTTCCCGGACAAACGGATGAATTTGTATTTGCTTTAGGGTGTCAAGGTTCTCATGGGTAACAACTTGTCCTCCATCAACTGTAACCCGATTAGATCCTTTTAGAATCTCTACTAAAACCATTAACTTTAAATACTTTTAGCAAAAGTAAGAAAAAGGCAATATGACTCTATATAGCTATGGTGGTATATAGAATTACATCCCATCCTTTATGGGGAACATAGAGGTACAACTGAACCTTCTTGCTAGTGCTACAAGTCCAAGGTATCCATATGTTTTTATTATAAAATCATATATAACTTGAAAAAAGTATATATATATATATATATATATACTTTAGATATGTTCTCAATGGTTGGAGGGATGGGAATATTGGTCCTTTCTTTTCCTATTCTTGAAACCAATCATTATAGTTGTCAAAAGCAAGAAATTGGCACACTAGATGGTGGTATCAAAAAAAGCAATGAAATTATTATGATACAAACATTACTTATAATATAACCGAATCATACTAGTAAAAAGTCAGTTTCCCTAGCTTGTCAGATTGAGCCAATTTCGATTTTGGGGACTCAAGTCTCTCACAAAAAAACTCTAAATGTCTGTTTGCATGAATGCGAACTACTGGAATAAATTTAAAAAGGAACTACTTTCATAACAGGTACTCGGGATTAAGATGACTCGATGTACGCTATACAATGTGCTAATAGCTATTCAATTGTTCAATTAATGACCAAATAGGCTTTTACGGTTGCAAAATCACTGACACGTGTCATGAAAACACCCTATATACCATCGTGGCGAAAACACGTATCAACTTATCTCTTCTGCCTTCTAAATTAATGACCAACTTGTTTTAAGAAATCTTGATGCTCATGGCCAATTTTTGTATTAAATTAGTTCAGATATTCACATAAAGTGCAAAGACAAGTGAACAGAAAGAATACATTTGTTTGTAGCACTAACAACAAATGGAGAACTTTGTACCACAAATAAACAATGATGTAAGTTTTATAGGTCAACCAGCATATGAAGGGATCAATTTAAACCTCAAAAGGTTCAAGGGCATTTTAGTGACCACTATTTCTGTTAAAGTTTTACGGCCAACATCTCACAATAAAGGTTTTTCATACATCCAAAATAACAAACAACTTACACAAAACAAAGAGAGTATTTATGCCACAATCTTATAAAATGCTAGTATAAAAACGCAAGCATACCTTTTTACAATCCAACAATAAAATTCAACATATGCGAGTTATATAAAGTCTAATCTCGAGTGAAAACAAGTGTCTAATACCTTTTAAAAAAAATAATAAAAAATAAGATAAAAAAATACCTGTTCTAAAGAGTGTTAAAATCTAATACATGCTTTCAAAACGACACTACAGTTACACAAATCCCTTCAAGATAACATTAACCCGGAAAACATGAACCTTGTTACCCAACTTCTGACTCGAGTTCAAGGACATTTAGTCATTTCCTATGTTCTTTGATTTCTCAAATATACAAGTTGGGTTAAATATATTTTACATTATGCAAATAGTGAGCATAGAAAGAACACAGTGAGGTGGAAGCTAACTTGCCAGATATTATAGAAGCTGGAAGATGGAAATGGCCCAATGAACGATTTAATAGACTGCCTGCAATAAGGGGAGATCCGTGTTACTCTACTTTAAGAAAACATGAACGCTTATGTTGTTTGGGTAAGTAACAAGGGCAATAAGGTGAAACTTTCTGTATGTGTGGTTTAAAAGGATCTGGGAGAAGATGCTCCACTATTAACAAGGGCTAAACATGTAAACAATGAGCAAAGGCTAGATTACATACCCATAGTTCTATGCAGATGAAGCAGCCTATGACACTTGATATCCTTGCACAAACTCCCTCAACTTTTCAAACTCACCAACTGCAGAGAGCCAATCATTTAAAATCTCAATGGTGACGAAATCAGGATTACATGCTTGATGTGTCATCTGATCCATAAGTCTAAATGCGTCTCTCAACCTATTTTTACTCGAAAGCCCTTTAAGCATTGCATTATATGTAGTAATATTAGGTCTAACACTCTTTTGCAACATTTCATCCATTAAAGAAAGAGCATGTTCTACTCTCCCACGCTTACAAAGAGAATCGATCAACACATTATATATAACAGTGTTGGGAGGAACCTTTGATTTATTAAGCATTTCTTCATATATATTCAAAGCATTATCAAGATTGCCAGCTAAGCAATATGCATGAATCAGAGTACCATATGTGACTGCTGTAGGGGAATTTCCGTCAGCTATCATCTGTTTTAAGAACTTATGAGCAGAATCGAAATCCCCATTTTGGCTGAAATATGAAATTAAAGTATTGTAAGTGACATTATCAGCTTTCACCCCAACTTCTTCCATGTCTTTAAGGACTTCGACGGCTTTATCAAGTTTCTTTTTCCTACAATACCCGCCAATTAAAGTGTTGTAACATAAAAGATCCATCTGGAATCCTGCTTTTTTCATTTTTGTAGCGATAGAATTAGCATCGTCTGGTCTCCCAGCTAGTGTTAAACCAGAAATCAAGCCATAATAGGCACGTGCATCGGGGGATCCTACAAATTCCATTTCTTCAAATAATCTCATCGCTCTTTCAATATTATTGGCATTGCAAAAGGCGTAAATCAAAGTAGAGTAAGTAACTACATTCCCTTTAATACCCTTTTCTTCTTGAATCTTCCTAAAAAACTCCATTGCATTACCTGTTCTTCCATGCCTACACATTCCATCAACCAAAGTGTTCATTGTAATTACATTTGGATCCACACCCTCATCGCTCATCTGATCAAAAAGTTGCTGAGCGCGTTCTATCTCACCAGATTTACAAAATCCGTCAATCAAACAGTTGAAAGTTATAACATTAGGAACACAATCATCTTCCGACTTCATCTGTTTCATCAACACCAAACCATCTTCTTGCCTTCCCACCTTACACAAACCGTCAATCAGCGTATTATAAAGAATCACATCAGGTTTGATTGGTACCCCATCAGTCCCTTCACCTTCCTTCATCTTTTTAAACATATCCAACGCATCATCTACTCTATACGACTTACACAAATGATTTACTAACATCCCAAACGTCACGACATTCAGCTTAACACCATTCTCCTGCATTTCCTTCAACAACAGCTTAATCCTCTTGTAGTTCCGCTCTCTCCCTAACCCCGACAAAAGTGCATTATACGACGCAGTTTCAACTTTCCCAAACTTCATCAAACCATGTAACAAGTCCCAAGCTTTATCATTCCTACAACACCTACACAGCTTAGTAATCAACTGGGTCAACATAATAGTACTAGGAAATACACCAAAATCCCCAAATTTCGGAATCAACCCAACAAGTTTCTCGCTCTTCTGATCCATATCCCGTCTAACCAACACAGCAAAAACAATATTCAATGTAGCTTCATTAACTGGAAATTTCTCACCTGGTTGAAGCATTTCGTCGAGCAGTTGGTGTGCATTATCAAACCTATCACATTTCAATAACACATTCAAAAAAGCATTCTTCACTTCAATGGTTTTCACATCCGGGTCTAATCCATTATACACTAATACAGAATCTTGGACCTTATTAACAGCAAAAAAGTACTTAATAAGCATAACAGCTGATCTGGGTGTGAGCAAAATATTCTTTTTTTTGGAAAGATTATATAAATCAGAAATGGGCATGTGTTTTTGAGATTCTTCATGTGTTGCAAGATAAATAACAGTTTGAAATAAAGAAGATAAAAAAGATTGGGATATGGATATAGATACAGATTGAGATGTATGTATTGATGATGGTGTGTTGTTGTCATGAATGAATTGAAGAAATTGAAGGGCTTTTGAAGAAGTGTTGAATTGTTTGGAGATATTGATGAGGGATTCATGGGGTAACGTGAGGATTTGGTGGTGGAGATTGGTGGGCCAGTCGTCTGTGGTGTTGAGTTGGGTGATGATTGATTGTGTTGATTGGTGTTCCGGTGATGGAGGCGGTGGTTCGGGTGTGGTGGTGAGACGGCGGAGATGGGCGGTGGTGATTGACGGAGGTTTATGGGGTTTAAGAAGGAAATGGTGAAGGTATTGTTTTGATGCAGATTTCATTGTTGTTGATTGTTTGATCAAACTGCAAAACTGGCAGTGGTGTTTAATGATTGGGCAGAGGGCTTATAATTTGTGTTGTTGGATCATCGGGCTTTTTGTACATGGGCTTTTTGGAAACGCTTGTGATTGTGCTATTTAATTCTTAAATCTTTTTACGGTTGGGTTTTAAGCTTTTTAGGATTTTAAGTTTTAATAATAGTTGTGCCCAAAAGTTAAAACCGACCTGATCCTAATCAGGTTTGGTCAACGGAATGAAAAATCGGGTTTGATTAAACTCGAACCAGTTTGAAAGCTGTTTTGAATAAAGATTGACATTTTCCGGACTTGATCCTGGGAACCAAAACCGATTCTAACCGTCGTTTTTTCCAAAACTGAAATCGATTTTGGTAAAACTCGGTTTTGACCGGGTTCAATTTTGGTTATTTTAGCGACCTCTACTTAATAGAGTAATAACCTGCAAATCTTTTCTAAAACACTTTTTAAGTTGGGATTTTGAAACACTTGTACTAACCAGGAAGGTCACATAAACGCGGCTTAATTATCATGTTTTTGTTTTTTGTTTTTAATAAAAGCAATATCACAAGTAAAATATCATAAATGTATTTATTTCTATATTCTTAAAACATAATGGTCACTTCCATTTACTTTTCTAAATAAATATCATAATTATACCATTATGTTTATGTTTACTTCATCAATTAGGAAGGTAAAAATTGTTAAAAAAAATTCATAAATCAAAGAGGAAAAAGAGTGTATGAAAAGAAAAAAAAATCAAAAATACAAATTTTTTTTTTTAACAGCTAGTCGGTATTCAACATCAGGGGACACCTCGTCATATAATGGTAAAGTCTTGCATGACTATAAGATGTAGATCATAAGTCGTTACAAGTGATTCAAAGAAAAAACCCCATAGCATGTTATTCTAAAGAGTCGAATTCATAACCCGAGATATGACTCAAGCTAGTTGATATAGTCTTCTTTGTAAAAAAAAAAAAATATAAAGTGATGATGAAGATATACATTTACAAGAATGGGTTGAAAGTTTTTACCCAAAACAAGGCCCAAATTGTAAAACCCTTGAGCTAAATCCCCAAAAACTAGTAACACACCCCCAGACCAGTCACACACAACACAGGGCAGGGCAGCTAACTGAGCGAGTAAGAAATGCAGAGATCCTGCAAAAAAAACTTATTTTCTCTTATAAGATATTCGGCTTCATCATCATCAAATCGAGGGTTTTGCACATCAACAACAACAAAAAGTGTTGATAATAACAATGAAAAGATCGTAGCTTCAGTCCTTTTCGAGCGACTTCCTGTTATTATCCCCCAAATTGACCCCGTCGTTTATGCTTTTCAAGAATTCTCGTTAGTCCCCCCTCTTTCTCTCATTGATACACACACACACACACACATAGACGCTCATTTTCTTTTTATATGCACACCTTATGTTTCGAGGTTTTCTTCTGTATTATAGGTTTACTGTAAATTTTGTTAAAAAATGTTTAGAGGTTTTCTTGACGTGCTGGTACTTTGTAAATACTTTGGATTCCAAGATACTGGATTATGTCTTTAAAGATTAGAAATTTACGGTTTCTTTTTTAACGGCGTGCTTCTTGTTTCATCGTGTGTGTTTTATGAGGACATCTCTGTTATTCGTAATGAGTTTAGCCAGACATTAAAATTTAAATAACGTCATTATTTGAAAATTGAAAAATGTATGTTTTCAACTTTTAAAGTTTCAGTTCTATGCCTTTGGAAACCAAATCTGCATCAGTTTCTTGTTCGTACTCTACAAATCTGTGTTAGTTTTATATATATCATTTTGAAATAGGGGTGAGACTTGGTTATTCTGTTGTTTCTCATTAATGGGCCTGTTTACAACTTCTATGTATGTTGGAATGTTGGATAGTGTCGTTTACTATTTGATTGTGTTTTCTCACTTAATGTGTATATTACCTTGAAATTGTGTAGCTTTCGATGGAGACAGCAGTTTCGTCGGGCATATCCTGAAGAATTCCTCAAAAAATCTGATGCCAGGTATTCCTTTTGAAGTAGATGAGATTACTTCAAGTATTTAAACCCCCTGAACAATTTTGAGTTATATTGTAATTGTTGTTCATTCACCTTTCGTTTTCACAAGCTTAAAGTCGATTTTTTTTTCCTCATCTTATGTAGTTGTTGTTAAGTTTAAATAGCCCCACAAAATGCAGAAAAGAAAATGGCCAAATGATGTAAATAAGATTTTAGTTTCTTAGAATGTAATTCTTTGTCTTCCTGTTGCTGGTGTTTATAAACGACTCTCAGTTTGAGGTTCAAACCGTTGAAGGGTATGTGTCCTTGACTCAACCATGGCATGCTGTAAATTCATCAAGTTATTTTATGTCTCTCCTTCTGTAGATGTTGAAGCAACAGAAAAGTTTATCTTTTTGTAACTTATAAGTGACATCCGATATTGATAGCACATGGATATATCTGATTCATCTTGTGTCTAGTTTTGCGTTTTGCTCAGAACCTTCCAAATTTTAAATTTTCTAACTGTATTTATCTCTAGGGGTCAGGGTGAATACCAAATTGATTTCGTACCAGCTCCCAGGATAACTGAAGCTGACAAAACCAATGATAAAAGGTACCAATGTGCTTTCCCTTTTGTAGCCTAAAATGCAATCTTCTTTTTAGTATGAAAACGTAGATGTTATCATTTTGTATATGTAGCTTTTTGCCACCATATTCCAAAGTGATTCATAAATCCTTTTTAATGCTGTCACAGTGTTGGCTGTTTCTTACAAATTGAATCATGGATTTGATGCAATCATTAAGCTGATGCTTTCTAACAAATCTGCTTGACAATCTATATGTTCATGTTTTGTTGGCAGTATACTCGATTCTCAGATTCTAAAGTATGTGGGTTCGGACAGAGGGTTGGATTTTAAGCCTTTACTAGACAATACTATCAAGTGATGGTAACGGGGTTGAGTTAAATCTGGGAGAATTTTGTATAGGATATAAAGGCTTGACGTCCCTTTGTTAGTTTGTTATATAGTCAATCAAATGAAAAAATTTTAGGTTATGGGGAGCGGGTCAACACTTATGAATTACTAATTACTTTGTTTGTCAAGAGTAGATGTGGCTAAATAAGCGAGCTGTAGCGGGTAACACGCAGTTTTTGTGCAGTCTGAATTAGTCCGGGTTGACCTGGAACTTCCTTTGTCCAATTTTTCATATATAATTTGAGTGTTGTTTATGGCTACAAACTTTAGTGTTTTGTCTATAACAATTTGATTTTTAAATGCAACGCCATAGGAGGATGTAAGTTTTATGCATTTGCGTTGTGTCTGTTAGAGATGAAACATATTCCGACTTGATCCATTAATGAGTAATCGGGTAAAAAATGACACCTTTAGACAAGAATCAAATGAAGATGCTAACTTTAGTTGACTAAGATTTGGATGCTTGCACATTTTTCTTGAAGGTCGTTGCAGAGAGCTCTTGACAGAAGACTTTATCTTCTTCTTTATGGTGATACATATGGAAGTCCAAAAGGGCAGCCTGTATGGCACTTTCCTGAAAAAGTTTACAGTTCTGAAGAGACGCTACGCAAGGTAAATTTGTAATCTATCTTGCGTATATCCATTGATGTCGTGTCCCTTTCTTATAAAAAACTCTTTGTTCAGTGTGCAGAGTCTGCACTAGAATCTGTTCTCGGAGATCTATCTCATACATACTTTGTTGGAAATGCCCCCATGGGACATATTGAAATGCCGCCTACTGAGAAAAATGATGATAATCAATCTTTTACGGTATGCTTTCAATGATCCATTCAGTCTATTTATTTTGTGTATTTATAGTCGAGTCATTGGAATACGTTTGGCAATCACCAAATGTATTACAAAAGGTCACTAAGTTCTTTTTTATAGAAATCATGCCAGTTAATGCATATTCTCTTTTGTTGTCATCACATTCTCTCTTCATAAAAGGACAAAATTTACATCCGGTTGTGATATCAGTGGATGCTGTATAGTTATATCTGGACAAAATTTACACCTGGTTTGAAAACTGTAAAATCCATCTAGTGATTCGATTAGTGAATACTAGGGGTTATAGGGATAATGGCAATGGGGATGTATAAGGAAAAAAGATCGATACATAAAAGTTCACACATCAACCAAGAGGTTGTGGGTTCTAGTCCCAATGTGGACAAATTGTAAATAAATTATCTGTAGATGTGTGGGGACATTTGCCTTCCAAAATAAAAAAGGTCCAAGTTACAAGTGAAACTTACATTTCATTTCTATCACGTGAGAAAGAGGGGAGGTAAAATAAGTAAATTACTTATTTGATATTTCATGATTATAGTAAGCATGCTAAGTAATCATAGAAGAATTAAAAGCTTAAGATTAAATAGAGTTTATTATTTAGGAGCCTTGGATGTCTGTCAACTTAAATTGTAAGATTCAGCTGTGTATTGGCTATTTTTAAAAAGTAAGGCTTGGAAGAGAAGGTAAGGAGTGACCGTAAGAAAACTGATTTTAAGGTGTAGAAAATAACCATACTTAAATGTAATCAACTGATGTTGGCTTCAAAGACAGAAGAAATCACGTTGAAAATAGACATTTATACCAGCAAACTTCCTCTCTTAGTTCAGCTTACAATAATCATAAATTTTTTACATAGCGGTGGTTGGTTCCTCTGTACTCTTGTAGGAGTTACCTGGGATCGAGATGCCCATATGGGTAATCCTCCTTTGCCCTCAACACTCATCCTTCTTTTTGTACTATATGATATTCTTGCAGAGGTTTTTCTTTAAATCTCAAGTGATTGCGACAAATAAGCTTAACATCAAATGCAAGGATTTCCTGTGGGTAACGAAGGACGAGTTGTTGGACTACTTCCCTGAGCACAGCAAATACTTGACGAAAATGATCATCAGCTGAACCAAGGGATCCAATCTATTTTTGGTTCAAGTTTTATAAACAGTTAAATAAGATAATCGATGTCCATGTGTGGACTTAAATGCATGTGTTTCTAGTTTGAGCTCCGTTATTGATTTGCAAGGAAACTGCATGTATTTTGTGGGTTCGGTTCGTCCAATTATGGCATTAGAAAAGCGAAAACTTGGATTTTAGTTCTGCAAGAAATGTAGCTATTGTACCCTGTTTTTAGACTGCCTAAACTTATTAATTCACTAAAAATATTCGTATTGGTGGTGTTGCTTACTTGTTTCATTTTAATATATATGATAACAGGATTGGACCTATCTGTTCTGTTTGATATGTTTTGCAAGACATAAATTTTCTAAATATATTATTCCATTTTAATATATATGATAGCAGTCTTTTAGCGTATGTGTTAAACATATTTTAGCAACCACCATCAACAAATCCAAGCGGCTCACATACCCAAAAATTGTAAGTTGAAATGACATACACATGACCAGGAGTCTAGGACTTCGTTTGCGTTATTTGAATGGTGTGATGTATTTGGTACCAAAAAAAATGAAAAGAATGGACTGCCCATGTACCCAGGGATTATTTTGTTGAATATGTGACCTATTTGCCCATCCGAATAACCTGACCCAAAAACACTCCTACTATACACAGCCATAATGGTTCTAACATTAAGTAATAAATATATACATACACACCAAGATTAGACCAACTTTAATACTTGTTCTCTTACTAGTATTTTGTGTTGGGAGCTTAGTGGCGTCAAAAAGTGTGATTTTCTTATCATCATTATCTAACTGCAAAAATCCCAGAAAAAGTACTAGGATCACCGATGCAAATGACCTGAATTTGAGACATTTGGAGAATCGGTGTGAGATTGTTGCATTGGTAATGCTGTGCAAGTTGCTAGTGTTGGTCGTGTCCATGTTGGCCAACGTGGTTGACTTGGTGGTGAAAGATACGTCATTTCAGCAGCCTCTCGGTCTTTGCCTGTTAAGCTCCCCTTCATTATCCCAGATGGCATTGTGTCTCCACTTGGTTTAGGATGCCGAATTGGTGACAATGGTCTTATGTTTGCGGCATGAGCCAGAGCTGGAGCAGAATGTGGAGCTGGAACAACTGGTGTAAACATGGTTGTATCTTGAGTTTGCTTAGTTGTACCAACATTGACTTGAGTTTCCCCAGGAGAGGTGTTGTGTTGTGGCCCATCTCCTTTCATGAGCTTCTCTGAAGTTAGTGTCATAGGCTGCTGGGAGCGGGAGCTAGTTGCAGATGGCGTGACCAAGGGTGAACTTTGAGGTTGCTCGGTTGTAGCGATTCCCATTCGAGGTCGACCGCGAGGTCTGTATTGTCTTTCTGTTATTCCTCTCATGAACTGCTCAGAAGTTAGAGTAATAGGCTGCTGGGAGCTAGTTGCAGACGGTGTGATCGACGTTGTACATTGGGCATTGTTGGCTGTACTAATGCCCTTTCTAGGTTGACCACGAGCTGTGTATTGTCGTTTTTCGCCTGCTCTTATGAGATGCTCACTAGCCAGGGCAGTAGAATGCAGGGAGGCAGATGTAGATGGTGGGAGCTCAACCGGCGTGTACATTGAACTTCGAATTTTCTTAGTCATACTTGGGCCAGGATGCGCTTGAGTAGCTCGGTCTGTTTGATGCTGCAGCGGTTGGCTTTGTGAAGACAAATGACTAATGTTGGTCAAACCGTAAGAGGGTCCAGCTGTAGGTAAGTTTACAGTGTTCGGATGGTGACTGAGTTGTTGGACTGAGGGAGGCTTCTGGATGTCATATGATCCCTGTACCACACACACATAACAAAGAGGATGACTTCTTAATGGTTGTAATAAGATGTGCATGTCCTTATGAATACATATTTGATTCAAGTGATTTGATGTCATGATACTGATTAAGGGCTAAAGTTTGCAAGAAAGGAGTTACCTGTGATTGCAAACAAGAATCCTTTAAAACTTGAGGAGAAACTGCAGGCATTGTTACAGTGGATTGCCTTAAAGTGGATGGAAGTTCTGCATACGATCTATTTGCTGAACCATCTGAATCATGCAAAACTGAAGAAGAATGGGGAAGTGCTTCAATGGCTTCCATAGATATAGCATTTTTAGAGGTATCAGGAGCATGCTCATTTTGAATTCTGTTACTCACACCATACGAGGGTTGAGTTGTTTGCAAGTTCACAAGGTCCGCATGGTTCCTAATTTTCTGAACAGAGGGAGGCGTAATGATCATGTCATCTGAGCCCTGCACAACACACATATAAAAGAAGATGACTTCTAAATGGTATGAGAATGATTTAAAGCTAGGTTTTTTGAGAAAAAAAGGCATCACCTGGGATTGCAAACAAGAATCCTTTAAAACCCGAGGAAGAGGAACTGCCGGCGTTATTATAGTGGATTGATGCAATGTGGATAGCTTTTCTGCAATTAAGCTATTTGCTGAACCACCTGAATTATCCAATGCTGAAGAAGAGTTTGGAAGTGCTGCATTAGCTTCAATATTCCCCGTGGTATTGGCTTTGTGAACATTTTGACTCTGGTTCTTCGAAGCACAAGAGACTTGCAAGGTAGGCAAGTTTTCAGGGTCCAACTGGTGCCTGCTCTGCTCAGCAGCAGCAGCAATATGAACATCATGTGAGCCCTGTACCACACACACATAACACAAAAGATGACCTCTAAACGGCTGCAATAAGACGTTCACATTCTTATAAATTCATATTTCATTTACAGGATTTGGATGTATATGATAACGACTAACAGCTAAGATTTCTTAGAAAGAAGGAATTACCTGTGATTGTTCTGCAGTCAAGCTGTTCGCTGAACCACTTGAATTATGCAAAGCTGGTGAAGAAATAGGAAGTACTTCATTGGCTTGTATAGAGGAAGTATTTTCCGCAGTATCAGGATTGTGATCACTTTGACTCGCATTGTTCAAACCGTTAATGGGTTCATTTGTATGCAAGTTATCAGGGTTCAGATGGTTACTGATTCGCTGAATGGGGGCAGGCATATGGAGCATGTCATGTGAGCCCTGTACCAAACACATAACAAAGAGGATCACTTCTAAATGGTTGTAATTGAGCATTCATATCCTTATGACCTTATGTACCACCTTTGACTCCACTGAGTTCGATGTTATGAAACTTAAATGTCAAGTTTCGTGAGAAAGAAGGCGTCACCTTCAATTGCAAACAACAATCCTGTAAAATCGGAGGAGACATTGCAGGCATCGTCATAGTGGACGGCTGTTCTGCAGTTGAGCTACTTTCTGAACCACTTGACCTATGCAAAGCTGGAGAAGAGCTAGGAAGTGCTTCATTGCTGTCTATAGATGTAGTCTTGCCAGCGGTATCAGGAGTTTGATTATTTTGGCTCAGCCCATCCTTGTTTGTTTTAGTGGTCTGGCTGTTCTCGGTCGTGGCAAATATCCAGGAACCATCTTCTGATAAAATTACATCAGTGACAGTGTTTGCTACCTCATTCAAGATCTAAAAGAAATCAGATTAAAAATCAGTTAAGATGACACGAGGCTATTGGTACGAGTGTCTATGTAATGTGTGTGTGTGTGTTTCTTGCCTTTAGAAAAGTCTGATCAATGCGTATATCTAGATTGCAGACTGACTTTTTACAGACAGGGCACTTCCATGTAGGCCACACTGAGTTGTTTTCCATAAAGCCGTCATAATCAAAGCACTACAGTAAGGCAGTAAGCACATCTTTTTAGAAACTAATTTTTAGAGGAGAAGTGTGCCATTTCAAGGGGTACCTAAGGCATAAGTGAATAGTGGAAACATCAATAAATCACCTGAGGATGCTTGCAGAGATGCCCCTTCACAGGAGTTGTTATACGAATTTGACTGTCAATTATGGAAAAATAAAATCACAAGATCTAATTAAGCTGTGGAATTCAACCAATAATAGCTGGAAGCAGTCTTTCTACCCCGGTTAGAGGTATGACTATCTACATCTCACCTCCCCCATACCCGCCTTTGATGGAATTGGGTATTGTTAATGTGACGCAATCAATAATAGATGATGTATACCTTCTCCCTACTCAGTTGTATATTACATGTCTAAATAATCAAGAACCTTGAAGAATAGCAACTATATTGACAGAAAAGAGTTTCATATTAACAAATTGAGATGGCAAAATGGATGGGGCACGCAGTTAGGTAGCAAGTCAAAAATAGACAACCCTGATGTATGGGTCAAAACAGATTGGTTGTGTTCACCTAAAACACCATTTTCTCAAAATGTTAACCAGTTAAAATAGTTATCATTGCCATTGGGGTGATAGCCCAGTGGTTAGAGAGTTTTCCAACTTTGTGGTTTCTTCCTAGGGGGTCAAGGGTTCAAATCCAGCATTCCTGCCACATGCAAATGTGTTGAGGGGGCCTTAGCAATGCTATACCCATCTACACATGGGAGGGCGAACCCTTTAGGGCGTTGCCAAAATTCTAACCCGGCGTGGGCGCACCAAAGTTGGGGGTGTTAGCCATTTATCCGCTCTGCCTTTCAAACAAATAAATAATTAGCGTTGTATATTAAAACAAAAATTATATTATTGCAGTACTTTATTCACATATCTTAATGTTAAATGAGCTTAGGTTGTGGTTCAAGTCACATGGTGGACATTTTGTAAATATGTGAGGAATTTGTGTAGAATTATTACGTTTTCCTTCAGAAAAGAAAAGAGAAAGCACAATCTGAGTGATTTTCACCCATTTGACATGGATTCCTCTAAATAATTATATACTCCTTTGACCTTTTAGAGATAAACACACCCGGAATTGACCATTCATAAATAAAATGAGGGCCACAATTGTCACTTCTACCAGTAAGCGAAAAGAAAGTGGAGTAACCATACAGATATTATGGCTTACCTAATAGGACACTTGAGTGAAATCAGTGACGCAACATTAACAATCTCACAATCTGAAAAAGGGGATCGGAAAAGGCAAAATAAGTATGCCAGATTTTCAGAAAAACAGTCATGCAGACTTCTAAACAGCATAAGAAACCATTTTTTGTGTTTGAAAGATCTTGCAATTCCCTTGACTTACCGGAATCAACTTCATCGGACATGGGACGGACATAATCTTGCAATAGAGGAGGATCAGGAGGGGATGTAGGATTTAAAACAGCTAGGGCGATAATATATTGTCCTGAACTTGATTAAGAAGAAATAGAAACCGGAAAGTCTTAAATAAAGCCGACAATGTACGTGTTTCAGAATTCAGAGTTGAAGCAATAATAATGTAAGCATACCATCGAAGTCCCCAAATACTTCTAGAAGATTTACTCCATATTTGATCATTTTGGTCACGTCTGATGGAAGTTGTGGTCCCTCACCCTGATACACATATTACACGGACCTGGAAGATCACTATAAATAGAGTTATTGGTAATCAAAAAAGTTTCTGTGAGAATCAGACAAACCATGTCACTTTTGGTCCTCTTTGGTACTTCCATGCGATTTATATAAAAGCTATGAAGAGAAGGTTCAAGGTTAGATAATAAGATAAACAGAAAATTGTCTAAAGAACATATTAAAATAAAATCTTACTTCACATTCGACGGGGTGGCAATACAGGCAGCTGTGTCCATATTGTCTATTCGAGCTACCAAGAGCCACTGTACATAGTAATCATATCATCAATATTTAGGTTGCTTAAAATGTATTACAGGATTCATCATTATAATCGCATCTAACTTAGCAAAATATAAGGGGAAATCTATATGATGTAAGTGACAATTTTGCATCTCTTTATGAATGTAATCGGTCATCTATTGGCAGTCCCCATAAGCATTTTAACTAAAAAACAAAAGTGACATATATTGCAACAGGAGCATGATAAAATAAAATAAATTAACTGTGTCACATAATGACCGATAAAAATCAACTATCTTAGATAATTATATCAAATTAGCGAACTCTAAAAAGTGTATTCCAAGGACAAAACTGGAAGAAAAGGAAAAAAGGAGAGAAGAAACCAAGAACAAGAAAAATCAACATGCAGATATTTTTCTTATAGAATGTGAAAAAGAAATAAGCATGTAGCTCTTCAAACTATATAATTAGGCATTTAGGCCCAAATGGGCAAATGATAATAGTTTAACCATAAATATTGCCTTTAAGCCTCATATATCAGTGGTGCATATCAATCACTTACCAAATCTTGATATTGATGAGAAAACAAACCCCGGGAGATGAGAAAATCAACTACAAAAGTCCCATATCCAGCCTGTAAGTTGATTAAACTTAACACTGTAAATACATGAGAAATAACTACAGAGAATCCAAATCTGCAAATGGATTACCATACATTTATTTTTACCTTGACATCAAATGAAGTAAGTATGTGTTCAATTTTCATTCTTGGATAGAATCTGGAAGCAAAAGACACAATCTCAGGCAAAGGAGTTTCATATATAACCTCAATTGTCTTAACTCTCAAGAACAACATAGTGAAAGCAATCAAGCATAACTAAAAAACGATCCTCCATGGGAGAGAATACAGCTATCCATATTCTTGTATTAAGGAAGACTCCGGAAAGGGATTAGATATCACGTATTCAAGACATAAAGGAGGAATATGAATATTCACTAGTATAAAAAAACATTCAAAAATCAAAAAGGACCACGTTTTTTAAACCATTCCAAAATAGTAAGGAGCCATGTATCAAACGAAAAATGCTAACATTCTCCATTAAAGAATCTGAAGGTTACTAAGACATGATATATACATAGAACCAAGGCAAAAGGGGGGTTGATCACGCGGATGCATTGAGGAGGCAACTTGACAACCCTTACCTTGAGATTATATATGAGACATGTGAATATGCATTGGCTGGATCAATACTCATTCTGTCTAAGTTGGAGAACCCATAGCTTACCTAGAAATTGTTAAATAGCAGGGTCATTGCTTGGGTAACATCAAACCATAGGTATTACTAAAGTAAGCAATCTAGACACGATAAGGAAGAACTTCAACCAACCTTCTTTGCCATCAAAATCAGGTGGTTTTTGTCCTCATCTGGAAACCAGCCAGTTTGACAAGCAGCCTGTTATTATATGAATATAGGTTGTGTAGTCAGATACAAAAAAGACAACAATTACTTAAGTACAAAACTTAATGAAGAATGTGCTTGGAAGAATAAAACATGACAAATCCAAGGAAGGCAAAAGAAGATCAGTTCAAAGGTATTAAAATGACATTACTAAATGTAAAATTTTCAAATAGGTCATGAAACACCACATTTCAATAGGTGAATATATAAAAAACATTACAGCTTCAGCTTAAAAATAAACAAATCAAACAGAACTTATTAAAATGTGGTCATGTTGGCTTCAAAACCAATTATAGACCACCTAAGTTTATGAGGTAGATCTGAACACCATGACCGTTTTCCAACCAAGCTATAAGGATGTATAGATGCTAATCAAGCTCGCACAAGATCAACCCTCAAAGAATTAGGACTACCGTCATCACAAAAACCAAACTGATGAAGAATTCAATCAACTTCAAGTATTCAAATGTCGATGCACCTTATCTAAAATAATAATAATAATGTCGATGCAGAAACTGATGCAAGCATCTTGTTAAAGGGTTCTAAACTCTTCAAATAGAATTTATTTAATTCTATATCACAACACAACCATTATGGACAGAACTCTAAGCATGGTTAATAATAAACCCAAATGCAGAGCTCTCTGTGAAGGATGGGCAGTTTAAACAAAGGCAATGTAATATCAACAAAGCAAGAATTCACATCAAAAATTAAGGGTAACTATAAAACAGAGATTTGGGATTATCAGGAAGCTATAAATTGGCTCAATATGTGTGTTACGGCAACCACAGTGTCTAAATACAGAAAATTTAATTTGTCTCTGAACTGAAGAAAACATTTACCTTAATAGGCAACATGAGCGAGAGCAATGATGGTTGTGGCAACTTGGCTTTACTCCTATAAACCTAAGAAAACAGAGGTAAACAATTTACAAATTAAGATATAAATGCTAATTTCAGGAGCAATTTCAAGTAAATGACTACAAATTATTAAAAAAATTATAAAAATAAAAACTAAATGAAACGACTCGAGTTATTATTTTTCATATTTGGACGTTTTAGCGTATATTAACTTATGAATTAAGTGATCTGGGAATCAGATTGTAATTATATTTACACATACAAACCCTCATTTCCCCGACAATTTTATTATATCCAAGTCATGGTATCTGTGCATCAAAAACCCATATCTTTGCATCATAATAGTATTACAAAACCAGTTCCTACATTGTGTGTGACTACATAATTATTTAATTACATGAGCATTCACAGGCGCCTACCTGACTGCCTCAACTAAAGTTTCAATTTACTGAAAATGTATGCTGAGGATGGGATGCATAATTGTCAATAGATGTATCTGGCCTATCTCTTGAAAATCTTATCGAAATTAGTTGATTTTTTTAGTAGATGATCTCGAACAAAAAATGCAACTAATAATTTAGTAACATAAAATGGCATCTGCAACTAACCGCGTCAACAATCCTAAGTAGCTGCGAAAGATGAGCTGGCGATGGAAGTGCATTCATCGCGATAGCTAAATCCACAGTCCTATATTAACCAATAGCAGAATGTAAGTATATTAATCCAATACATTGAATGCCTTCGAACCACAAAAACCAAATAAAAAGGCTGAGAGCCTTTATGTTTCATACATCCACACAATGATATCCACATTTTACAACGGTGAAACTTAATCTCAGCACAAATACAATGTGATCAATTTGCTCGAGAAGGGTCCATACTGGATCCCAAGAAAGTGGAAATACATAGTCAGCTGTTATGTTTTATCTAGCTACATATCTGTATTGTATGGTGTTTGCCCGCTTTCGACTTTTTAAAAAAAAATAGCTTTTCAAATAAGGCCAGCATCCATTTTAACATAATCTTTGATCTTACAGGTGGTTGCTGATTTGCAGTATCGTTATAACAGAATGGGTTAACTACTGTTAAGCAAAGAATTATATAAAGATCCAAAATTATATACAGCCTCTTCAGGTACATAAATGTCCAACATTATATAAATTTCCAAAATCTTGAATACTAAGATGCATGTAACAGTAAATAATATTAGTATTATATTTTACTGTGAGCAAGCAAGGCTATGATTAGCAAACAAGCTCCATTTTGAAAATTAAAAAAAAAAAAAAAAAAAAATCAGTTAGAAAGATAAAAACAACAAACCTTCCAAGTTTGAAGGAAATGTCATCATAAACATGCGGATTATGAATATGATCTCCGGTCTGGATAAAAACTGAAGCCCAGTTAATCGTATTTTCTAAAGCCTTCACCGCCACTTCTGCCTGCTGGTGTATTTCATCCATTTAATTGATTTATATATAAAAAAAAATCACTTACAACACATTCTTTCATTCACTTATTATATTAGTATAAACATATAATAATACTAATAATCACGCTTAATATGTGTTTGTCAATTGTCACACAGAGAATGCTACAACACGAAAAAGTTGCAGTAGTAAGTTAGCTAGTGCAACAGTAATCTGCGCTCTATATTGGGAAGGGATAAGATTCCCTAATACAACTAGTTTTGATTTTTAAATGTCTGACCAAAAATTAATTGGGTGTATAAAATTTTGTACTTTACCGTTAGAAAAATCAAAGGGCCAGTATTTAATATATAATATAAAAGTTTTTAAGCATGTAATAAGTTATTATTAACAGCTCTTAGGGCTATCATTATTATTTTCCTTAATATTTATTTTAAGGATCAAGATTTACCCTAGAAAAAATAAATTGAGATTTTAAGTAAATTTTTAATATAAAATGTACAACTATAGCTTTATTTATTTTATTTTTTTGTTTTTGGTTTTAACTTTCCATTGATCTATCAATCTTTGCATATATACCATCACATATGTTTTATAGTTTTTTTTTTCCCGAATATTCACTTTGTTTTTATTACATAACATAATCAAACCCGACTCAAACCCGTGTATATTACATAACATAATCACTTTGTTTTACACTATGTTGTTCCTATAAGTTACTTTCTAACGATTGCATGTATAGCCTGTATATATATAAATTAGGTCCGGGATTACCTAAACCCGATCCATACTTGACCCGTTGTCATCTCTAAGTTCAATACAAACAATTTCTATTCTCATCTCTAATAGTTTGGAAAATATAAAACGTAATTTCTAAACACAAATTTTATCTTACATATACAGTGAAACACCCCAAATTAATGACGAGAGAAAAGGAGAAAAATCGACTATAAACACTTGAGCAAAAATTGACCTTGAATTCAAACATTAGTTATAAGTATATTTTAGAATATATTAATGGATTTCAACACCATCAAAGAAAGAAGTGTTGCATCAAACATGTATTAATACATCTATGAGAAATTTTATTATGTTAGGAAAAAAGAATTGACGATTGTTAAGATTTCTTCAATAGTAATTTTTTTATAATTACTACTTTCTTTTTATCAAAAAAAGTTTATGAAGTTTAAAAAACTAGGAAAATTGTATGTGGTTATAGATTCGTTAAGTTGGGTAATTTTTTTTGAAGGGTTAAGTGCGACGGAATGTAACTATGTCTGAAAAGTTATAGTGTGCACGAACTTAAATAAACATTTATTGTATGCATGAAACTTAGTAATAATGTTCAAATCATGTACTCGTAACTTTTTGTGAACAACCAATCATAACCTTATACGTGACATGTTAAAAAAAATACATTTGCACATGACAGCCCATATGGGCTGCCACATATACCATGTTACATAATTTGAATATTTTTACATGTGCTTACAATAAAGGTTTACTTGAATTCGTGAACACTATAACTTTTCAGTCATAGTTAGTTCACTAAACCTTTTTTTTGAAAAGTATATTTCGTCAATACATTAAGAACATAGAGTGGAATCTACTTAATTTTCGAAAAGGGCATGCTGGATTTTATCGTTCTACCACATAATATTTATGAAATAGTCAAATAGATCGAAATGAAGAAATGAGATGAGATAGATCAACCAACACATACACACATATTATAGCAAATTGTGTAGGAGGTAATATTAACTTGCAATGTTTATTTACGTTTTTATTACGCTTGTCATCCCTCTTTAATATTTTTACACTTATTGTTTATATGGTTCTTGGTTCATATATAGTCATGGGGATACATACTTGAACCACACATTTTTATTAATAGACTATATTGTACAAATGAACATACAGATACAATATGTAATGCATAATTATGGTAGTTTTATTAAGATATATAGAATTAGATACAACTATTAATTTTCATAGAGTTATAGTTGAAAGTCAATATCATAGTCCCATGCTATATATATTAGTTTTCTCATTGAGTAATGATATATCCTTCTTAAATATCCTCTTAACAAGGATCATTACACATAGCAAAATCAAGGGATGAGATGATAAAGAAAGAATTAATGAGTTACATGTATCAATAAATGGTTATATTAAGATGGTTATATTAATGAATTACATGTATCAATAAATGGTTGGGAGAACTTTTCATTTTCTTTTATCATTTACAGTACTATTTTGTCATATATGTATTTGTTAGCATGTGAAGAAATGGTCATGAGATTTGACCGAGTAGTTAGGAACGTGGAGTTCTAGGGGCAGTAGTCAAGCAGTTAATGTATTTCATTTTATGTAATCAAAAACATTTACTAAAATCACTATATGCAAGTGTGTGAGAGTATATTTTCTATTTCTCACATTTATGTCTTCTCCATCTACACGAAACAAACAAGTTTTAGCGATACCTAACAAAAATGACTGTCAGCCAAACACTTGAGGTTTATTATATGTTCTAAGTAAATAATGGATGGTTTATGTACCTTTGTAAGTTACTTTAAGGAAAATTAAAAGCCATCAAAAAGGCTAAATTGCATAACCACAAGTGTCGTCATAAAATCCAACTAATTAATGATGATACCTCGAAACAGACCAACTTAGATACTTGTGGTCTTACTAAGACTTTTGCTTATTTAAAGGGTTAATACCAGCAAAAGTGCCTAATATATATCCGTTCAACTACTATCTATATGCAGTAAATTAAAGCTAGATCAATGTAGCTAGCTAAGATCACCGAGGCAAGTTATCTGAACTTGAGACATTTTGAAATCTGGTGAGGGGTGGTGGTTGTTGATTTAGTGATGCCAGTGGCCATCGTTCATTGCCCCTAATAGGTTGTCGCGGTTGCCCAAGGAGCTCGAGTTGAGCAGCCGCACGTTGCTTACCTGTTAAACTCCCTCTCATACTTCCAGATGGCATTGCACCTCCACTTACTTCTGGAAGCTGAGCTGGTGAGATGGATCTTACGCTTGAAGTTGGAGGTGGAATGGGAGTTGTAGCTGAAGCAGGAGCTGGATGAGACCGAACAGGAGTGAAGTGTCGTTGCTCACCTTCTATACGGAGCTGGTCAATAGCTAGAGCAACAGAATGTGAAGAACGTTGACTTTGAGTTTGATTAGTTGTACCAACGTTGACTTTATCAGATTGACCAGAAGCGCCGTCTTGTTGTTTGTCTCTTCCCATTAGCTGCTCAAAAGTTAAAGCAATAGAAGGTGGGGATCTAGTTGCAGATGATGTGATCAAGGTCGTGCGATGAGCTTGATCGGCTGTACCAAGTTCGGCTTGATGTTGACTGGGAGCAGTGTAGTGTCGTTGCTTCTCTCCCCTGCTGAGATCCAGAGAAGTAGTTGCAGATGGGGCGAGTTGAACTTGCTTGGAAGTACCAATGTTGGCTTGAGATTGAGCAGGAGCAGTGTATTGTCGTTGCTCACCTTCTCTCCCGAGCTGCTGTAGAGCTAAATTACCTGCTGGTAGGGGCTGCATCGGTGTGTCCTGGGTGTTACCACCTTCCTTTTGGCTGGTGATATTCCTATTTTTTTCAGTGCTCTGGCTCTTTTCAATCATGACAACCATCCTAGAACTGTTTGCAGGTATGATAACATCACTCACATCATCTGCCTCTTTGTTTAAAATCTATACAAAATCAATCACAAGATCAAGTAAGAAGACTTGGGCCTATTGAACTCTTATGAAAGTATAAACTTTTGATGCATGTGTTTCTGCGTGTGCGTTGCTTGCCTTGAGAAAGTCTTGATCAATACGTATATCTAAATGGCAAACTGGCTTGTCACAGTGAGGGCACCTCCATGTAGGTGTCACTGAATTAATTTCCATAAAGCTCTTGTAATCAAAGGACTGCAGGAGTGTTGATAACATTTGTTATAGAGGGTGAAAGAGAACAAATCTGTTACATTGTTCACATGAAATTTGCTACTAGAATGTCCATGTCACTTGCAGTAATACTTGTTTGAAACCTTCTTAATTTTAAGACCAATATTTCACCTGACGATGCTTGCAGAGTTGCCCTTTCACTGGAACTTTTATACGGCATTGACTGTTAATCAAGGAAATGAAAATAGAATCACAAGATTATTGAAGCCACTCATTAAACAAGTAAAAAGTTTTATAAAATCATGCTCCGTCTGCATTTAAAAAGCGCAACACTTCACTTTCAGAATGCTTTTCTTTTAACAGCCAGAATGCAGCATTACATTTCATGAAAGCTTCTAAAACATAAATCAATTACTTACCTATCCTAATATCACTAATGAACTAATGGGATTGATCTGTGTCACAGACGTTTTTGTAAACATTTTAGGTTTGACTAACATTAGTGTTAAGGACTAAATTTAAGACTCTTGTAACTAAAGGTTGATCATTACTAAACACTACACTTCACATTTAATACATAATCAAGTGACTTGAAGAGCAGCAATAAAATTAGACAAAATTTGTGATTTTTAGCGAGCAATAAGAAAGTGGAGCATCTGTATTGATAATATGGCTTACCTAATGGGGCAGCAAAGTGAAATCTGTGATGACATTTCACCAACTTCGCATTCTGAAAATAAAAAAGGAAAAAGGCAACAAAAATATTACTTTTGGAAAAGAGGAATTGTATTATATAAATCTAGACTATTAACAGCACAAGAAAATCAATGTTGTGTTAAAAAGATTGAAGTTTCAATAACTTACCAGAATCACCTCTATCCGTCATGTTGTTGACATAATTTTGCAACAGAGAAGGATCAGGTGGTGATATCAAATTCATAGAAGCTACAGCAATAATATATGGACCTGAACTTGTTTCAGAAGAAATGGAAACCAGGAAGGCTAAAAGAGCAGACTATATATATATATATATATATTTTGAGAACAAATGAGAACACTTAAAAACTACATTTTGATGCGTTAAAAGTCCATAAAACTGACATAGTGCATAACTAATTATCATTATTTAAGTGTTTAACAACACATCGTTAAAATCCAAAAAATCACGTTTTTTGTTGGATGCATCAATTTGATGAATATGCATCCAAGATGGATGCACAAAAAAAAACGTGGTTTTTTCGATTTTGACGGATCAATGTGTTGTTAAACACTTAAATAATAATAATTAGTTAAGCACTATATTAGTTTTATGGACTTTTAATGCATCAAAATGATGTTTTTAAGTGTTCTCACCGTTCTTATTTTAAAAGTGTTCTCACCGGAGTGTTACCCTATATATATATTATATACATATGTTTTATAAGAAGAAAAAAGAGAATAAGCATACCATCAAAGTCCCCAGAAACTTGCAACAAATTGACGCCATATCTGATCATTTTAAACACGTTTGTTGGGAGCTGTGGTCCATTACCCTGATACACATATTTCATGGACATGGATGATCAATATATGTGAATATTGTCAACTAAGTTGTCATTTTAGTAAAAACTTTAAGTGAGAACTTGACAAACCATGTCAACTTTGGTTCTTTTGGGTACTGCGCTTCCATTTATGAGAAAGCTAATAGACATGTAAAAGGTTAGGTATACGACATTGCACAATACGATAAACAGAAAACTGTCAAGCTGCTTATAATGTGCAGAAATCTTACTCCACGTTCAATGGACTGGCAATACATGCAGCTGTGTCCATGTTGTCCTTTCGAGCTACTAAGAGCCTCTGTATAAAGTAAATATATCATTCGTTTTTAGGCTGCTTAATATGTAGTCGTGGACATTATTATTTACCATTTCAGTCACATCAAAATAGCGGAAGATTACGGAATTCAAATATCATTCAAAACACTACAACATGATTAAATTCTGCCAGCATTTTTTTTTTTCGAACAGCAATTCTGCCAGCATTTGCATGACAGAAAAGTGTCACATGGTAAAAAATGGGGAAATATTGTGTACCGTAAGTGATTAGAAGAAAAAAAAATCTGTTTTCTCTTGAAGTTTATTAGATGTACACATTGAGTCCCTGTGTTGTGAGAGCAGCAACACCCAGCTTGGGTGCTGCTCACAGTACACGTACTATCCCAATAAATAATATGGAGTATTTAGAGAATCAACTATAATGAATGAAAGTGACATGCTCTTTCTCAAGAGAGATTATGCATAGTTCCAAATCTAATGGGTGGAATGACATGTAAAATCAACATACAGATATTATGTAGGCATGTATCACTTCACCATTGTATTTGTAATAGTTTTACCTTAATAAAGTGAATTCCAACTGCATATACATGTGGTGCATATTGATCACTTACTAAATTTTGACAGTCATGAGGTAATTGACACCAAGAGATGTGAAAATCAGCTACAAAAATTCCAAGTCCAGCCTGTTATTGATTAAACTTAAGCTAGTAAAGACGTAAAAAATAAAGAGGATCCTTGTCTGCAAACAAATACCCATACATATATATTTACCTTGACATCAAATGAAGTAAGTATGTTTTCCAGCTTCATTGTTGGATAGAATCTGGAAATTAAATACCATACCACCAAATGAGTCTCAGGTGTAATTAAATCTTAAAGGAAAGATGTTATACTCCGATAATCTCAAAATTTGTTGCTTCATTGTCTCAAACATATATCAATAAATACATATTAAATTCAATTGTACATTGTCGTCTAAAAATTGTAGCCATTTATCAAAGATGCACTAAAAAAAAAATCATTTTATTTAGGAGCGAGGATGGCATTGGAAAAGGAAAATATACCACTCATCAAAGACATTCCGAAAAGAAGAAACCACTTATATGAAGAAAAAAAAAAGCCGGTTAAAAGGCATCCCAAAATAATAGAGGGCGATTTATGAAATGAAAATGCAAACATATGACATACCCATAAGAAGCCTGGTTTTATTTAAACATAGAAGAAGTATAACAGATAGGATAATGAGATACTATTACCTTGAAATTATAGTTGAAACACATTTATGTGCATCGATTGGTTCACTGTTCATTTAGTCTAAGGTGGAGAACCCGTAGGAAACCTATAAATTATTAAAATATAAAGTTACCATTTCACAGATATACAACCATGGATGGAAAAATAGCCAATAATCAGACCAAGAAAGAATTTCAGCATACCTTCTTCGCCATCATAAGGAGGGCCTTTTTATCCTCATCTGGGAACCAACCAACTCGACAGGCAGCCTATTGAGAGAACATTTACATAGAGATGTATATATTATGCACTATATAGTCAGCCACGGACACATATATACAGAATTAAACTTAATGAAGAATGTAAAATTGACAAAGCACGGAGTCATCTCTGAAATAAAGTCAACTAGTATATACATGAAACTATAAATTGGCTAGATCCCCCTACTTACATTACTCAAATTCAAAAACTTGAGAATGTAGAGAGATTGAAGAAAACAGAAACTTATACCTTAATAGGTAGCATGAGCTGTATTAATGAGGGTTGAAGCAATCCAGTCATACACCTATAAACCTACAATCACAGCGGTGAACAATTTGTTGGGTTGAATCTTGATTTAAGTGGGTTTAATTAGTAGCATGTTATATTAAGTAAGTAGATTAAAATTAGTATGTTTACTATTGTCAGCAATAGCAAGTAATTTAGTAAGTTTTAGTCATGTTTTAATAGTCAGGACTTAGGAATAGTATTGCATGACAGGAAGTTAAAAGCTATTGGGTGAAGAAGTGCCTGACAGGAAGTTAAAAGCTATTGCATGACAAGTTTGACCGAGTAATAGGAACTTCCTATTGTGGAGTGCATGGCAGTTTTAGATAGATAGTTTTCTGTTTTATGCATGTCGATCTTTTGTTTTACTAGTATACATAGGTTCTTGTATCCTATTAAGCAGAAATATAGAAACTTTCTCCATATTTTCTCTTTGACACTTTAGATATACATATATATATATAATATATTTTGTGAGTGTGTAAGAAAGGGGCCTGGTCCATCATAATTCGATATTCTTTTAATATATTACATGGGTTAACAGAAAAAAAAAAGGACCTCTACCATCCTATATCTTTATGAAATATGCATATCATAATGATCATCTAACACTTCTAGGAAAGCACAGGTGAGTCTACTCGCTCTATCCCCGTATTAAATTCTTTAAGGATGTAATTATATGGGGGTTAGGCAGGGTGCCAGTAGCCTCTCTTAATTGAGCTCGATAACATGGGGATACGAGGATATGGAAAACAATGGCAATACTTTGGTCTTTCTACTATATAGAAAAGAAAGGAACACTCACACAAACGGTATTGTCAATGTGTGAGATAATCTATGTAAACGGATAATGTAATGTGGCAGCAAAGCATTGACATCTGCAACTAACCTCTTTAACAATAAAAAGTAGCTGGTGAATATGTGATGATGATGGAACTGCATCTATAGCGATCGTTTTATCAACAGCGCTACATTTAGTCATTAACAAATAGCAAAACTTTTAAGTATGTTGAAATGGTATTAGTCACAAGCATGTGATATAGCAAAACAAGTAGAAGACAGAGAGCGCGCCCGTAACATAACTTTTAGTAGATCATCATATTGAACAAGAACACCAGCTTTTTATACCAGATTTTAGTTCATTATGCAAAAATAAAAACGGAAGTAAGCCTTTTCACTATCGTGTGAAAGATATTTATTTCTTTAAGTATTTACCTGAATTTTAACACCCTCATTTTAACATAACCTTGAAATTATGGCTGACTAGTAGTGTGTGATCTAACAAATGCAAAATTGCAATGGCCCCAATTTTATTTTTTACATTATCAACAACACCACATAATTTTCACATTTGTCTCTTCGAAGACTTAAACCCACATCCGCATATTTGTCCCTTGGGAACAAGAGCTCCAAATTGTCTAGTATCAAAAACTAAAGAGATGGTTTTCAATTGTAAAGGATATCTGGACTAATCAATTGAGAAATACCTATTAAATATGTTTTAATATCAAAAAAGAAACCAACAAACGTAATCGGCATATGCCAAGCCGATTATATGAAAAGCCTAGAGAGCAACTTTCATATGTTCGAAAAATATTAGAACACCCAATGTAGTTCTTATTTTGTTCCTTATAAGCATCTTACTATCTTGTATCTCATGAAGGCATTCAACTTCTAAAATTTGTCTCTCATGAACCATTTGCAACTGGTGCTTAGCTAGTAAACCCTAAACTCTATAAGCTGTCCCATTTTTCTAATTTTATTTGGTAATCATGGTGTCGTCTTGCTTTTGGCCAAGTAATCGACTTCTAAGTCTACTACTACACAAACTTGAAACGGGTAATATCATTTTTCCCAGCCCTCACACCAATTTTTACACATGATGAAATAAAAACCCAGCCCCTGAATGTGAGGTGAGACAGCAGATAATCATCATCTGCCTTAACAACATATTAGACAACCCCTAAAATTAATTAGGGTCTTACTGTATATGAACCCTAAGTTTGCAACATGCCTTTTTTCTATTGAAAGTTCCCTCTTTCATTTGAAGTTACTAAATGAAGTTGCTAGTAATTTGGGAAAAAGATCAACATTGACTGGACACCCTTGACCCGGATGACTTTGGTCCCACCCCATAAGGATGACTCGTAAAACTACCTTCCTTGACACAACTTTAGTTAGGTACATAAATAGTGAGTGCCAGTTTTAAATTTCAAAAATCAATAAAAACGTAAATTAAAATAAAAATAAAAATAGGGAGCATAAATAACCTTTCTAACTTTTTGCAAATATCCATATAAACATCCGATCTTTCAATGTCTCTAGTCTGAATATATGTCAAGGCTTCCTGTATCATTTTTTCAAGGTTATTCGTCGCCAATCTTTTAACTAACACCATCCGTAGTCTCGCCGCGGCTGCTGCTTCTGCCATCATATACAATTCTGCCATTCTTCTTACTAGTCACTCACCCTCACATTTAAACACAAATCAGAAACACACACACACACAACAATAATGCAAATACACAAAAGATATATATATATATGTTTGTGTATATATAGAAAGAGAGAAATAAGGGGCACGGTGGTTGTGTGATTACCGTATTTTGAAGCTAGTAGGAATCAATTAGTTTGCCGCCTTTTTTACTGATTTCGGAAATATGGTCCCCACTGTCTTTTTATTATATTCAAAATACACCAAGCAAATGCTAACTCTTGATGTAGATATATTTTGGACAAATATAAAGAGGGAAAAGTTAGGTAAACTATGAGAAGGGGAATTATGTAAAATTTAGGGGGTTTGTCTAAAATTCAGGGTTATGTATGTTTATCAAATTCAAAGGTTTAATTTGTAATTTTTTTTAATGTGACAGTACCTAAGCTTAAGTAAAATTGCGGATATTTTTCCAATATAAATCCTTACATTAAATAATGGGATTACCCTGTGACTGTTTCCAATCTTTTCAAAAAAAAAAAGTTAAGTAGTGTAGTTTGACAACTGTATAGGGCTATCTGGACATGACGTCTAGGAGAATCACATTTTCAATTTTTGGATTCTTGATATATAATTTATGGGAAATGAATTACTGTAATAATATCTTCTAAAAATAGTGTACTTTGATATAACCGTAGAAAACTAGATATACATCACGTTTGGATACAAAGAGCATTATATAGGTAACGAATTATGAACAGTAATAGTGATGTATAGTGAAACAGTCTAGCAGAGCTGCATACTAGCCTATTTATTTTTTTTTAAAAACGTATGTGTTAAATATGTCAAACGTTTTTACGGGTTTATCATTTTTTTTTATTTAAGATTCGTTTATCTCTATTTTTGATTTGGTTTATCCATATATTTTATAATGGTTTTATTTGCTTTGTTTTTTGTCTCACCCCGTATTACCGTTCAGATTTTACCACTTCGCGACCCTTTTTGGTTTTCCTTGCGCAGCTGCCTCAGTCTGCTTTTTTTATTAATTTTTTAAAAAATACGTATATATTTAATATGTTAAACGTTTTTACAGGTTTACATATTGTTTTTATTTAAGATTTTTTAAGATTTCGTCTATCTTTATTTATTTTTTCTTATCCATATTTTTTATAATGGTTTTATTTGCCTTGTTTTTTGTCTCACCCTGTATTACCATTCGAATTTTACCACGTCACAACCATTTTTGGTTTTTCTTGCGTAGCTGCTAGTCTGCTTTTTTTAATTAAATAAAAAATAGGTGTCTAATATGCTATTTAAGTGGGTTTATTATATTTATTTATGTTTGATATAAAAAACATAGACATATATTTATATTCTTTTTATGTCAATATTAAATAAAACATATGTTTCAACACCATTATGTACCACTATTTTATTTCAATCACAGTTTTCTCCTTTATGGTTTTAACTAATATATTGAAAACTTATATTCAATTATTTTTTATTGTACTTTTCTTCTTTGTGTTTTTAACTAATATATTGAAAACATATAAATTTAATATATTCATTACTATAATCTTTTACAAACGTTTGTGGTATTAACTTTAGACAAATATGTATTTCATATGTCAAAGCTTTTATTAACATATATAGTGACACATTATCAATAACAAAATCTAACCACAATAATTGATACTACATAATGCACATAAGTAACCTAACGTGGTTTTGCCCTTATCTATATTTTTGACATAAACCTATTAATGACATAATGATTTTTAATTAAACGGTTAAAGATTCAACTTAATTATACTAGAATAATAGGTGGCTCAACTGGACAATTGCAGTTGAAGCCCCGCAAACAAGGCCTAATTTTACTAGTTAAAAAGAAAGGGAAAAAAAATTGTTTGAATAGAAACATTAATTAATGTAGAAGTGGTTTTCTTTACTTTAGTGTCAATTGCAAGAACAGTTTGGATTTTTGTTGAACTGACAGCTCAAGGAAGTCCTTCTATTTGAATGCTACAAGCCTACAAGTCTACAGCGAAATAGTAATCGTATCTAGCATTCCAGCCTTGACGTCTATGACCTCTATAGTTGTTTGCAGTCTTTTTTGTGTGTTTTGCTTGGCTGCACTTTAGGGTTTTTTTTTTTATTTTTAAAAATGATAAATTCTCTTAAAGATTAACCTAAAAATCCTTTTAAAACATTAAGAAAGTGATATGTGATATCAATTAATTATCTTTTTTAATCTTGTCCCTGATTTTCACGTATCATCATCTCATAGTTAGGAGAATTATTAGGCTATTTGATTAGTATGATTAATCATTTTCCTTTTCTATATATAAATTTTTATTTGCCATGTATACAATATACGGTACTTAAATATGATTATATGCTTCTTCTTCCATTTTTTTTGTTCCTAGTGGTTATATTTTTCATGTATGTATACAGCATATTTGTTTTTTTTAATACTCGAACGGCTAGTTCAATTAAAAAAAAATTAAAATTTATTCTTTTTTTATTCAAATAACCTTAAAGAAACAAGTTATTCAAAATAAAAACAAACACATTACATAATTAAACGAACACATTACATTACTCATCGTCTTTTATTGACATACTTCCTATGCCCACGGTAAGCGCTTTCGTCGAGCCACCACTTGTTGTGTTGCGGGCATTTGTCTTCCCTGCAATTGTCGTGGTACGATTCATATCAAGTGCATTGGTAACCCACCGTGTGATAAAAACCCCTAGTGAAAGGTTTCATTTCTATGCCTAAATGAGTTAATATTCCGAAACTCTTGGTACTTAATGAAATGTATGTTTATGCAGGTTCACGGAAGATGCGAGAGAGGGTAAATGTAACACCCCAAATATTTTAAGGTAAAAGAAATTAACCTTTTTCATAGTTTTGACATTAAATTAATTTCCTAGTATTTTATTTTTGGATATGGGATTAATTTAGTTGAAACTTTAGCGGATAGCGGGTAAAATATCCACCAATTTGAGAAGTGGGTCGTGGGACCCATAGGAAGTGCCAGACACTTATTTGATTATGAATCATATTTCCACTTCTATTTTCTTCTTCCTCCCATGCATTCCTTCTCAATTTCTTTCAAAATCAAAAAATAATTCATCCAAGTAAAAGATAAAAATCATCACCAGCAATTAATCTTCATTCAAGAATTCAAAAGTTAGGGTTTGTGAGTTTTGTGTGGTGGTGGCCGATAATTTCAAGAAGGGAAAAAGAGGATTTTCAATTTAAGTCTTGAATTAGCTCATTGAATCTTGAGGTATTGAATTCTCTTAAATTAGTTTTTATCTTTCTTTTGAAATTAGGGTTCATGGAGTGAACCAATTTGGGGGTTTTTGATAGAAATTGAATTATAGTTAATTTTTCTCAATTCCTTAGTTAACCTAGTTGTCATTGAGCAATGTGATGTGTTTGATTATAAAATTTATAAGTTCATTTGAAAATCTTAGTTAATGAGAAAAGATGAATTTTACTAGTTATTGGAAATGTGGATGAAAATGGTAGGTTGAACTACCCAATGTTGTTGTTAATGGTGATAGTAGCTCAATGACAAATGGGTTGGGTTTTGGGTTTAAAAAAGGCTAGTGATTGAGAATGGCTAGATTGAACTAGTTAAGTTGTGAATGTAAGCTTATGCATTTCATGATATGATTATAGGTTGAAGCTTGCTTGTGCTTATTCGTTTTAGCTTTGTTGTCCTTTTTGCGGAGGAGGTGAGTATATTTGCATACCTTTATGTTTATGTTGGATCAATTGACCACATCATGTTGAAGCCTTTTGTCCATGGTGGTTTTGACCATTTCATGTTGAAGTTTGTAAATCCATGTATGGTAATTGATGTGGCATAAGCCCATGTGGGACATTGTGATATGAGGCCTAAGAACCTCCGGGGCCTAAGAATCCCGATAGATATGATTGTTTAGCTTATATGGATCCATACATGTGTGTTGTTAGCGTACAAGGTGAATATGTAAATGTGACATGATGATGCCATAGGTTACATGTAAAAGTCCTTGTACTTTGCCCTCCTTCGTATTCGTAAATGTATGCAAGTATATTCACTAAGCCTTTGCTTATATTTTAGTTGTTTACTCTTTTATAGGTAGTTCCGGAAGAAGGAACTAGTGTGATTGATTTGAAAGATTTGATAGAGCTTGAAGTTGAATTTTGCAATACTAGAAGGTATTAGGTCATTCATGGATGAATGGCTAGCTTTGGCTTTTAAAGGCTTAGAAGTCCCTCTCCTTTTGGCTCTTGATACATTTCGTTTTGATGGTCTTGTTTGGTTAAATTGTGTAAATGGGCAAGTGTAAGTTTCAGCAAACTGTGAAGTTGTAGTTGGACGAAAATAGCTTCACATGGGTAATCGACCCATTCATGGTGTTCATGGGTTTTGAAACTATACTAAGTTGTAAATATGTCTATAACGTGTTTGTAATGTTGTTGGTAATCTCTGAAAAGTATTTTGTAAGATTCGTTTTGAAATTTGAAGGTCACAAGTTCGATTTAGTGTCAAAATTGTTTTAGGGTTGCTAATCTGAATGTCCACTGCGGCGCAGTGTGGGTGGTTTTGCCCACTGCGGCGCAGTGGAATCCCACGTAAATGTTTGGATGTTCTTCCCACTGCGGCGCAGTGGGAGGGTGTCAAGCCCACTTCGGCGCAGTGGGGCTTTGTTCCTTTCCTTGCCAAGGTTATCCACTGCGGCGCAGTGGGGAGTGCTCGACCTACTGCGGCGGAGTGGTGTGTAAAAAAATATAAAAAAATAAAAAAATTTCAGTATTTCGGTTTATCGAGTCCAGTCCTTTCAGTAAATGGCATCAAGTAACTCAAGAAGGAAGCCTATGAAGATTATAAGACACAAGGAAGTGATTTGGAGCTGAACGAAGACGCGAGAGGTGCAGCAGGAGCCACCAGCGCCGCTGGCCCAGTAAAGCCCAGAACCAGCGCCACTGGTCAGTCCAATTCAGCAGCCGGCTTTCACCTCTATATAAGTTGAACTAACCCTTAAAACCCAAAAGATAGAGCAGATTCAGCAACCCTAGCCACCCAACAACACCCCTAGGTCGATCTTGCAGATTTCCATAAGGTTTTGGAGCCTCTAACGCCTTCCGATCTTCATCCTCGGTTTAGATCTAGCTTTTTTATTTCTCTTATTTTGTTTGAACTATGTCTTTCATATTTTCAGACATTGTTATACCATTAATAATGCTAGGCTAACGGCTGAATACTTGTTTGGAATCGATGTGATCATGTAGACGTTTACTATTTTATTGTGTTTGTTAGTTTACTGTTGGAGTGTGACTTTTACTGTTCATCGTAGATCCACGTTTATTAGTAGTTCATGTTGCTATTGGTTTTATATCTGAACATGTTGATTTAATTCTGATGATTGTCTATGGTCATACACTAGGATTAACATGCTAGGACAGAAAACAACTAGTCGGTCTTTAACTAGGAGTAAAAAGTGATTCACTTGTAACCGAGGGATCCAGAACCATAGTAACTAGGATGAATTGAACATGATGCTTAACAATACCAGACGCGATCCTTTGACTTGGAAATGAGCACTGTGGTCACCGGAGGGAATTATATCTGGTCATGGCTTAAGAGCCGGGTAACTAAACGATGAACTAGTAACACAAACTTTAGGTCACTTAATGCTTAAACAATGAATCTAACGAGAATTTGTTTATAGAGTAATGTGAGTCTAGGAACAACACTAGTAACTTAGGCAAGGTGAATCTAACGAGAATCCAAACCGTGATGAAGTTTCCAACAATCTAACAAACCAGTAGAATAAGTATTTGGTCGTACCATGAGATCTGAGATGTCCAAACAAGTATTTTAATTTAATTATTGTTATTTGCTTTTCTTTCTTATTTTTAGATTAAGCCTCTCACTACAAGCAGTGTGGCTTAGATTTACTTTCCAGTCGTTAATTAATTAAAATAGGAAATCGTGACAAACCTCCAACCATTAGAATTACACATAGGCTTAGATTAGGTAGTGCAACGCGTCCCTGCGAACGAACCTGTAGCTTATCACTAGACTATACTACATCAACCGGGGTTCGCTGCCCGTAAGTGTGGTTTGTTTAAGTTAGTTACTTGTACAACATTATAAATTTAAAGACCCGTAAAACAAACGCACATCAGTGATCGGTGTTAAAAACATCATCGACTACCCTCTTGACCTTATTGATCTCCTTGTAGAAACGGAGAATAGTGTTCTTCGTGCTTCGAGACCTTGCGCCCTGGTGCTTGTATTGCCTCAACCTCTTGCTCGCATCGTCGTCTTTTCTCCTGTAGGTAACCCATGACCCCAGAAATTTCAGTTTGAAGGAGGGTGTCATCTTTGATTTCAGTCAGGATTCGTGTTTTCATCTCATCTTCGATCAGAAGAGGTTGGTGAACATTCTTTTTTGATGATGAATACGCCATTTAGTTAGAAAAAGTGTGTGAGTTTGTAGAAGAATGAAAATTAGAATGGTAATGAAAGTAAATTGTGCTATGGGTTGCTATGGGTTGGTATTTTTGGCCGTTTGATGGAGTAAAAATGTAAATATTTTGAATTCGAACGTTTGAGGGACTGAAAGTATAAATATTTTGAGTTTTGAATGTTGAATGGACGTCTTTTAATTTATCTATAAATAATGGTTTCTTCTCAAACATTTCTTATCAAAACACAAACTTTTATAAATCTGAAATGGCTTTTTTATCAAATGTCACTAACCGAAAACCACAAAGACTGTCAATTAACTGCAGGACAGTATCATGGCTGATATCTTCGGCCACCAATTGTTTAAAGAGAAACTTGTTGCAGTTATGCAAAAATTAAATGCGAATAAGCGATGGTGTCGAGAACAAATCAATTATATACAAACATGATATTACATTGATCTTAAGTGTCATTAATAATATAAAATAAAAAACTCTTGTTAATAACAATTCTATGGACTATATAAAATAGTTACACTATTCGCATTGAATCTTGTTAAAACAAGTTACTATTTTTAAAATACATTTCATGAACCTGTTGGATATTCTATTTTTAAAATACCTTTCATGAACCCTTCAAATATTCTATTTTTAAAATACCTTTCATGAACCTATTGACTACTCAATATATTTTTAATGAAGTTATTTTATAACATATACTCCTTAATTCTTGAAATAATGATATTACTATTTTACATGAGTAATCTACACTAAACCGTCGTCATCACACCGTTGTTATCACCATTATCGCTGCATTGCTCGGATATCCATCTGTTGTAAGTTAATGATATGTCCTAATAAGCATTTATTTGTATTAATAAGCATTGCCATTAGGGTGGGTGATAATATAGTGGTTAAGGAGATTTTCACTTTGTGGTTTCTTCCTGGGGTCATGGGTTCAAATCTTGCCACGTGTAAATGTGGTTAGGAGACCTTAGCAGTGTTATACTCATCTACACATGGGATAGCTAACCCTTTAGGATATTGTCAAGATTTAAACTCGGCGTGGGCGCATCAAAAGTTGAGGGTGTTAGCTATTTATTCGCTCTGCCTTTTTTTAAAAAAAATTTTAAAAAAAATTGTTAAATGAAAGACATCACTTAACATGCATAAAAAAAATTATACTTTTTTATATTAAAAGCTCACCCTAAACTTTTATGATACATATATATAATTATTTAATAAACCCTAATGAAATTCCTTGTGGTTTTGTTTAGTAAAATCTATTTACCAATAAACTAAAACAGGATTGAGGTGTTTTTGACACGACACGTGACGTAATCCTTGATCAACATGTGTCCTTTTAATTTATTTATTAAATTAGCTTTTTTAATTGTATATAGATTCAAATTTTTTTTATTAGACTTAGGATTAAAATTAAAGTCTAACTCTTGGCTTATAGATATAAAACTAATGATAACTTTATTTGATTGATCGTTTTCTTATTAATAAAATTGTGTCTTTCACTTTCTCAATTGTTCAACTCTTATTACTTATATTACTTACAATAAGTTATTAACATGACTTCAAAAATTTGAATTTACGATCAGAATCACAAGGCTATTTGTCGTCATCAACTATGCTTACAAGTTTCGATTTTGATGTGATCGTAAAAATTTTAGGTAAATCCAAAACTTTAACTAAAGTTATATTATATTTATCATTACCGTTTATTATAATTTAGCTTCAATCATCGATTTACTTTAACCAAAATTTATTTCATACCTACGGATCGAGGCATATTTGATTTGTTTATGACACAATCTATATAGTTACCGTACATCGTTCGGGTATTAGGACTAGTATATATATATATAAAAAAAAAATTAAAATTAAAAATTAGATATAAATTATATTAATGGATCATTATGTATGAGGGTATGACCCATCGATTGAGGCCCGACTTACGGAACATTGTCCCCCGACTTACACCGACCCACCCACCTACGGAATGAATAAATATCTCTCATGGCATCATTCATTAAAGTTGTTCAAAAGCATATTCTTGTGCGTGAAAAACAATCCTAGCTAGCTTTACTTATATCTATACTTTTGTAAAACTGGTGTGCGTTGATATTGTTTGAAATGGCGGGTTTGATAGATAAGGCTAAGCAATTCGTTTCGGATGCAGTGGCGAGTATGGAGAAGCCTGAGGCGACTGTCAAAGACGTGGATCTTAAAAGTGTATGCCTTAGCAACGTCACTTACAACGCTAAAGTCAACGTTACCAATCCGTACAGTGTTTCAATTCCTATCTGTGAGATCCGTTACGTTCTCAAAAGCTTTGGCAGGTTTGTTTCTTCTACTTCTAATTATGTTTGAAATGTTTTTTTTTTTTTTTTTTTTTTTTTTTTTTTTTGTGTGTGTGGAACATATACTTATACTTATGTGTTTGATAGATCAGATGTCTTTCTCATTATAAGTCATAAGTTAGAGTTAGCAAATAAGTTTTTGATTTTCATTAAACCATTTTAATGAATGTGTAAGACATATTGTTTTCTTTAATCTTTATTTACAGAGCATCAAGTATATATATATATTATATATATATATATAAATGATAATCAACCTAACCCATATGTTTAAAAGTTAATTTAAAGCTTTAAGAATTTAATATGTGTATTTCATTAATTTTCTTTTTTAATCTTGCTCTCTAATTTTTTTACATGTCATCATCCTATAGTTAGATTATTAATAGGCATATAAATTATATTGATTTATCATTATCTAAATCGTTAGGGGATTCAAGTTTCAAGACATTGATTAATTACTGATATAAGATTACACGATGGATCGAAGGGTTGAGATATGAGATTCGGTTAAATCTTATCTAGTTTTGAAAATGATTGATGTTGACAATGATATGATATTATCATCTATTTTATTTACAATAAGATATTCTTCAAAAAGTTTGTGCAAAGTAAACCTGACATCTACATATAATTTTATAGGAAGCAAAAGCAACTGTTCAGGTTTTGAGCCCCAATACCTCGACGATATATTAGGGAGATTAAAATGTAGGCAGACCTTACTTTTACCTAAGTAGAGAGGGTGTTTTCAGTTTCTACCTAAAATGGTAGAAAAGGCCCTCCAACCTTTGCATGAGATGAGGATCGAACCCATGACCTTTGTCTCCAGAGACAAGGGTGTTTACCACTGATCGAACCATACTGCTTATCTACGTAATTTTATAGGGGTAACATACATACATGCTTCTCCTATATTAAACATTAAATTATGTGATTGAAATCAATGTTTAAATTTTTAAAAGATGGTAAAGAGTAAACATTAAATTATGTGATTGAAATCAATGTTTAAATTTTTAAAAGATGGTAAAGAGTAAGCATCTATGATACATGTGACTGGAAGCGTATTCATTTTCCCTAATTTTATTTGAGATCTCGCTAGTCATGACAAATCTTTCGCTTTTTAAAAATTCCAATTACTTTTTTTTTTTTTTATTTTATAAATAAGGTTGGAAAATCGGCCGTAGGATATTTTCCTAACGCGTGAGTGCGTGACACCACAACAATCTGATCTTTGAACTTTTCCTTTTTATCACCCAAACTACATGAATATTTTGACCATCACCTACCATTTGTACTGCTTTACAAATCATCACTTCATTTCCGCATTAAACATTTTTACCTACACCCATTCACATTGAAACTTCAGCTTCTTTTTGATTGAAACTAGTAAAATTTGACCCCGCGTTGCGGGGTCCGAAAAAGATTTTAAAACTTTCGTACAAAAGGTAAAAAAATTAAGTTATACAACAAAAAGTAAAAAGGTTAAAAGTTTCGTGACAGGAATGAAAAAAACTTGACGAAAGGTAAAAAAATAAAAGTTATTTGGTGAAAAGTAAATAACGAAACTTTCGTGGCAAAATTAGAAAAATAAAAGTATAAAAAGTAAAATAAAACAAAATTTTCGTGCGAAAAGTAAAGAAAGCGAAAGTGACGTGGCTAAAGTAAAAAGGCAGAAACTTTAGTAAATTTATGTGGTAAGAAGTAAAAAGAATGAAACTTTCTTGGCAAAAGTTAGAAAAGGTAAAGTTAAAAAACTAAATAGAACAAAATTTTCGTGGCAAAAGTAAAAAAAATAAAGGTTTGTGACAAAAAAGTAAAAAGGTTAAAAGTTTCGTGTAGTTGACAAAAGTTAAAGAAACAAAAGTTATGTGGTGAAAAGTAAGATAATGAAATTTGCGTGACAAAAGTTAGAAAAATAAAAGTATAAAGTGTAAATGAAACGAAACTTTCGCGCTAAAAGTAAACGAAACAAAAGCGATGAGGCAAAAAATAAAAGTTCTTGCGGAAACTTTAGTAAATTTATGTGGTAAAAAGTAAAGATAATGAAACTTTCGTGGCAAAAGTTAGAAATATGAAAGTTTAAAACTAAATAAAACAAAACTTTTGTACAAAAAGTTAAAAAATTAAAGTTATATGACAAAAAGTAAAAAACGAATTTAAAAAAAAAAATAAGGAAGCAGGCTGGCAGACTGCTGCGCAGCTACCTGCCAGCCTGATTCACTGTTCATCCATGTTACTGTTTATTATGCCTTCTCCAATAATAAAGGTATATAATACAATTATAAAAAAGTAGGAAAATGATAGGTACTACAACATTGGGAAAAATAATCTACTTTGCCCCTGAAATTTATAAAATATACATATTAAGTCCTCGGTATGTGAGAGTATAATACCTATGTTAGGTACTATACACATTACTTATGCTTTCCCCTTAAAAAAATTGGAGAAATTTATAAAAAAAAACTAAGAACCAGATTAAAAAAAATAAAAACCTTTTAACTGAAAAGTGAAAATTTGATGTGAACCCGTTCATTTTGAAACGTTATGCCAGCTTTTAAGGTGGAACTCTAATGGTTTCATTCCAGAAATGACACCAAAGAGGCCGTTTGGGATGGTCTTAGGGGCAATACTTTATATATTGAAGAGAAAAATAATAATACTTTTGGTGACATATAACCATTGTTATCTCATATTCTCAACTTTAATGATCTTAAAGTTAAAGAGATTGAAATTAGTCGATAGGTCATCTTTTAATCTAGTTTCAATAGAAATGAGACAATAATTATGTATCGTTGTTCTAACCATTCACGCGGTCATGAGTATTGTAAAAAGGGATTTTATAATGGTACCATGAAAGTTTATTGATATACCACATATATGCATTATGTATTTGTACTAACTTTATCAAACTAAATGATACCAACATCAAGTTATCAACTCTCATTGTAAAACCAACTATAAGATACACTTTTCGATTGAGTTTTATGTTTAGAAATGTGTTTCGAGTATCTATCAAACGAGGCCAAATTTTTACGTTTTTAGTTGTATTTCTAATACTTTAGTATATGTTGAGGCTCTATGCTTATTGACTAATGTTCTGTTAATTTGCGTTAGTGTGATTGCAACCGGCACAGTCCCTGATCCTGGGTCACTAAAAGGAGACGGTGATACCTTACTAGATGTCGAGATCAAGGTTCCACACAGCGTGTTGGTAAGCTTGGTGAAGGACATTGCTAGAGATTGGGACATCGATTACGACCTTCAGGTCAACCTTGTTGTTGATCTCCCACTCCTTGGCGAGTTTACTATTCCAGTTAATAACAAGGGTGAGGTCAAGCTCCCTTCACTTAGTGACTATTTCACTAAATAGGTGTGCGTAGTGGAATTAAAAGTAAGATCGATGATCTGATTGATCACATATATACATGATTAAAAGTACTTCACAATACTTGATTTTGATGGGATAATATGTACTAATACAATTCCTGTATTTCTTGTCACACATCTATTTTTTCCATACTTAATTTTTCCCCTCTTGCTTTGTTATAGTCTCATATGTGTACCAAACTGGCCAGGAGTTAAGTTTCCTGACCAGAGGTTCTAGATCAAATCATGTTTTAGGTAAATATCATGAGGGTGGCCAAGGATATGGCTAGAACCGGCCACTGAGAAAACAAAACCTGGTTAGACGGTTGTATCTATGTGAAAAATTAACTACTCTATCTACAGATAACCCGAACAAGATAACTCTCCTCCCCTTACCCGTTTATGTCTCGAATTTGATTAGTTTATATTATTATGCGTTGATAGTTTTTATATATGTGACGTCAACATATATAGAATCCAATTCAAAAATCTACCAATGATCTGGGGTGTCTAGATGCGTGTTTTAAAGCGACTAATGCAAGCTTGTGAACCGATAATGTTAATAATCAAATTTTGTGTTTAGTCTTTCGAACTCTCCTTAACTTTTTTACTTACTAACGGATTCTATAGCTCGTGAGCCGAGCTGCAAGTTTGGTTTACAGATAATTATTGGAATGATGAATTGTAATTTAAAAGAATGAAACTTGATGGAGTGTTTTTATATTTTTGAAGATTCAAATGACAAACTAATAAAATTCCTTACTCCATCCAATTTCATTTCATCCTCTCAAAATAAACTTTTTGAATGACACCATGACGGCCAATTTCACTTAGGTGGGTTGGGTCATGAGGTTTTGCTTTAGAGTCGTCCTTAAGTGGAAGTTTGGGATTGAACTTTCAGGTGTGCATTACGGTGAATTACCGATATGAAAACTAATTAATAGTATTTGTTTATAAAAAAAATAAAAAAAAATGATTAAACTATGGATGTAACTTACAATTTACAAACATATTTGAATATATACATGATAAATACTCTATTCAAGCTAGCTATCAGGTAAACAAATCAATGAGTGATGGGAGCTTAATCACACCTATGTGAGTTATGGGTATGCCGATGTTACCAATTAGGGGGATTTCAACAACCAAGTTTAGCTGAAGTTCGTAATCAATGTCCCAATCAACGGCAATGTCCTCCACCAAGCCTATCAATGCGCTATAAGGCACCTTGATCTCAACATCTAGTAAAGTGTCACCGTTTCCCTTAATTGATCCCGGGTCAAGGATTTTACCTGATGCAATCACACTATCTCGAAAACAATAAACCATGAATCAGTCAAAAGATAATATATATATGTTTGGATAACTTTTATATGTTTGCCTTTTTTTTCTTGAAAGGTTTTATTTGTTAGATTTTTTTTTTAAAAAAAGTGTAATATGTTTGCTAAGATGTTTGTTTTATTGTACTTCTAAATAAACATATAAAAATCAGTCACTCCACCATGTTGGTATGTTGGCAGGGTGATGGATCAATGACTCAAAGTGGTATTGGCCCTAGTGACTTTCTTTAACTGGAAATTATGTGGTATTGTAAAGTATTTGGGCCGATAAACATAACGAGTCCCTAACTCCCTCCCTCCCTGATACTGCCATTGTGGAATTAATGTGTTTACGGCCCGTCTGGCCGATTTGTTTCATGGGCCATGGCCCATGGCATGGTGCCATGGTGCATAAAATTAAATAATGATTGTCAACACGCAACAAAATATATGTATAAACCTCCTATTTGGACCAAACCAAATTTCTCGAAAGGAATATGGTACGACTTTAGAGATCCCACTTCCTAAGTAATAATCTTAGGTTAGGTAGAGAGGTCAACTACATATTACACAAATTGATAATTTTGGAAATCCAAAAATCTAGATATATAATCCATATATTGTCAAAGTTAGCATCCCCCATTCAACCTATGAAAAAATCAAATGCTGACGTTTTATCTGCAATATTAAAACAATATGTATAACGTAGATTAACGTAAACATATGAACTTCCTCAGAATTAGCAGAAAAATCAAATGTACATTGATTCAAAATCCTATTTAGCCACGTTGACGAATCATTGAATGTACGTAAAACTTTTAATTTAGTCGACTTCAATATATAGCTACATATGCATATATATGCGCATTCAGATCGAGTGAAACTAAGATAAACCAATTAATCAAAGTAAGACAGTTAAAATGATAGATAGAAAGCAGTGCGAATTAACCTGCCCGAACTTTTAAGTACATAAGTGGATTCCCCGATTGGAACAGGCGTGATGTAAGGATTTGAAACGTTGACTTTCGCGGTGTAGGAGACGGAATCAAGGTTGATACCTTTCAGATTGACATTTATCACAGTGGCCTTAGGCTTCTCCATGTTGGCCACCGTATCTGAAACAAATTGTTCCACCTTGTCGATCAAACCGGCCATATCGATATATCAATATACGATTTTAGAAAGCACAAAGGTTGATTTGTAGGTGAAAATGTATGTATCGGGTATAGTTTCACGAATATTTCATAAGATTTACTCGTAAAATTTATAGTGGGCGGAAAGTGTTGTTTTGTTTACTTTATTAATAACTATTCCATTGGTACACAAAAATATACTCTTTATTTTTTATGGGGTCTATAGTTTTATTATTAAACAAAGTTTATAAAAGGAGGTATTAGAAATAACCGGGAAACCTCACCCACTCCGAAAAGTAATTTATGAGTCTGAATTAATAATCCAAAGGTCCAAGAAGACGTTCCCTTTCTTGAAATAAGCCATCATTCGAGATTTCAGCCATATCAAGAAGCAAATGTATGGACATTCACTCATTCAGGGCTAGTTTTGGCTTCCATTGAGCAAAATAATTAACTTGTGATGTGAGTAAATAATTGAATTCAGTATTTTTAAGGTAAAAATTGACATTAATATGGGAAGAAATTATTTTACGAATTAATTAGCGATGCAGTTTATTTCCCGTTTGCTAAAAATACTCCAAAATTTGTATGTGGGATGGAAATCAATAATAGTTCAAATCCAAAAAAAAGTTATGGGTTTCTTGATGGAAATCAATAATAGTTCAAATAAAAAAAAAAGGATTTGTTTTATTTTACCAATTAACTTGTAATAGTTGCGGTTTCTTGATGGTGGTTTAGGTACATGTTTTGTTTAAAGTTATGGGTTCTATCCTCATCCCTTGCAAGGCCTACATCTTAACCTCCCCCATACACCGTTGAGGTATTGGGACCCAAAACCCGTGGAAAACGTCATTGGGCGTTACTTACTTACTTTTTTTTTTTAAAGTTACAATAGTTGCTTTAAAAAACACGTCCAAACACTCTAGACCCCTAGTAGATTTTGGAATTTGGATATTGTGTATGTTGACGTTATATATATAAATCATCAATGCATAACCAAACACCATAAGCTAATCATATACGAGACATATAAAAGCTTATGGAGGAGAATTATCTTGTTTGGGTTATCCATAGTTATATAGCAAGCCATTTTTTTTACTCGGATGTAACAGCCTAACTAGTTCTACTTTTGTTTTCCCCGTGGCTGGTTCAAGCCATTATCAAGGCTGCCCCAAAAAAAGAAATATTGTTTAAGACATGATGTAAACCTGAAAACGCTTTATCACTAGACTAGTTGGTGATGCTTGAATTCTATTCTAGACATATATATATGAAAGAGAATAAGGACAAAACAAGAGGGAAAATTAAATATAGGACAAATACATAGTACATATTATCCCTTCAAAATCAAGTATTATGAAGTACTTGAAAGGTGTATATACATACATGATACATGTGATCGATCAATCGGATCACTACTCGATCTTATTTTCATTTCCAATAGTCGCTAAGTGAAGGGAGCTTGACCTCACCCTTGTTATTAATTGGGATGGTAAACTCGCCAATGAGTGGGAGATCAACAACAAGGTCGACTTGAAGGTCGTAATCGATGTCCCAATCTCTAGTAATATCCTTCACTAAGCTTACCAAGACACTGTGTGGAACCTTCATCTCGACATCTAGCAAGGTATCATCGTTCCCTTTTAGTGAACCAGGGTCAGGGAGTGTGCCGGTTGCAATCTCGCTAATAATACAAATTAATGTTAGTCGATCATTATTAAGCATAGAGAGCCTCCACATATGACTTATGAGGCATACATGTCAAAAACATTTCAAACATAAGAAATAATATGTGATGGCAAATTAAATAGATAACAAATTAACAAACCTGCCGTTGCTTTTGAGAATGTAACGGATCTCACAGATAGGAATAGAAACACCACAAGGATTTGTAACGATGATCTTAGCGTTGTATGTGACGTGGCCAAGGCTTACACCTTTAAGATCCACGTCTTTCACACTCGCCTCAGGCTTCTCCATACCCGTCACTGCACCCGAAACCATGTGTTTAGCCTTGTCAATTAAACTCGACATGTCGATTATGACTTTTGGTATCAATATATATATATGAATGATATGATGATTGTCAACACCAGTTTTACAAAAGTTTAAGGCTAGAGATAGCTAGGATTGTTTTGCACTTGGAAGATCGAAATATGGTTTTGTACAAATCTAGTGAATGATAGCATGAGATATTTATAGGTGCGAGTGGGGGGGCAATGTTCCGTGGGTCGGGCCTCCATTGATGGGTCCTACACTTGACTCATACATAGACTGTATGCATGACACCTATAGATTGGGATCAAAAATGCTCAGAGATGATTATCGACATGTTTGTTTTCTATTTATTATTACGCGTATATCGTTATTTTGGAATGCTTACCGACATGTAAGTTCTTAATTTGTGTTTTTCCAAATCATTGTACAATTTTGGCTTTCCATATAATATGGACGCATTTGGTTCACATAATATTTTTTTGAAAGAAATGTAATTTTTAAAAAAATTAGAATCTGAAGGAATTAAAATTTGACAAAATATCTTGATTATTTGAGATTTCAAGTGACGGAAGGAATGAAATTTCTAACTCCATCCCCAAGGAATGGAGATTTCATAAAACGATGGAATGTTTACATTCCTACGGAATGAGATTCCTCCTTATTTGAATAACCAAACGTACTAAGTAATGGAATTCAATTCTAACTTCATCAGATTCCATTAAATTTTGTGAAACAAACGCTAGCTAAGTGTTTTTATAATTAGGGTAAGGGGAGTACCTCCCCCATCCTTCCCGTTTTTTTTTATTTGCATGAAATACCTTACCACCCCTCCTCACATCTTCCCACTCAAATAAAGACAAAAAACAAAAAAGATAAGAAAAAATAATAGAAGGCGGTGAGTAACCCGAGCACCGCTCTCCCCACCTATTAGGTACTGGTGGAGCGGAATGGTGTTACACTCGGTGACCGAGCATATCGGTTTGGTTACCGTTGTACTCCGCCCGCCCTTATAATTTCAAACGTTATAAAATTTTAATAATTTTAACATCGATTTTTTTTCCAATAAAGTTATAGACAAAAATGGTGCATAATCTGTAAATTAGATGGTACATAATGTGTAAATCCTATTTTGTTAGGCAAATGGAGTGGGGGGTTCACATAAAGGCATAACCTTCCAAACTTATAGTATAATGATTGTGAAGTCTAAAAAAGAGAGTGGTCTTTTCTCTTCAACATTATGTTTTTGAGTTTTATTATGGAATGAAAAGAAAAGAAAACAAATGATTACAAAATCAATTGTGTTATTGAGTTTAATTTAAGGATGAAAAGGAAATGAAATGAAAAGAAGTGTAATGATTTTTTAGTTGATTTTGGTTAAAAAAATTTCTCCCCATAAATGGGATGATTTTAGAGGAAGATAATATAACTTTCAATCATTCCCATTCTTTTATAACCCAAACTCAAGAAGACAGTAGAAATGAAGAGTTTCCCAAAACCCCAAATTAAATATATTTGAAAACTAAAATTAAAAAAAAAAAAGAAAGTAAAAGGACCATTGGTGAAGGTGAAAAAGCCGTTAGAGTGTGTATGGTCAAAGGAGTAGTGGGCATTTAAAATAGGACGGGGATAAATTTTTGTTTGGTCCATAACTACCCTGAGGAAATGTAATGGGTGTTGGGGGCATTACGCTCATTTTTTGACGTCCCTTGGAGTGCTAACGCCGCACTCCATGTAGCATAATGTCTCTAAATTGTATGCTTTTACTTTTGCATTTTTCTAATATGAGTTGTTTGTTGAGAAATCTATGGTGAAGTGGAGGATAGTTTTAAGTATCTTGAAATGTAACAAACTTTGAACGAATCTCTATAGTAAGAAATAACTAAGGTTGTGTGTATTGTATGTAAACAACTTTAAAAAACGTTTATTGTATGTAAGAAAACATACGTGACAACCATATAGAGGTGCCACTTGTCTGATTTTAATTGGTTGAATACATTTTCTTACATACAATAAACATTATTTTCGAGTTGTTTACATCAAATACACACAACTTTAGTTATTCTTTACTATAGACATTCATTCAAAGTTTGTTATATTCCAAGATACCTATCTTTTTAAAAAAGTGTTATTGTGGATGATGACATGAAAAGTGTCCATTTATGGAGAGATTCTTTAATATTGGTAAATTATCACTAGTAGGATACCTACCAATTACGGTTTTAATTTTCAACCATATTAAATGTTCTATGGTGGTTACCAAGGATATCAAAAGATAGAAAGGAGAAAACATTATCGAATTAATTTGACAAATTGGTTGTGAACATACAACTAACTTTTGAGAATAAATAGTTAAAGAAAACTGATTTCTTGAATTTTCTCATAACACAAATTAAAAATAACAAACAAATCGAGAACAAGTTAAAAATTAACTATAAGCCAATAGAATTTGTGATCCATAGATAAGGTGTTTGACTTTTAAGGTATTTTATCAGGGTTCGAATATCACATTGTACATCTTAAAAATTCGTGTGATTTAACTGTTAGAGTTTGCCGTTAAAAAAAACCAAAAAATAAGTTATCAAAAAAGCAACAATTTATATACAAAAAATATTAAAAATATCAACAAAATTTATTTATTTTTATTTTATAATTTATCTTAGTAAATCATCTAATTCACATATGTATCAAACGTAATGACAAAACAAAGTAAACATAAAGTCATAAACAAAAGGAACAAGAAAAAATAAATAAAATAATATACTCAATGGGTTGGAGCGTTGAAGATTTTCAAAAGATTGTTCTTAAAAAAATGGATCGATCCATCTAACCCATATCATTACACTTTGAATTTCTCTTCTATTTCTATCTCTATCTGTGTCTATATCATCAAAATTAAATGTACGCATATATATACCGCCATTAATGCAAACACCTCATCAATTCACCCACCTACTTCTTCTAAAACCCTAATCTCTCCACCTCCATCAACCCATTTTCCAAATGGACATCCATCTCACCAACCACCTCAATGTCCACCCCACCCTTACCCCCATCCCCCACTCATTACTACCTAACTAACATCGGTCTCGGCTACGCCATCGCCATCGCTTTCGGCTTTTTAGTTCTCTTATCCTCTCTCCTTCTCGCTTCCTATATCTGTTTCCGTCACCGTCAACGTTTCAATAACCGTCATCATCATCATCATCATCATCATAACGATAACGGCGGCGTTATTCTGCCTAGTATAATATTTGTTGATGAAACTAATGAAAATGATGATCAACAAAACGTCGTCGTCGGGCTTGATCAAGCGGTTATTAATTCTTACCCAAAGTTTCCGTACCATAAAAATGATATGGTGATGGTTATTGATTCAGTTTGTGCTATCTGTTTGTGTGAGTATAAAGAAGCTGAAATGATGAGGATGTTACCTGATTGTAAACATTGCTTTCATTTGCCCTGTGTTGATGCTTGGTTGAAATTAAACGCCACGTGTCCTGTTTGCCGGAGCTCTCCACTTCCAACGCCGTTGTCTACTCCGTTGGCGGAGGTTGTTCCTCTTTCTCAGTACTCTGATGGCCGTCGTCGTCGGTGATTGGAGAATTATGGAAGTGACCGGAGGTGATTTGATGATCGGAGTTTTTTTTTCAGATCTAGGGTTTTGTGATTGTTTAGTGAATTGATGATGGTAGTGATATTAGATAATTATGTGATTTTTTTGATTTTGATTAGTGAATTTTATGATTGTTATTGTTACATTTTCGAGCTATCGATTTGATTTATATATCTTTGTTTTATAATGGATTAGTTTGTGGTTGAAATGTGTTGGTTGACGATATTGGATGTGAATTTGTTCATGACATACCTCTTGTGATTTTAATGAAGGAATTGTATCTACAAAACGGATTTTGCGTATTCCAAATTGCATATTTTTGGCTAAGATTAAAGAACAGATGATCACTTTTTACTACATGCTAAATACTACTATTACTTATCTGTATTTTGTAAAGGTGGTAATCAAATAATCTCTGCATTTTTAAACATCCTTGTAAGTTTGAAAAGGTCAAGCTTGTGATTTTTTGGATCATGCTGGTTGACCAACCTTTTGGATTTGTTGGTCAAAAGGAGGTCATCTACTCATCTGGTACTACTTTGCTCAAAAGTGTGCTCCTTTTGGATAACTAGGGGAATTGTGTGATTAACGTTTTAACTTTGTTACTTTATTGGGCATCTTTGTGGTGGTTTTCATCTGGATCTTGCAGGTTGTGAAAAGGAGAAGTGAAGATCGGGAATTCGATGAGTGATCTTCAGCAGGTAACATCTACATGGCAGTAATTATCTTCCATTAGCATCTTATATGTTCATTGTGAGTCTAGAAACTGAATATGAAATTAACTTTTGGCAAATTTTTTTAATATCTGTGATGAACTACATAAGTTGACTGTTCCTGTTAGCGACTTTGATGCTCGGTTGGACAATTATGAGACACTGTATATGTATACCCCGTTAGTATTTTTTAATACCAGTGTCCCCTAATCAAGTGTAATAAGATGGGATGTTTGGATGTACATTTTTTAAGCAATTATTGAAAGGTTGAAAATCCAATAATAAAATACCATAACTTGTTATGACAGGGTGATTAATTTGTTTTGTTGTATCATCTTCTTGTCTGTACTCTGTAGCATGTTAAGAGTAGAAGTTGAAAATCAGAACTGGATTAGCTGAGCATCTTAAAATATTCTGCAGATCCTAACACTCCCTTGGCAAAAAATCTGCGAAAGATCGTGGGCGTATTCAAGGCAAGTTGTTGAGTAGCAAAGACGTGACATATTTTGTCTGGCATGCTGATCTGCTTCTATTGTAAGTTTTCAAACCCAGTTGCTAAGCTTGAACAAACCTATACATTGTCAACACTTCGAAAACCGAGGACTATAGATGCATCAAGTCGCACTTTTCTCATGTCAGGTAAGAGTTTCCTTTATTTAAGCATCATTCCATGACTTTTTAGCAGTATATATTATTGAACCTGGCATCATTTGTGTTACATTTTATGCTTCGTGCTTCACATTTTAGGTACATAATAAATTCATTACTGCATTTGTTTTATGCAAGAGTTTAATTTAATGTTGCTTAAACAATTGTAAAACATTGTTTATTGTTCTTGATCCATCTGTCATACCAATTTTTTATTGCTTAGATTTGAATACTCCAATATAAGCGTAGAACTTTGAATCTGATTCAATATCGCTCTTAAACTATTAGTTAAAATAATCAAAAACAAGTATCGACACCATGCTCCTAAACTCAAGAATAGAAAGATTCGTAGCTGAAAATCTACAGAAAGTTTAGATCTTTATTAAATTTGTAAACTTTATCCAACTATGAAGCTACTTAATATCAAGTCAAAATGTTGACCTAATCAGTTACTTTTCAATCCAGTAATGTAATATACACTTAGGTACTTTTGGCATTTAGGCATATGATCATATTTTTATACACTACTAACACTAAGATGTATTTTTGATTTTATTTCCCCTTTTTTTTTGTATAATCATCGAATGGGGAAAATGAAGTTAAGCATGTTGAATGGACTTCCCAGGTTTGTATTCACACTAGGTATTTTTTCGCTAATCTGCATTGTTTTATTGAAATTTTACTCCTTGAAACCTTTCATCATTTCGGATACAAAATGCATCTATGATATTAAACCCCAAGTAAATGGTGGTCCTCAAATCGAAATATTAAAGACAGTTATGAAGAAAATCGAACGTGAGATTACTGATATTAAAATTTCTCAGACGGATTCACCTTATGCATTGAGATACGGTTCATTTCTTGCAGATATATTGGGTCTTATCGAGTCTGCAAAGTCGGGTGATCCAGAAACCAAGGTTGTAACAAGTTCAAACCGGTCACAACCCATTCATGTGTCTCCTGATTTCTTCTTGACAGAAGAAATTCGGAAGTATATTAGGATAAAACCAAATCGGTTGGGAAAGGAAAACTTCATGGGAGCAAATGGGACATTTACAAGTATAGGCCATGCTTGTTTTTCAATGAAGCAAGAACTTGAAGAATACATGAATTATGATGTGGGTGAGATATGCAATGATGATTGGAAGCTGGCTCAACGCTTAATGGTTCATGGATGTGACCCATTACCCAGAAGACGCTGCCTTTCACTAGCCCCAAAGTTCTACACAGAACCGTTACCTATCCCTCAGTCAATCTGGAACCTTCCGGATGATAAAAACGTCCGATGGAGTCAATACAGATGCAAAAACTTCGCTTGTCTTGCAGCCAACAAAACAGGCAAAGGTTTCTACAAGTGCTCAGATTGTTTCAATTTAACCCATCATGAACGCCCGAGATGGGTCGTACCCAGCTACCCAGATCCGGCCTCTAACTCAACGCCTGATTTCTTAATCGCTGACATTCTCGATTTGAAGCCTGGTGAGATACGTATCGGGTTGGACTATAGTGTCGGGACGGCTACATTTGCTGCTAGAATGAGAGAGCATAATGTGACTGTTGTCTCGGCTACTTTGAATCTCGGAGCACCTTTTAGTGAAATGATTGCGCTTCGGGGATTTATACCTATCTACATGACGATAAATCAACGGCTTCCATTTTTCGATAACACGTTGGATATAATCCACACGACGAGGTTTCTCGACGGGTGGATTGACTTTGTGCTTTTAGATTTCATACTTTATGATTGGGACAGGGTACTTAGGCCCGGAGGGTTGTTATGGATTGATAGTTTCTTTTGTTTAAAGGAGGATTTGGATGACTACTTGGAGGGTTTTAAGATGTTACGGTACAAAAAGCATAAATGGGTAGTTGTACCAAAGGTTGATAAAGATGATGATAGAGAGGTCTTCTTTTCTGCTGTTATGGAAAAACCCCCTAGGCCCTTTTAGTGACAGATGCACAATGAACAAGTTTTATGGCAATTTACAAGGTATAGTAGATGTTTTCAGAATGTCCATTAATCATTTAATCCATGTGTTTAGGTACAGTTCCTATTGTAATTGATTATATAATTTGTACTTGTGTATTACATTTACTATTACTAATAACAGAGTTGGTTTCATATTTTGAAGATTCGGAGAACTTGCTAATAGAATACAGTTTGATTCCTCATTAACACTTTACTCTTTCTTTTCTGCTGTTTTAGGGGGCAATGTGAATGTTTTGTATGTTGTGCAAACTTTTATGGTAATCTTGTAGCCATGTCGCTAGCTAGGCATGCTTCACATTTGATTCGAGTACATTGAGTCGTACTTGGTAGCGTAATAAGTAATTTTGATGTGTACAAATTAGAAATCACCTATTGTAAGCCCAGTTATCTAGGAGTTCTTATAGCATGGTTCTTGAAGTGCCCATGTAGGCGTGTTTTGGGCAAGTTCAGTTTGAGACGAGAAGGCTTGAATGCCTCTTTAATGACCATGTCCTTTTTATAGGGCCTATGTATAAGTTTAATAGCTCGCCAAGTTTTTTGGTTTGACTGATTATTTGTCAGTCTAAACTCTAAATGTATACTTGCCAATTGTGTCCAAACACCATAATCTTTTCCCGTTTTATAAAAAAATGGAAGTACTCTTTAAATCAACTCAAACTTAAAAGTATATGAGTCAGAGACTTGGAGAACATATATCAAACTTCACAGTATACAGTCTTGTCTTCTTTGTTAGGCAAGCCTCCTTCAGTCCTTCAACTAATTCGAGTTTTCTACATCTCACATTTTCCGGGAAGGTCTTGTGTCTGGATGTATCATGTCTATATATATGATTTTAGCTGTTCTACTTTTAGAGATTGCAAGTGTTTGGTAAGGGGGTGTTTGGACTAGCTTTTTTTCCATGGCTTATGCTTATATTTTATAAATGGCTTTTGGCTTTTTTGCTTTAAGATTATAAGTCATTATGTAGTGTTTGTATTAGCTTTTATAAGATTATGGCTTTTATTAGGAAAAGGAAAGGCAAATGAGGGAAAAAAGCAAAAAAGCTTCAATTTATAGCTTATGAAAAATGGCTTTTATTGTGCTTAGATAAGCAAAAAAGCATAAACAAATAAGCCAAAACAAACACCCAAAATGGCTTTTATTGTGTTAAATAAGCAAAAAAGCTATAAGCCATGAAAAAAAAACTAGGCCAAACACCCCCTAAGATTTTGCATCTGCTTTCAGATTATTCTATTAATTCGAGTTGTTCGATGTCTCTACCATCAAGTCATTTTTAGGAGAGCAAATACTTCTATGGTTGAGGATAAATCCGACTATCCCAAGTTCCCAACGACTGATTAATGGTTTATAGTTTAGTGTCTTATTCAGGGCCCAGCGGTCTCATGAGTTTAGTACATATTATCATTTGCTAGAGACTGGGCATTATCAATTTCATTTAGTTGATGTCGATGTAAGTTGCTAGTTTTCACTGTATTTTGTAACGGTCAAATATTATTACTGATGAACAAACATGTACGAGATGGTACATGTATACAACCTCAGACTCAATCACTCAATTAAAAACAATTACACGTTTTTTAATCACTCAATAGTTTTTTTATTAGTATTTTAATGGCAAATTAACTCAATAGTTGATTGCTTTAGCGGTCATCTCTTTACTTGCAATATTTCATATTACTATATATCGATCTTTATGTCAAAAGCAGACATGATATTTTTTTTTTATATATAAATTTATAATAAATTGGGATATATAGAAAAATAAAAACATGAGATGAGGTGAGAAAAATTAGCCTGAACACATCATATAAATGGAAGGAAGTATAAGATATGATACAAGTACTTCTTCATTATCAAAAGGATTGTAGTTCAAATAGATATACATTTGTAGAAGTAAAATGTTAACTATGTCTATAACAAACTATCTATACTAAAAAAAAAATAGAAAAAATCCATACTACTCTAGACTAGTTGTAGATCAAAACTTCAAATAACTACGGACCGGTACCCATTATTACCGATATTACCCGTCGCTATGTGTCGGTTAGTACATGGTGTAACATTTGTTCAGTTTGTGTCTCATTAGTCAAGGAGCTCATTGAAGTTTGTGACAAGGACGGCTTGGGTAATAAATCAAGAAAGGCATTCAAAATGACTAAAAATTTGAAGATGTTTGAGCAAGAGGTGATTTGTTGTGATAAAATCTTCCATGAGATAAAGACTTTATATTTTCTTTGATATAAATGTAGACTGGAAAAAAAAGTAGCATTAGTTAGAAGGATTGGATCAATTTTAATGAAAGCTAACTCGTTTGAGACATTGACATTATTTCATAATTGCAGAGTAGAGTGATAATGGAATGACATACACTTTTTTAAAAAAATTTTATCCACTTTATTAGTTTTTTTCCTAATATAGTATTCATTTTTACAAAATTTAGTAATTATCATTACTACAATGTTATCAAAATAATTACATTAAAAATTACATATAGCTCAACTTAATAGTTTTCTTTAGGCAATTAGGCATCTTTCGGTATAAAGAGAGTACATTCTTATAAATCTATGAAAAGATAAATAAATATTCTTGAAACTTTGTGTCTTTAAAAAAAAAATAGTTTCTTGAATAATTATCTCCTAAGTAAAATATAAACAGCTGTTTTCTTTCACAGCAAAAATATAAAAAATAAAAATAAAAAGCTAATAATATGTCCACTAAATGCACATTATTAAATTATAAATTTATGTTACGATAAATAAATGTGTAGGAACGTCAAATTAGAACCGACAAAGACATTTGACACCGTCAAAATAAACGGCGTTAAATCCAAAATAAAATACTCGTAATATGATTCTGGATTCTTCTGAATCTAAAAAGCGGTGATTGTGTGTCCCCATCAGTATCGGGTTCGGATCCTCCTTTCTCGATATTCACTATTTTCGATCATTCACTTTTACGGTTTCAAATTCTTATTCATAAAAAAAGAAAAGAAAAGAAAAGAGGTTGATGGCGGAACACGGCGATGAAATAGAGACGAGTAACGACTCTTCCTTTGTTGAGAAGATTCACCGTGATGACACGTCATCTTCATCGGATTCTGATTCCGAGAAGAAGCAAGTGAAGTATGATGATGATGATGTCAAGAAGCATCACGATGCTCCGGCAGCTCCCTCACCGGTGAAATCGAAGAGTAACCGGTTGTTTGGTCGGCAGAAACCGGTTCATCAGGTTCTTGGCGGTGGAAAACGTAACTAAACTATTTCCTTAATCTTTCTTTTTTTTTAGTCATTTATTATCCTTATTATTATTTCTTTTTGTTATTGCTTAATATTATTGTTATTGTTTTTTTGTGTAATTATATTTTGTTAATACTTGAACTTGTAGTTTAGCTTGCTATATTTTTGAACTATATTACGGTTCGGTTTGGTCGGTTATTGTCGTCGTGATTTTAGGGATCTAGAAATGAACAGGGACTAAATTTTAGATGGTGTTAAAGCTTGACAGAAGCAAGTAATTGAATCCAATGAAGTTAGGGCATTACTCTGCGGTGTAGAGAGTTTAATAGGACAAAGATGTTATGTATGTTTAAGTTATTTCCTGCCGTAAAAGGACATCGACTGATCTGACCAAATGCAATGATAGGGTATATATATATATTTGGTTAAGCATATTTTGATCACTGAGAAACTAGGATGCAACTTCATTAGAGAAGTGACGTTTATCGTGATTGAGGGTGTGTGCTTGTTCAATTTGGTTCTTTTCGTTTACTTAACGCTAACTAATTGTTTGTGATGTCTTTTTTGGCTGGTCATGTAGCTGCTGATGTGTTTTTGTGGAGGAACAAGAAGATATCTGCCAGTGTCCTCGGTGGAGCAACTGTGATGTGGGTGTTATTTGAATTGCTCGAGTACCATCTGCTTACTTTGGTTTGCCATGTTTTGATATTTGTGTTTGCAGTTCTGTTCATGTGGTCCAATGTTTCTAAGCTCATCAACAAGTAAGCTTCCCGATGTTTGTCTCACGTTTACATTTTGAATTCACTGGTTAACTGATCTAGTGTCAGGTCTCCTCCACGCATTCCTGAAGTTAAAATTCCAGAAGACACGATTCTTCAGGCTGCTGGTGCGATAAGGAATGAAATCAACTATTCTTTTGCCGTCCTAAAGGATATTGCATCTGGAAAAGATCTGAAGAAGTTCCTTGCTGTATGTTATATGATTCAATACTACCCTCTAATTCCTGCCGCTTACCCCAAAACACACTCAATTGAAGCAATGTTTTGACATAAGTTTGCATATTTGGCAGGTTGTAGTTGGATTGTGGGTTCTCTCTATTGTTGGAAGTTGGTGCAATTTCTTGACATTGTTCTACATAAGTATGATCACTTAATTCCCTTTTTTTTTCTAGATTTTGTTTGCCTGTTTTGGTTTATATAATGATTATTCAAATTAGTCTGGTTATTGTCTTATTGCATACATGAGTTACATTTTCCAGTAATATACTTGGCTGATATATGTATCTTGTTTCATGAGAACAGCTTTTGTGCTCCTACATACAGTCCCTGTTCTGTACGAAAAGTATGAGGACGAGGTTGATGCATTCGCAGGGAAAGCAATGATCGAGTTTAAGAAACAATATGCAGTGTTCGATGACAAGGTTCTGAGTAAAATTCCCAAGGGACCGTTGAAGAACAAGAAGAATGCTTGAGAGGAAGGGCAACTCTCTTTCATTCAAGGATGGATTTGTTGTTTTAGTCGTCGTTTTAGTTTGGTCGAGGTTAGGCTCCTCTGCCCAGTTCAGATACTTGGAATGGTCGTAATTCGCTTAGCTTTATTCCATGAAAAGATACTATAGTGCTTTTATTCAATAATTTAGATGCTTTAGTGGGCTGTACATATACAAAATTTCAAATGATGCATTACATGCTTGTGTGTTTATGGAAATTATGTGCTTAACTTGTATGATAAATAGGTTTCTGCTTTTGTGGTTGGTATAGTTGGAGGTATTATTGAACATGTAGCCTAAGTTATTGTCGCAAACATATGATGCTTTTTACTTTGCAAGGATGGAATAAAGTAATACTCGTAGAAGATATGTGTTGCATAGATTGTATTGTTCCTCCAAATCTATATTATTTCATTTTGATCTAAGGAGGAGAATTAAATAATCAAAATCATAGACTCTTACTATATTATCATCCTATTGCATATGGTTAAGGTTTACCTTAGCTTATGAGATATCCGACGTTGTTAAATTAAGCATTATGTAAAAACATAGCAATTACAATTAGAACAGCACCAGCCCTTTTTGATATAGAAGTTCAAAGCAGAGAGAAATAATCATTTATATCTGGTGTAATACCAATATTTTAAGATGTTCAGCTTACTACTCTGCCATATAAGAACTTCAACTCATCTGGTATACCAAGCAAGAAGAGTGCAACTCCTTGTAGAAGTGATACTTAACTTGATTGATATGATCCTATTATGTTGAGATGGGTTGCATATTCCAGAGTGTTTTGTTACCCGACTTTCTTTCCATGAAATCAAAGTAACCTATTCATGCTCCTCTTGCAACCAAGTAAAGTAACTACTCTGTATTCTTTGACACAACTAAAAAGAGGAAGCAACCGTTGCTACTTCGTTGCACTGATCTTATAAATGATCAAAAATTTAAAATCTTGACTAAGTTTGTACCGCACAAACATAAAATCAGATGTAGTACATTTAACTAAAATCAACTAAGGCACTTTTATAACACAAGCAACCAAGAAGTTAAACCTACGTACCCAGCATCAGCTAACCTCCTCAAACACAATCTAAAGAAGAAGCAAAAGGCAGCAAGTGGTTAAATCCTCGCACTGGTTGTTCTTATCGATACTGGAAGCAGACCGTAACTGAGTGTTCCTTTTATTGTGACCATTATAGGTAATGCATGTATTTGATAGCTGTTGTATATAATGTATAGCCTATTAATTAAGCCAAGTAGCTCTTAAAACAACATATCCAAAGGTATCTCTATTGATTTGGGGCAGGTTTAATAATAATAATAATAATAATAATAATAATAATAATAATAATAATAATAATAATAATGCTTTAACCCTTCAATTTTGAACCATCTAATATTTGCTTTAATCGATCTCTTAATCATTTTAGATCTTTGAACAATTATCGTGTAATTGTTTTTTGAACATTCAGACGGTATTCGACATTAGTGGACATCTCACCGTAAGTCGTTACGGGTAATTCAAAAGAAAAACCCTTGGGGCATGTCACTTTAAAGAGTTGAACCCATGACCTGAGAATGACTCCAGTCAGTTGATCTAGCCTTCATCGTCTATAGTTTTAATTGTCTTAATTTTTACCAACAATCTTTTAACAATTATAGTTGTTATTTTATTCATGTTTAGACCCTAAACTTTCAATAAGTTGATTTCTTTAGCCCGTCGATGAATAAAAATAAAAAACCACAAATATTAGGCAATATATAAATTTACACCCTTTAAACTAACCGTCGCCATTTGCATCAATTATTAGGGTTTAGCAGAAAGCGCCATGGGTGGTCGCAAGCACAAAAGGAGTGGGTGCATACTTTTATTTATATTATGTGTCTGTATATATTAATTCTCTACTTACAAAAGAGAAAAGTAAATTTATAATGTCATTCTTTTAAGTGTCCCGTGTTTTTATTGATGATTACACGTTAACTTTGTAATTTGTTTTGTGTGATTTGCTAATTTAATTTTGATTGGGAGAGTACAGTAAGAAGAAGCAGAAGAAGAAGAATGGGGTTACTATCGCGGTGCCATCAGCTAAAAAGTCACGCAATAGGATCAGAACAAGCCTTAAGATCTCAAATCATGATGTATAACATGTTACCAATCAATGCATATATGCTTCTTTCTTTTTTTTCTTACAAATTGTATTTTCTTTTTGGCTTTAATGATTAATTATGCGCGATTTAATTTGCATGCATGATGAATAAAGCTTTAATTGATGTTTTTCTTACAAATTGCACCCTTTTGTAAGCCAAAGATCATCATACACCTTGATACTGGAAAATTAAAACTGATTTGGCCCGGCCCCGCCACCTCTTATCGATTTTTTCATGTGAACTGATTCCCAAATAAACTGTTTTTTTGATAGCTTTCATTTTGTTTAATTTGGGTCGATCAGGTTATGGAAAAGCTTGCCAAGAAGCGTCTGACACCATCCCAAAGTGGGGTTATGCGGATTTTTGCAAGCAGTATCAAGGCATCTGCTAAGCCACTACTCAAGAGGAGACCAAATATCTCATCTCAGGATGTAAGAGACCATAATTCATAACCAAATGCTTCTATTATACTTGTCATTGTTTCGATTTATTTCATTTTTGTTTCTTTAAGTATCTTATTTTTGTTCTAAAGAATCTAATAATCAGGAGATTTGTTAAAGTGATTTTGCTTAATAAAATTATTATTAGTATATATATATATATCAGCTATATGATTAGAAATTTTTTGATTTTAATCTTGTTATATCTTTATAATTATAATTTGTTTGCTCTTATTCTATCAGCTCGAGGACAGGTTCGCCAAGTTGTGTATTTCATCATTATCCCAAAGTTGTCCTGATTTTCATGGAATTGGTCAGACTAATAATGATAATAATAATAATAATAGCATAATCGGAAGCAATGTTATGAAGGAGTATGGTATGCATTTCAACTCTTTGGTGATTTTTTCTCCTTATTATTGATGTTCCTTACCCATCCTTGTGAAAAACTAGTCTAGTAAATAACAAGTCACTGTGCTCATTAACTTTTTTGTTTGATTATGTCAAGAAAATTGCATCCGCTCGCTAAGGAAGCATTCAATAACGTGAAGCATTTGTAGACGCACACAAATGACAAGGATGTTGGGTTCAGTTTTGAAGGTATTGAGCTTAATATTGACATGGTTTTCCGCTACTACAAGATGGCCAAGCTTCTGCCAATAGTTGAACATAGTAAATTTTTTCATGTCGGTTTTCTGATAAATATCTTTCATCTCTCATCTTTCTCGATTTTCATGCGTACGATGTGAAGAGAGTACTTTTAATTATAAGAGTAGTAATGCTTTTTCGGGTTGTTTAGGGCTTATTTGACATTTTCATCGTAAGAATCGCATTGTTTACAAGATTTTTCAAGCCTTAGATTGGAGAGGTAATCCAGTCTGTATGGATGTATCAATTGCACCAATGGATGATACGCTCTCTTGTTATCTTTTTTCTTTCCATTATGGATAATAGGCATGGCAGGTAGCAAATGGCAAACGACCTATCTATAGCAATTCCAAATTTCCATTTTTTGAATCTATGCTTATTGCTTAATAGGTTTATGTACATATGATTATTATTAATGTTTATGCTTGTTTTAAGGATTTGCTAAACATGGCATAAAAGCTATGGTTAACACACAGTAAAAATATTGTACAACTTTTTACTGCTAAGTTAACCATAGTGTTAAGACCTATGTTGAGCAAAATCCGAGTTGAGGCCAGTGGGTATCTTTTTATGTTACTTTTAGTATCAGGCGTAAATTTCTTTGAACTACTACACGTTGCATTTTGTTCACGAATGTCTATCACACACACTCGTGCTTTACAAAGCACTGGGATATTTAGTATCACTGTATCTCAGTATGGGACTCCTATTGAAGTTTTAGTTTCATATCATTATGCCATACTAATGCACATTATTTCCAGCTGTGTCACTCTCGTCTGAAACTTGGCCCTTGCCTGGTGGAATTCGTATAGTCCTTTCATTAAGGTCCGAGTCTGGCGGTAATCATAAATTCAAATAAATAATAAATAACTACAACTAAGCAGTTCAAAATTTACAGAATTTCTACAAACAAAACTTAGACGATTTGATTTCCTGTGAGATTCCATACTCTAGAGAACAAGAATGACACGCATGTAGATAATCAAGTTGGATACCTTCTGTTCCAAGTGTTAACCCCACAGTAAAGTAACAAACTTGATGCTTCTGCACTTGTGCCCTGGTAAATCTTGAAAAATGCAGGTAAAGTTATCCGCTAACCCGTCAAAAAACATCACGAGTTCCATGGTTATCCAATAAAAAATTTGTCCGGCTCTAGTGAAGGGAGAGACCATGGAATCTATATACTAAGCTTCTATTTCCGTCTAGTAGGTTCTGTTTATGAAGGACATAACACAGATGTGTGAGTAGGCCACAAAATGAAATATGAAGGATCAAGGAACATGATAAGATTGTATCACACCTATTGATAAAAGCCGCTTAGGATCATTCTAGTTTTCCAAGTGGAGATTCTGAGGCATGATCGTCAACCAACCAGAGGTTATAGTCATGGAACCTCTTTATCTTCTTTTCAAAACCCACTATATAGTTGTTATGAATAATGACATGTTTCCCCTTGGTTTCTTCTACCCATGTCTGATTCTTAAAGTATAGCCCGCCAGTTGGAAATGCTGCCTGAGGGAGCAGGTACAGGTCAACCTGCCAGGTGTATTTTGTTACTAATCATCGGCGACTCAACAAAATTGATGCTCAAAAGATGCGCTATATGGCCAGAGCTTAATTTCTATAAAAGTGGATGACCATTTAATGTGAAACAAGTGATTAACGATGGGACTATGACATTCCTAAATGCACCACTGATGTCCACAAAGATAAATACAAGACTAAGCAAGAACTTCAACTAACCAAGTTCAAAGTCAAACAAACACGTATGGACCGTGCCACTATACCAATTCCACAAACTTTACAGATTTAAAAAAAGGGATACTAAAACTTGGTTCAGAAGTTGAATTTCGGTCAGAACGTGATCATTGGAGCATTAATTTATTTTACCTTCCTGTGGTTGCTTTCTATCGAATAAATTAAATAAAGACTCATTGTAATCATATCAATTTAATGATCAAAAGGTGAGTGAAACATACCTCCCCAGCTGTTTTGTTCAATGCCCAGTTGAAAGCAGGCTGATCATTAGCTTTCTTTGCTTTAGACCATGGTTGTGCTTGAAGTTCTTCAATCCACTTTTGCATGACTAATTTTGCACCCGGTGTTGGATGCATATATATCATACAGCTGCAAATGTAAGTCCGCCCTTTTTTCCCAGGAGGTGGTAGGACATTAGGGTGGTCGAGCGGTTTTACCTGGTCATGTGTCAAAAAAAAAAAAAAAAAAAAGAATCAGGGTAAAGTATGAATCATAATAGGAACAAAAGCCCATCTGAAAATGAATTAAATATAAGTGATATCTGGTCTTGTAGATATTTCTATCCGTCAACTTATTTGAAGATCATTATTATAAATAAGCAATATCTGGTCACGTAGTTATTTCTATCTATCAACTCATGACTGGGTTTATTTGGGTTCTGTTTTATCTAAATGGGTTAACTACAACCCTTGAACTCCCCATCTTGCAACCTTTTAACCATTTAGATGTTAACTACTTAAATAAAATGCAACTTTTCAAACTTAGCATAGCACTTGAAACTAAGAAGCGAATTCAAGACTTACAGCAGCCATGTCATCCATAAAGTAAACATCATGTTTTCCTTTCAGGTAAGGAAATGGATCTGCTAACCAAACCATGTCAACATCATTGTACATCACACTGTATCCAAGCTCGAGTATTTGAAGTAAATGACGTGGCCTTCTTGAAGTGAAGTTGAAGAACCCCTGCAAATGAAACCAAAGGCATCAACTTATATGTCATATACCTTGTCACAACTCGTACTTATGCACATATATAACGTTAAATATATTAGCATAACCGCAGTACTCTTAATGGCATCCATTTGGTAAAACTTTAACTTAAGCTGCATATACAGGTCCATGTCCTGCTGAAAGTTCTACTTAGCGCCACTAATTGACACAAACTCTGGCAATGCATTGTTTTTGCAGAAATATATTCATTTAACCAATAAGAAATTGGACCACAAAACTAATGAAACATTTGTCCAATCAATACCCAGTATACCAAACATCACCCATCTGACAGTTACTCAAAGATACTACAGAATACACTGCTACTCAAAGATACCACAGAATACACCCATCTTATTTCCTAAATACATGACACTTAAATATAAGTAACTTGCAACCAAGATTCAGCCTTTTGTAACTTAAAACCCACGATTTACTTACATTTGGCCTTAGATTCATCTAACTACTTAAATACACAACATATAATGTACATGAAAGTGGCCTAACTATCCGGATACAGCCCTGCGTAGCTCAGATTCACACTACAAAGTCTATATTTAAAAAAAAACATACAAAGCATAAACAAACAAGAAGGGGGGGGCTCATATTCACCTGAGAGCCAAACTTATGAGCAAGTTGAAAATCAGGAGCAGGAGGGATCAAAACAGCATGACCAGGCCATTTAGCATTAACCGTAAACAAAGTGCTATAATCCTCAGCAATCACCAGCACTTTCTGATGATGCTTCTGTCTGACTATACTAATCAACCAGTTATTCAAAAACGGCAAGTAAGGCTGACTTACAGCACACACGATAACCGTCGTTCCGTTATTCGCAACAAACGATACGGCTTCAGGTAATGTGTAACTCCTCCATTTTGATTCGAACAAATCCCTTGTTGACGTTACAGAAAACAGCGAACGCTCACCGATCCACGGCGAGAAAACGCCGAGGATTATTATTAGGGTTAGTAGTAGCAAAACTGTTGTCCGATTGAAAAGGGATGTGAAGGTGTAGAGTTTTGAGTTTGGTGATGATCTGTTGTAGAGTGATGTGTAGGGCTTGTGTTGTGGTCTTTGGTATAGTGATGATGACATTTATTTAGTTGATTGCAGATGTATATATATACGTATAGATTTAGTGTGTGTGTTTGTGTATGTATGTATAGACTGTGTTTGTGAGAAGAGTGGAGGTTTAATGGAGTTTGTGATTGGATCTGAAACAAGAAAGGTTTTTATGTGGTGGCCTTTGCTAACTTGCGCCACCGACGCGGTAACATATTGATTTTGCGGTTAATAACTATTTTTATCTTATGTCGTGAGGTTAAAACTAGGGATGTGATAAGTTGTACTATTTCTTTTTATTCATTTACCACAGCTGGCTTGTACATTCGGTTGTATAATTTATACACTGTGTTACATTAATAAAAAATGGTAGTACGAATATTACTCTATGGATGAAAACGAATCCAGTTGTTAATAAGTATTTGAATTTAAACTCGTTTAAGTCGAGTTTCAAACTCGAGTCAAACTTGGATACAAAATAAATACGAGTATTTGATTAGTTTTACGAGTTGACCTTCATAAAGTACTATTCGATTCTTTAGACATTCTGTTTAGCTTTTATAGTAGAGCAAAGCTATTGGAGCTTCAAAACTGAGTTTTATGAATTTTGCCCGAGAGTAAGTACCCGCGCGTTGCGACAGTGAGATGATGGGGGTGATAGGTCATGGAGTGTGATAGCCAAATGCCTTAGTTGTACAGGCTCCGCCCTCGGATTTAAAAATTCGTCGAAAGTATATCGAATGAGATCTCTAATTAAAGAGCATAAAATTTTAAGAACACTCATATAATTTTTATAATTTATCGATGTATGGTTTTTGAGATAAATTTTTTTTAATGAATTAGAGAAATAAATGATTTATGAAGGAGAGGGAAAAAAAATGATTGGTTGAGATTTGAGAAGAAAGAAAGGGTGGTAGGTAAATATAGACATGATATATGAGCATTTTAGGAAAGTAAATGTTGAAACTTAAAATGTAGACATGAGAGATTTGCTTTATAATATAGTATAGATAGATATAGATTAGTTTAGTTTGGATCAAAAATAAATTTGTTCGATTTTGGGAGATTAAATTAACTTATCAAGTCTGAGTCAATGAAAAATAGTATAAAAATGCTAAAACAACATAAGCAGGTATTGCAATCAAATTCGAACAATTTAACTATTTATGCTCGAACACACTTTGAAAAGTTATTCAAGCAGGATATTTGTTAAACGACTTGAGCCAAATATCCATAATACAAAGGATTTCTTAAAACCATTTACTAATCATCTTACAAGGAATATCTTCAAGCAAATATTTTTTATAGACTTAAATTTTAATGTATTTAATAGGATGGTACATTAACAATCATAGATTTTTGTTAAACTGACATGTAAATTGGACCATTAGTCCTACTATGAACTATGAGAACTCACATATTACATACACAAAATGAAAGTACAAGTAAAGAAAATTTACACATTCTCCTTGTTATTCGTGGCTGGCCTCAACTATGGCACTTCTACTAACCAACCGTGCATAATCACAGTTCTCATGAAACAGCACTGGTCCTTAGTTTTGGTATCTTTTGTTTGACAAAGAAAGACGATAGAACACTCTTGCTACGTATAGGAGCAGGGATGATCTCACGTCTGGGATTATCAAATGAGCGGAATGACATCACTGTCCTTGGACCTTCCACGGAATCCTGTCAAAGAAAAAGAATAAACATTCACCATAAACATGTACTCGTATAATTGATTGCATCATTTACTTACAAATCTTGTTTCTAGTGCCTTAGGCCTCCCAAGTTATTCTAACCAAATGATTAGTTTACAATTAATATTAAACTATATCAGATTTATAATCAAATGTATTTACGGGGCGACCAGACCCACACAAAAATGACCCTTCCCAATCTGCTCAACCCACCCATCATGCCACCTCTAAATTGATACAATTGTTTTTACTTTTCAAACTTGACTTTACCTGTCGTGAGATACCGAGCGTTTGAACGGCTGTGCTTGAAGCTGGGCCCATTTTGGGCAGCTTTGAATGAGCTTGAGATGTTTTTGTGCGCGTCCCATCATCATCTATATATTTGAGATTAGGAATACAGTTTGATGTAGCTGAATAGTGAGTGTAATACAAAGATACTTACTGGATGCATGAGACGATACAGAAGCATGACTTGAAGTTTTAGCATCGTCAATGCTGCAAATTATAAGCATAGCCATAAGCCCTTTTCAGTAAAGTTTAGACATTATTTCGTACTTACCTCTCGTTCTTGCGAGAGTTCCTTGACAGAAAAGGAGAGATGAAGTAGAGGGCAAACCTTCATGCAGTATTTTGCACTATATGATTTTATATTATAAGCATGCTCCATTAAATGGTTACAAATTGCATAATTTGGTTAAAGATAACAAGTATGTTTCATTATATGCTTTAAAAATGCATGTTGCATATAATGCTATATAGTGAATACTACATCACATTTTCTTGATGCTTATGTCTTTATAATACGAGTACATTCAAAACACTAATAACCTATTAAATTTAAGAAAAGTCAGGACAAAAGTCTTTACACGTCGACTTAAGCAAATAAGACCTGTACCAAAATTACATGTTTTGACCAATTACCCAAACGCCCATTAAAACTAATTTGTTATGAATGAGCCACTTTGGTTCCCATTCCTCATTCTTGGAATTATGCCTTGCATTTAAGGAAAAGTGATGGCTTGGAAATTTAAATCTATTGTGAAGAAACAAGTAAAGATGTTTATGAAACCTCATTGAGCGTGAAGTTCCCTTCAAAGTGGACTTGGTTTCGGATGCTAGATGCCAACAAAGAGTGTTTGCTGCTGGGGTACCTGAATTGAAGTTAATATGCTGAGTAGGATAATGTATTGGAAATCTAGCACCAAGTGTTTACAACTCTAGGTACCATGCAAAAATGATGATATTTGAAATAAAAAATGTATTTCCTACCTGAAGTATACTGTCGAGGTCGTGATTGAAATTGGTACTGCCTTGGATCAGTTTGTATCTGCGGACTGAAATGGACCTTTTTGCTCACCGAATCTAGAGTAAAGTAGTTAAAGATTCATTATATCTAATAACTAAATGCTGTTAACCAATCTGCATTATAGAACAATTACTGAATAATAAAACTTTATATGTTTTGGTGATTTGTCATTTTCATTTAGCGGTCCTCTTCACATGATGTGATCAAAAGGTAAACTTGATTAACATGGTTCTTGTATTCATAATGTGAACCCACAATTAACCAGAGAAAACTGGAAAAGGAAAGCGGGTTAATTGAAATTATATCTTGCTGCTAATGGGTCAGATATATAAACTGAGAGAAACCAGGTCGAACAATTTAAATGTCGCCTAAAGTAGAGTTATGTGTTTGCATCCTGCTACATTGCTTTATTCCAATAAGATCCGGTCAGTTTTTTAAGTTTTAACAAATCATTATGATCAAACTTGATTTGGAAAGTATGAGCATAAAAGAGGACAAAACACGTAGAGGTGGGTCAACCCACCTTATTCTAATATTCTTATCCCCTCCACCCACCAACTGACCCGCCCATTTGCCAGTTTGCCACCAATAGTAAATTTCATGAATGAAAAAGTACTAATTATTCTTACTTGGCAAAATATAATGCTTGTGATGTCGTGGTACAGCAGCTAACAATTGTTGTTGCCTAATAGCTTCTCTATCCGTATATGTTTGGCATGTAAGAAGTTGCTTAGCACACACACATATACATTCAAATCATCAATAATTTAGGTATAAAATACTGTCTAGAGAAAAATTCCGCTAAATATTATTAGTACCTGATGTAAGCATGTGACGTGTAACCCAGTTGTTGAAATTTCTGAAGATTGCTGGTCTAGAACGTCAGTCAGTTTGTAGGCAACAGTGCCAATATGGTCAACAGCATTTACAAGGGCTCGTACAGCATAATCTTTCAGGTTATCAAGGACCCTACAACAAGTACGTATAAAATTTCAAAAGAATTAGCACAAACTTCACTCGATTTAATATATGTAATGTTTTAGATGCTTCTTACACTTGTTTTTGTTCACTATGAAGGTAAGACTTCTCACAATATTCAGCCGCGGAATAAAGTTGAGGCCTTAGATTTTTTAGTTCCTAAATGAAACATCAAACAAGATTAGCAATCTAACTTTTAGCTGTTATTTAAGATTTAAAAAGACACTGGAAAAGTAACTGAATAGGATTAATCAATCTAGAACTACCAAATAAATCTTTTCCTCCAATTTGTTTAAAATTGCAAAGTTTGACGACACTTTCTTTTTATTGAATCTGCTTTTCAATTTGTGTTTTCTTGTATAAAATGTCGGGTTCTTTTTATGTTTTATACAACATCGGAATTCAGAAATCTCATAATCAGATACCTTACCCTCTTATTAATCACCTAAATTTAAAATTATTTATCATGTATGTATGTGATAACCAATCCTGACTCCTGACCCATATTATTTTCACAAAATAATAACTAGCATGATTATGATTTATGATTTTCTTACCCGAATGTCTCAAAAAGACCACAAGTCTTTTGAACCGCGATCAATGTATTCAACTAATCACTAAAATGGACAAATAAGTAATTTCAAGGAAAGGTTACAAGCTGTAATGGGGTCTATATATGTGTTGTCTAAAGTGCTTGCAGAAATTAAAGTCGCAATCAATCATCGGTTTGCAGTGTATGGGTTGCAAAAAGGAATTTTCGTTGTAACTTTCTGATTATTTTAAATAATCAAGTAAAATGTAGCAGTAAAAAAACTGATTATTGAGGCAAACATAAATTGACAACCAACATGTACATTACATCTATGGTAAGTTTCAGAATAACATCAAAAACAATTATCCTAACCAACAGTTGCACATTTCTATAAGAATACCCATTTCTAAATTTGAGGTCAAACCTGGCACTTCAAGATTTGCAAAATTAGTACCCAGTTTAAGACAATTAACACCAATTTAATTCCATTTGTACTCCCTTTCATAAACTTCATATAATTGAAAAAATTTCTATAAAAAGTTAACACTTTTCCATGACAAATTGTACAGTCAAAGGTGACCAATTTGACTCGAAAAGTCAAAATAGCTACTACTACTACTACTTATGAAACAGTGAATGGTAGTACATACATAAAAGTCAACGGCATTGCACTCTCATACTAAATACGAGTACAAAATATATATAATTACTGGTATATATATAATCATACAACAATACCCAGATCTAATATGAGATAAAATTTGGGAAATTAGAAAAAATAAGAACCTGAAGGGCTTTGACAAAGCTGATGCTTTGCTCCATGGATGGTTCATCAAAGGTCATTGCTTGATTTGATTGCTCCAATTCCATTACTCAAAACTTTATTTAAAAGAAAAAATTTTCCAAGATTAATCGGTCACTTCAAGAAAACGGATAACCGACCCATTATCAGTCTTTCACCGACCGGTATAATGTCCAGAATGTAGACACTATGTCGAAGAAAAAAGAAAAAGAAACTAAATTTGATTGATAAAAATGGGTGAGAAGGTGATCTTGGAATATTAATTTGGATTGTTGTTTTTGATTAGGAATTGAATTGAGTTTTTTATGGTTTGGTGAGAAAAGAATATGAAGGGAAGGGAAGGGAAGGGAGTAAGGCCAAAGAGAAAGAAAAGAGTGTGATTGTTGAGCCGAAGAAGCAAACAGAGGAAGAGTTGGTTACAAGTGAAAATGACGGGGTTTTTTATTTTTTATTTTGTTATTAATTATATAACCGTCCCTTTAATTAAACGGTCTTAATTCTCAATTTTGATAAAATTAGTAACAGAAATGGGTTTTGATGTTTGAGTTTTAAAAGAACATACAAAAATTCTAGCTACAGTAGATGGTGCAAATCACTCACAATTGGATTATCGATGTAGACTTATTGAGTTATGAATAAAAATTGTAATATGGTGCAAAATCACTTAAACAGTATGTGTAATAATTAACACTAAAGTTTATCAATTTGCAACTCTATTTAATCTGGCACTATCCCGTTTTTCAATTTGGTATGAGCAGAGATATGATAAAAAGTCCATTTTTATATTCGATCTTGTTTTGAAAAAATTGGTTTTTTTTAAAGGTGTGGATCACTTGCTCGCAACACGTGATCTAGTTTACGTTGTTTTAACCGGGTCCGCGCTAAAGAGTCCCCTCAACCTCAATACCTAGTAGGAGAAGAAACTTCCAACTAAATCACTCAAAAACACGATATTTAATTGGGATAAAACCATGCACCCTCTGCAGGACTCAAACCTGCTTCACTGGATGACTTTATTGTGAAAACACTGGTTATTAATAAATAAATTTTGATAAGTTAAGTACAAAATTCTGATATGATGAATTGATGATAAAGACTTGTCGTTAAAGACGAAAATAGATGGAAGTCCCAAATTCCAATCCTTACAGAAAAATATATCACTTTGTGGCCACGGGGGTTCATTTAGCATGGGGAGTATCTCGTCACCTCTCCCCGCCCTCCCTGATTTTTCAACAGGTACATGTCCGCTCTCTAATCGCAGGGAATATCTCCCCGCCCCTCCCACCTTTTTCTATTTTCTATTTATTTTTATTCAAATAATAACTTAAACTTTTATTTAATAAATTAAAATTAACACAATATTAAACTAACACAACAAAATAAAACATGAAACTAGAATCTAAAATAACTCTGGATTATCCGTGCACTCCGGGCACTCCGGGCACCTTTAAGATAAGTCTGGATTACTCGCAAGCAAAGCAGGTAATCATTTTGAGATTAGTTGCTTTATAAAGTGACTTGGATATGCAGTTTAAAAAAGCTTCGATAAATAAATTTTTATAAAGTAATGAGTTGTTATTTATGTAATTGTCTAGTTGGCCATTTCGATTTGTGGTATCACACGTGCCTACTTGCTGGAGAAATATAGTTGACATTAACTAATACTCCCTCCAGTCTCATTTTAGTTGTTATGTTGACTAACTTTGACCGTAAATAACTTTGTTTGTACTCTATAGTAGTTAATGAAACTTATATGAACGAAAAGTACATTAAAAACCCAATCCATTCATATATTTTATATCAAGTGTTACATGACACAAACAAAATTATTTACAGTCAAAGTTAGTCCACATAACAATTAAAATGGGACGGAGGGAGTAGTATATAGAATTATGGATTGCCTGAATTCATATCCATCATTAATTTTGTTTCTACCTATCTGTATCATATCATATGCTTTCATAACATTATAGTGAAAAATGGAATAGTGGGGCTCTATCATACTACGCCTCACAAAGGTACTATATATTTTTATTTTTGATTAACATCCAATTCTGAAATTACCAACCAACTTTGATGCTTTTATTTAAACTAATCTAATTTTTGATTAATTTTAAAACTCATAACTCTATTTCACTTCTCTCATATTATGTTTAAAAGCTCCATAACTATTTACGATAGCTATGCTCGGTAAAGTCATATTTACTATGAATAAAATGCTTGCTCATTTGAAACTTGTATGATAATGACTGTTTATGAAAAAAAAAAATTTCTTCCAATCATTTCTAATGTTTATTAGACAATACTACTAATTAACTAAAAGTTTAAACTATATATTGACTACATACATTTTATTTTGCATAAATGAACTCTAAAAGAATACCAATAAATATCACAATAGAAGTAAGTAAGTAACTGCTCAGTGCTGCCTTTTGCGGGTTTTGAGCCCCAATACTTCGACGGTGTATGGGGGAGGTTAAGATGTAGGCAGACCTTACCTCTACCTAAGTAAAGAGGCTGCTTCCAGTTTCTACCTAAATGGTAAAAAAGGCCCTCCAACCTTTGCATGGGATGAGGATCGAACTCATGACCTCTGTCTAGAGAGGCAAGAGTATTTTACCACTGATCCAACCATGCTGCTTCCCAATAAATATCACAATATCAAACAATTGTTATTTATTCCCTCCGTCCCAATTTAAATGTCCAAATTTGATTTGTTTGGTCTTTCTACTCTAACTTTGACCGTACGTATTTTTGTTTGTATAATATAATACATAATGAAAGTTATATCAATGAAAAATACATCTAAAACTCAATCTATCCATATATTTTACATCAATTATCGTATAACACACACGAAACAATTTATGGTCAAAGTTACGAAAGAAAGACTTCAAAAGTCAAAATAGGACATTTAAATTGGGACGGAGGGAGTACTAAAAACAAGAAGTTATTAGTATGACATATAGGGTATGTTTGTCAAAATTAGGTAGTTGTATCTTTTAGTTGGAGCTGTAAATTGTAGCTTTTAAATAAAGTTGTTAACTAGAGTTTTTATTTTTTAAATGTATTTGATATGTAGCTGTAACTTTTAGAAATATTTGTTTAACTTTAAAATAATAAAAATTTCAACGAAAAGCTAAAGCTTCTGAAACGCTGTAGCGTTTCATTTTAGAGTTTTTTCTTTTAAATAAAATCTAGTTACATCCAAACAAACTTTTTAACAATTTGAGGACTTCTAGTTTAAAATAAAAAACTAAAAGTTATGAAAACTCTTTGAAAAACCACTCCCAGACATAGCCATCATAACAAAGTCGGTCCACATAGGTAGTCCAAGTAACCATTTCTTGTTGATATTGAGTTATTGACACAAAATTTGAAGAAAAAAAATTTATATACATTGATTAAAGATTTGTAAAAAAAAATTTATATACATTGATGATGTTTTCAATTTGTTGCCCGTTTAAAAAAAAAAAAAGTTAGAAACATAGATTTCAATAGTTCATTACCTCATTACTTACGTTAGTGCATAAATAATTCAAATAATTATTTGGTTACATAAAAAAATAGAGACAAAGTTAAAAATTAAAACTAGACCATCAAATAATTATTTGAATTATTTATGCACTTGTAATGAATTATTTGGTGTAAATTTTTAATTTAATATATTGAAACTCCTTATGTTTACTGCCCAAAAGATACTCTTTTAACATTAAATTGATATAGATTTTTGATGTATAAAGTTTTATGATGATCATTTAATTAAGTATTCCAGCTTTAGTGACAAGAATAGCTATTTATGAACATGGAACTTGAAGAGAGCACCGAATAAAGTGGAATTTGTAAAGAAGGGCGGTGGTTTGGGCGGCCAAATGAAGGCCACATTGATTGGTGTTGATAAGGATGGAAATATTGAAAAATATTTCAATATATTTTAAAACTATTCTATATCTTTAATCGAAACAAATCTTGGTATAGTATATTGAGGTTTTAACTTCCTGCAATTACAATTTCTTTTTATTGGCAGAGTAGACACTACATATGATTTGGCACTAACACGTATACCATATGCCATTTGGTATCTAGGGGTGGGGGGATTTTTCACAATTTGATTTCCTCTTTTTAAGGATTTTTAAGTTCGAATCTTACCATATATAAATGTTGTAAGAAACCCAAACAACGTTGTATATACTCATCTAACACATGAGAACAAACCCTGTATGATGTTAGTAGTTGAAACAACACACCCACATAATGATGTTAGTCATTTAACTGTTGTTGTTTTGGGAAAAAGACGTATACCATCTCTCTCTCTCTCTTAATCATAGCATTACGAAATTCATTTTCACTGCATATTTATAATTCTATACTATGTTATAAAAATAATATACTTTTTTTTTAGAAATGTTGAAAAATATTTAATACTTTTACTTAGTATCTCTTTAAATTTATTTCATCTACATTACCACCATAAAATTAAATATTAAATTACATTATCAATCTTTTATCTTTTAAAATATCTCCATTAACCATTTACATCAATTATCAACATCACTCGATATGCTTTATTTATCACCAACAGTCACCCCCACCACCACATCGTTGTTGCCACGATTACCGCCGTATTGTGCAGGTAACGTGCTAGTATAACGATTATTCTTGTGGCGCCAATAATTAATCGATTATTCATATAAACCTATATTCCACTTGCAAATTACACGGAGTGATTTAAACATGAAACGTGTTTGCTATTTTTTTTTTTAAACATTAAACGTGTTTGCTACTTCTTATTAGTCAAATACTTCAATATTTAAGTTACTATCAAGTAAAAAAATCATTTGAAATTTTAAAATTCATAAATTATAGGGGTACTGTCACAAGTCACAAATCCTGCATCCACGGTCTTTTATGTTTTTTGTTCGAACTGAAATAATTTATACTGGAACCAGGTCATAGAATCGGAGGACTACAGCACAAATGTCTGTTCAAACAAGCGCACAATCAATCAGACGGGAGATTGGTTCGAGACATCCGCTAAGTCATGTGATCATGTGTACGACGTGCTTTTACAGCATATAAATCATGATACCAAATGGATCATGATTCTAGCTCTAAGTAAGACAAACGCGTATATAAGTGGTTACGAAGTACGAAATATTTACAGTGGCTATGAAAAAAAATAAAAATAGATGACCACGAGATTCATGACAAATAAGATCATGGTGGTTCAAATGGTCAATGAACCAAAGGGAAAACCAACATAATTCTAAAATTACCTAACCCAATGAAACGGATCATCTCCGAAACTAGTTCAAACTGGAAAGTACAGGGCGCTTCCGATGCTATGATAAACACAGCACTAATGATAAGAATAAAACATACTAGATGATAATCAAGACAGACTCTATAAATAAACAAGATCCGTAATTAGAATTACAATACAAAAACAGAGCACCAAAAACGCTCATAATAGATGAGAGTAGTACATCGATAGATTGTAGGGGTGAAAAGGTTTAATAAACATGAACTCAACCATGAGTGTTGACAGCTTCCCATAGTAAGTTCTGGGGAGCAGGGTTTGTTAGATCACGAGCCTGCATAGCTGCAGTTCTTAGTGTCTTGAGTGTTTTTATGTTGGCATCGAAGAACGACAGACTCATATATGGCAAATTGTGTTTCTTGCAAAGTTCTCTAACGATTGGAGAAATTGACCTCAAATGACAGCGAGGTAACCTGGGAAATAAATGGTGCTCGAGTTGGAACTGTAGACCACCAAAGAACCAATCCATGTATGATGAACACGAGATGTCAATGGTCCCATTCGTTTGCTTCTCAAACCAATCGTTACCTGTTGGTGGACCCACATACACGTTTGCTGCAAAGTGGTTCAGTGTAAATTGAACATGTTGGATCCCGGTGACACAAAAGCTAACCAAAACAAACGCGACTCGCTCTGGCCAGTTAGGTAGGTATGACACAAGAAGCGGAAACCAAGTCCAGAAAACGATGGTCCCGAGAATGTTGAGGCCTCTATCAGGGATTCTTCTTTTAGAGGCCAGCAATATTAATGTTTGGAGATAAAGGTTGACCCTCGCGACACACATGATTGGGTAATAAGAATAATGTTGATAGCTCACGAAAAACCGAGACAACCGGTCAAAAGTCAGCTGTCTCCCATAGAATACAGATTGCAACGAACTGAACAATTTATTGGAGACCGCCAGCATGGGTAAATGTTGCAAGTCGGGATCATAATCGAGACTATTACAAGCTATGTGATGAGCATTATGTGTCCATTTCCACCACGCTATGCTAATTCCTGTTATACAATTCCCGATAAAGATTCCTGCGAACTTGTTCCACCCACGAGTAGCCATCATTTGATAATGACCCGCATCGTGACCTAAATACGCGATCTGCATCCAGGCTAATCCCAATAACGCCCCTGCCAACATATGAACCCAGAAGCTACTAGAGAACAATACCCCGTATACAACAGCAGAGAGAAGCAACGATACAAAACAAAGTGAATAAATCACACCGTGCCCTTTCTTTTCAAACATCCCAGCTTTTGCAAACTCAGAAGCAAGCTTTCTATAATCTTTGGACACATCAGAAACTTTATAATCTTTTAGATGATACCCAGTGAAGAGTTTATCAAGGTGTTTCCAAGCTGTGCCAGGATGAAAAGCAATAAATGCATCGGTTACATCCTGACCAGCAAGATTCATGAGCGGAATATCACCACCCGGGTGTATTTTAGCCCACTCTGTAACATTGTACACTTTGCCCTGAATCGAAATCCAGAGGTCACTAGCCTTGTTGTGCTTCTTTAATTCCTCGGATGTAATGTGCTTCTTTCCATCTGCAGTTGAATTCAAAACTGCAAAAAAGAAGTAACATCTCAAATACAATCAAATTTCCATATATAAGTAACGCACATCGAAGCTAATAAGAAGGTGGTTTACAAAAACGATGTTGTTTTATACATAACTAAACAAATAACTAAAAATTCTAAGTTTTGAGCATATCAACATCTTGATGTTCTTCAATAACCTAACCTTTTACAAGGTTATCCAGCCAGTATACAAGAGTAACAAGATATAAGTGTAACTAGCATAAAAAAGGTGAACATCAACACACATCATATACTAATTATACATGATTTATTCACTATACAGCTACAAAATATACATAATATGTTCAAAATCCAATATCTATATCAAGGGCCCTTTTGACTTGATTAAAGGCAAAACAGTATTATCAATAATTGCAGAAGATTGTCGACATATAGATATTATATTTAAATAAGATGGCATCTTTCTTGACTAGAAATAGTCAGTGGGATGTAGATATTTAATTTAAGGGGCTAAATAGCATTTAATTGGATAGTTCAGCAGGCCCGGCGGTTCTACATCAGACTTAAAAACAATAGGATAATAATAACTTCGAGGCAATGCAACAAAAACAACCCATGTTCAGACAGAACTTTGTGCCATGCATGGCCATTTGCCTAAACTAGTTAAATTTCCATCAGATTATAAATTCTAAATACGTAGACACATGAAATTGAGGGATCATACAATAGTTGCTAATGTACTAATTATGGTACTGAAAACATTTGCTACTGGTCAAAGAACTTTGATTTTTAGAACTCGGATCCTATAAATTCATATTAATGTCGCATTCGGTTAATATAACGCATCTATTCATTTTTTGTGAAAAAAATGCTTGATATGCATTTTTGGGTATCAGAAGATTGTCCAGGGTAAACAAGGTGTCTAATTATTATAAGGTTTACGAATTACTTCATACTTGTGGGTCTTCAAAGTAGCCAACAAGTGGGCAGCAGAAACTTTTACCCGGCTTATTAGATCAGAAATAAGATGTCGTTTTATGCTAGTCCACAATTGACAATTCATCTTACATAAACTAAAATCAATTGATACCACACACTTAGTACAAACACACTTGGTAGGTGATACCTAATATCATATAATTACTGGTACCATATTAGGTTACATCAGACAGTCTTCCCCCTTTTCACCTTTAACCCAACAGCCTGCGTCGATCACGGAAGAAATTACAAACAAGCGACATCTACTTCAAATTCGATCTTAGTTTATAAGGCAAGCTTTCAATAATCAACATTTTAAGGTCTATAATTGGAGTTTGAAAAAACTTAAGTCCATACTTGTAATTATTAACTTTGTAAACTTTACTTAAGGAAAAAATATACATATGGGCTTAATGTATCATTTCCACAACCATAAGAAGGTACAACTACTAATGCATTATAAATATTAATTTGAGAGAAACATTTTTATAACTATTAATTTGAGAGAAACATTTTTATAAATAAGTGGCCAGCCATCTATATGAAGGTACAACTACTAATGCACTAAGTACAATATGGTCAATATGATTCTTATTCATACTATTCCACTATATTCTATTCATCATCTAATATATAATTAAACCATAAAGAAAAACCTTCCTAGGGGTTAGCTTTTTTTTTTTTTATTATCAAACAATAATTCTCCAATAAATTATTAGAGTTTTAGACATAAAGTTTTTAATCTTTTAATAGCCAAAAAAATCCTAAAAGCAGGGATACCTTTTCCGAAAGAATCAGATCTGGTATATACAGATATATAAACTATATATAATTATAGAAATACAAATTTCAGATCTGAAAATAGGAAACAAAATCAGCTATATAACAAAGGGTGAAACATATACGAAACCAAATTTTAAACAACATTGTGAAAATATATAATAAATGGGGGGGGGGGGGGGGGGGGGGGGATTTAGAAATTAAAAATTAGATATACAAACCTTCAACGCCAGCAATGGAAGGAGAAGAAACCATAGTTGAATCTTCACACATCAATACAAAACAGTGATTGATGGTTTTATATAGAGAGAAAGATAGGATATAGATATATATATATATAAATATTTATATATAAGATAAAATATATATAAATATTTATATATAAACGTAAAATGTAATATAAAACCACAATGTGGATGAGCAGGAAGGCAGCAATGCAATTTGGAGAGAGAAATTGATACGAATCTGTTTCTGTTTAATTTGAAACCCTTGATAACAGCGCAATGGCAAACATTTATATATATATCCTTTTTTTTAAGAAGAAAATATATAATATTATAATAAAATAAGATGATAGATAAATCTAACGGTTGATATTGAATATATATATAATTTTGAAATGAAAATATCTAGAGGAGGTTAAGTGAACAGGCAAGCACATCACAGGGTGTCATGCGTTTGTAAACCTCCTTTGCCACCAAGCAAGCAAGCATACACACTACCACTTTACTCGTCTTTCCATAACACATTGTTTTTGGTTTGGACCACCCCCCACACCACCTCCCATAGATTACTTACCTTTGTGGCTCTTGTGTTTTTCCTTATTTTTATTACTTCCTTTTTAAAATTTTGTACACATTCCTAGTTTGACTTTTCCGAAGATATATATTTTAGAAAAATGATAAAAAAAAATTTAAAAGTTTTTTTAAAATTTTTATGACATGGTAGTCCAGTTATTTTGTTTCTTAATCTCAACTTTTTATTTCATCATATATCATAATCTTATAATTAGAAAAAAAAAATTAAAAGATTTAGTTAGAAGACTTAATCATTTCTTATGTTTTTAGTGTCAGTTTTCATATATAGCCCAAAACGCACTATCTTATTTTAGAGAATTTTTTGTTCATAAATTATAAACCCAATAATCATCTCACTCCACTGTTTATAAGAAATTTGTCTATAGCCTTGCATGTATCTCCTCAACCATATGTAATACGGAGTAATAATAAAGTTGGAAACGCATAAAGTATGTGTCAAAGAGTTAAAAGAAACGCATTTTTCGTTTTGATTAGTAACGAATGAACATTAAGAAAGCATGTTTGTTTTGGTTAAATTAACGCGCGCGCGCACACACACATATATATATTATTCACCTTTTTCGTTCAGTAAAATGTTTATATACGGGTAAAATGTTTATATACGGTCATTTATGTTTTCAATTGCTAATATTTTCGAAGTATATATACATACATGTATATCCGTGGACGTGGTATATCAACAAAAATGGTACACATCTAAAGGATTCCTTGGTTCGGGTCGAAAAAACAATGTCACTCGATACTTATCAAACTTGCTGCATGTCTGTGAGGATCTCACCAGAGCGTCTTCCACTTCTATTAGGCCACGAACTAGACTAGAATCATTCTCAACAAGTCCATAAGGATTAAGGAGTGATCATGTTTTTTTCATCAAGTCTGGGTAGAAACCAAAGATCTTGAGTGACCGATCCGCAAAACAAACATAAGAAAAAAACAATTGGCACTATATATACTTTCGTTATTATATAAACGTGCGTACGTGGATATTTGATATTTTTGCTAGTCTTTGTTATGTTTATCAATTGACCTAAATTAATAATTATCCTTTCATTTGATTTTCATTTTAATTTAGTTGTTTCCTTAATTAAAATCTAAACAAATGGCCATGAGGAAATGAAGTCCCTCCGTAACTCCATTAAGCTATTTGCGTTCATTCTTCAGTCTAGTTAAAGTTAGAGGAACATAACATAAACAAGTTCTGTTTTTATTTGTTTGGTTTGTCTACATATATCCATATTATACATTTCCATTTCTATTTCTTTGGAAATTGGTCGCTTTATTATATATTACTTAAGGGGTTCGCATCGCCAGCGTGAAAGGTGTGGCGTGGGTGGTGACCACGCGTGGCACACCGCCGCCCGGTCCCTAACCACCCACGCGTGATGCAAATTGTGTTAACAATTGATATAGAAAACGGAAGTAAGATTGTAAGGCTTATACAACATTTGATACTTTAATTTGGAAACTAAATCTATTTGCTTGCTGCCAAAGTCGATATCTTTTTATTTCGGGAAACAATGATTTTTTCTGATCACCGCAATCTTTTCTTCTTTCTAACAAATTGCGTGGAAGTTCGACTCGCGTGGTGCTTGAGTCCTTTGTGACCGTTGGCGGCATTTGTTACCGTTTCACTTTACTTCTTTTTTTTTATCCCCTTATATCTATTTAAACACTCTTTTACCCGATAATTCATACATACACATTCATATTCACATATTCATATTTACACACATTTATCTATTCATTCATTCATATATTTCCCTTCAAACATGGCAAACAACATTGAAAATATAACTTTGTGGGATGTAAAAATGTCGATGCAAATACACATGAATAACGACGACAAACACCGATCTGTAGTCAACAACGTCATTCAGAGCGTGTCTGAAAACAAGGCGGCTTACCAAGCTGAGATCGACCGACTTGAAGCTCCCAATCGGCTTCTTAAACGCAATGAAAGTGAGTATGCTGTGCATTTTCGTCAGAAGATGGATGGGCTGAATCAAATTATTTTTCATTTTACCACCGCCTCTACGACTTTGACATCCACGATAGACCACGGACTGTTCTGGCAAGGTAGTGTCAGTGGTGGTCATGATGTACGTTATTACTCTGACCCGGGAAAGGAGTACGTATCTCCTCAACCCGACGACATAGTATGGTCTCCTGAGCCCTACCGCTACATTCACCGCAACAACGGTGATAGTACCGTGGCCTCGGACTATTCCAAGTGTTATGTTTACGCATTTTATTATGTAATGTTTTATTTAATCTTATGTGATGTTTTTTACGTCTTATTTAGTATTGTGTAATGTTTTTATATTTTTTTAATATTATGTAATGCTTTTATGTTTAATGAAACTTTAGTTTTAAAAATAAAAATTAAATTGTAGTGAGTGGTGGTGATGACAACAAAATTTGGGTGAGTGGTAGGTGAGTAATGAATTTGAGATGACATAATGCGATTGGTTAAAAGTGAGTGATGAGTGAGTGGTGGGTGGTGGTGATACCCTCACCCTTAAATAGTAAAAGATGCTAGAATAACATGCTATGTACTTCTGTAAATGGTTATCAAAATAGAATCATGTCAAATTGTCAAGTAGAATGAATTAATAAAAGGCCACTTTAGATAAGACCCTAAGTTTTACGACCATAAGCCGAATATATATTTCCAGCTAACAATTCTTAATTATATTAACCATCACAAAGTGACAAGTGTCTAAACAATTATTCCGTGCCATATGTGTTTGATTCTTGTAAATAAAACAAATCATATATTTGATGCAACTATGGTTGTCAAATGAGTTCGGGTTTGGGTTGGCGAGTTTGGATTGACAGGTTGTCGAGTTGAAAAACTCTAATCCTAACCCAACTCACTAAAAATTTCATGTCAGAAATTTCAACCCAGACCTACAACCCGTCAACCCATGACCCAATCCATTTGACATGATAAGCAAATATATATATATATATAACGGAAAAATAAACCAATATAAAGCTCTATCATTGATGTGTACGTTGAAAACAAAAAATACCAAAAAAGAAAGAAATACGAGAGTATTGTTAGAACTTGGCACAAAGTTAATAAACTTGTCGTCTCACCCGACATCATGTAGCATCTCATAAAATTTTGAATCCTCCTCTTATTTTAGATGTTAAGTTACTTTAGATTAGATATATAAAAAATGAGAATAGGGCATATTGATAAGTAGATAGTGGAGTATAAGATATTATATATAAATCAATTATTTTTAAGAAATTAGGTTGGTAGGTCGATCTGACAACCCAACAATCCAACCCAAACCCAACCTATTCAGGTTGACAGGTTGGTGGGTCGAAAATTCCCAACCCTAACCTGACGTTTTTTGGGTTGGGTTTCGGGTTGGGTTGAGATCGACCGACCTAGATGCAACAATATACTTAAGAGTTTCACATCTCATTGATTGTACGTCTACAAATGAACAAAAAGAAGATTTCCATTTGAATTCGTAAGTTTGGTGCTTTTTTAGTCGTTGATTATTATTATTGTCATAATCGAAGTACCGAATGAGAATAAAATAAAGTAAGATAATGATTCTCCTACAATCCATGATCATCAGTTCATCACATCTATTTGTTCTATACGTGACTACGTGTTACGACTTACGAAGCAACTTTTATTGAAACACTTCTATCCACATAATAATTTTCATGTTCTTTTTCCTTTGTAAAATTGGAAAAAAATGACCAATGGTCATAGTCAATTGTGCCAAGTGGTGTAAAATATGGCCCTATGGTTTTCTAACCAAGTGTGGCCGGTATTGGTTCTTTCCCACTAGCCATAAATCTGTGGTAAATCCAACTTGATGTTAAATGGATAGTTAACCGACTGTTGGGTATATATCGGTTAAATTGTATAACTCTTTGGTTAACTGAAAAAGAAAACAAGAAACGGGATCTGCCAATACGAGTCAATCTCAATACCCTTTGCTGGACACGTCTTCGAGCAGGCCCGCAAGCAACTTTTTTTTACTAAACGCCAAAACTAAAAAGTATATACAATTTAATCTCGGTTTGATTAAAAGCTTTGTTCAACACGAAAGGAACTCTCCAAAGATAAACTTATGTTATGTTAGGGTTAAGTATCGTAAAACAAGTATTAAAGTAAAATAAATAAGACAGTATCTTGAGCCTTAAATCATGGATAAATTGATACACGAATATTCACGAAACAATTGATGCACGATAATTTTCATGATACAAGGTAATTTTCAGTGAAAATAAATTTATTTTTTTATTTGTTTTACTTTAACACTTATTTTATTTTATCTAAAACCTGTTATTATAAACAAGGAGTACATATGGTACTGAAATGAATAGAAATAAATAGTGTATTTTTTTCGGGAATAACTAAAGTGATATTATTTTTTATTTTTATTATATGTGAATGAGCTGATAATACTTGCTATGATCAAAGTTAGTATAGAAATGGGTTATTTAAGTTAAATATGCTAAAAAGAAAATAAAAATTGATATGAATTGTTATTCATGACCAGTGCATCACTTCACTATATATAATTCACTATATATAATAAAAGAGAATTATTTTCTAAAATTATTTTTTTAAAAAGTATTATGTGACATGCCTATATTTCTTTTCAAAATGTTTTTATATTAATTATAATGTCATATTTAGTATTGAATATTTTTAAAGATCAATAGTCCATTAAATACTTATTTTAAATTTCTAATTATGATTAGAAATGTCTTATTATGTTTTGTTAATTTAATAAGTATTTATATATAAAAATTATATTAGTCAATTTGTATTAAATAAAAAAAAATTACATAATACTTATTTTAAATTTCTAATTATGATTGGAAATGTCTTATTATGTTTTGTTAATGCAATAAATATTTATATATAAAAATTATATTAGTCAATTTAATATCTCCAAACCAAGTTATGATGTATTAAATAACAAAAATTACATATATTTTTTTTACATTTTTTTTTCGTTTAAAATTTAATTTAAACTGTCCGGATTAAACTCGGGTTAATTAGCTAGTTAGAAAAAAAAAATTAATAGCAAAAGTAAGTGTTGTATGTTTAGAATGTGTAGTGTTTTGATATGTTTCTTAATTCGTTTTAAAAAAATTTTCTTATCCACTTTTTTTATACAAGTTGTTTGTTTTTCTTTTGAAAAGGAAATTGATGTACGAAATAATTTGGCCATTTTTCGTAAGAAAAAGGAAGGTTATAGAAAACTTCTCTTGGAATCAGAATTTTATCTTATACTCCGTATATGATCTTGTGTTCGATGGCTCATGGTTGCTAGCTTCGTCCCTTAACTCTAACTTTTACACCTGTTTTCGACTTTTTGTTAGGATGGCCACCTTTTGTATACTACCCGCCACCACAAGGACTTTACGGGACATGGTGGTTGACACGTACGTACATGTAGATATAAAGTCTTGTCTTTCTTCAGAACAGACACGGTTCGAGGCAATTCAAAATTTATTTAAGCTTAATTGTTCCATCTACATCTATATATACAGTCTTGATTATTTGTTGGGGAAATTCGTGAATAACGAACAGATAATCGGATATAATCAAACTCTGAAAGGCGTGTAATCACTTTCAGATTGAATCAATTTGGCGGTTCACCAAAACTATTCAATCGGATACAATTCAGAGAATTAAGAACGTTCTGTGTGTTTTTTATTTGAGAGAAAAGAACCAGAAAGAAAGAAGGAAAAAAAGAGAATGATCAGAAATCTTGTTACGGGTTGTATAAATCCACCAAAACGGCAGTTATTTGTCAGGTTTCGAAATTGCCATTTTTAGTCCCTCAAGTTCCGAAAATTTAATTTTTCGGAGGGATTTTTACTATAGCAATTTTTACTATCTTGTTAGGGATTTTTAGCCAGCTCAACCCCAGCCAGGGGCTCTGCCCCCTTGGACCCCGCTTCCAGGGGCGCTGCCCCCGGACCCCCGTACCTTAGGGAGGTCATAATAAATTAAAATAGGTGTGCACTCCGTACCACCAATCCTATATGATGTATTATTATGATAATACTGATCAAACAAGTTAACCCAATTACACTAAAATATCCAACATTATTTATTACTCGTATTATTATTTTTTTACTGTGCTTGTATTTTGGCTTGTCTTTGTGATACAATTCCAAACATCTAAGTTCTAACGAATTCAATTTCTTTCAATTTGAATTTGAAGGATCAAAAGAGTGTACATAAAAATAGATTTACTCCGCATTTTTTTTGCAAGGAGAAGAGACTTAAAAAACCGAAGTCAATTTTATTTTCTCATCTGCTTATGACTTGGTCATTCTTATGTTCCAAATGGATCATTTAAATCCATGAAAATCTATCTGTAATATACTAACTAAATCAGTAAACCAATAGCCCATATCAGAACTGGGCCAAATTAGTAAAAAAACGTGAGCCCAAATTCACAGCCATTATTAATTAGTTTCATATATAATAAAATAAAGAGTTAATTGCAAGATTGGTCCCTGTGGTTTGTACAATTTAGCAAGAAGGGTACCTTTTCGAGAATCGTTGCAATGGGGTCCCTATTTTGAGAATTTTTTGCAAATTTGGTCCCTTTTTGACGGATCCGTTAAAGGTGGCCGTCAAGTGTGCACGTGTGCCGCACGTGTGGGGGTATTTACGTACTTTTTACCCCACAGGGACCCCCATTGCTAAAATGGAAAAACCACAGGGACCAATCTTGCAACTATTTAAAAATCCATCACTAAATAATACTACCTTTTAACTTTCCCAAATTTTTTTTTATTAAGTTATTAACTTAAATATAATTTATAACACTTTTTAACTTTTCATGATTATTTGTTGTTAAAAAACTAAAAACATATAACCACTAAAAATTAAAAAGTTTTATTTAGTGATGGATTTTTAAAAATTGTAAGTTTATAACACTTTTTAAAAAGGTAAAAGGTATTAGTTAGTGATGGATTTTTAAAAATTGTAAGTTTATAAGACTTTTTTAAAAGTTAAAAGTTATTATTTTTTTTTCGAACATTCAGTTGGTATGCGACATCACGGCCCATGATCAACATCTCGTATTTAGTGATGGATTTTTAAAAAATGTAAGTTTATAAAACTTTTTAAAAAGTTAAAAGGTATTAGTTAGTGATAAATTTTTAAAAATTGTAAGTTTATAAAACTTTTGTAAAAGGTATTAGTTAGTGATGAATTTTTAAAAATTGTAAGTTTATAAGACTTTTTAAAAAGTTAAAAGTTATTTTTTTTTCGAACATTCAGTCAGTATGCAACATCACGGAAACCTCACCGTATAATGGTGAAACCTTGCACGTACCGTGGACAACGAGATGTTGACCATGAGCCGTTACAAGTATTCGAAGGAAAAAACCCCAAGATTTGACATCCCTAGGGATCGAACTCAAGACCTTGAGTAAAACCTGAGATTGCCTCTGACCAGTTGGACTAATCATCATTGGCTAAAAGTTATTATTTTAGTAATGGATTTTTAAAATTTGTAAGTTTATACAAATTTTTAAATATTTAGTGGTGCGTTTTTAAAATTGTAAGTTTAAAAAGTAAGTTTTATAAACTTAGAGTTTTTAAAAATTCATCACTAACTAATACCTTTTAACTTTTTAAAAAGTTTTATAAACGTACAGTTTTTAAAAATCCATCACTAAATAATACCTTTTAATTTTTAAAAAGTTTTATAAACTTACAAATTTTAAAAATTCATCACTAACTAATATCTTTTAACTTTTTAAAAAGTTTTATAAACTTACAATTTTTAAAAATCCATCACTAAATGATACCTTTTAATTTTTAGTGGTTATATGTTTTTAGTTCTTTAACAACAAATAATCATGAAAAGATAAAAAGTGTTAAAAATTATCTTTAAGTTAATAATTTAATAAAAAAATTTTTTTTTTGGAAAAGTTAAAAGGTATTATTTAGTGATGAATTTTAAAAAAAGTTGCAAGATTGGTCCCTGTGGTTTTTTCATTTTAGCAATGGGGGTCCATGTGGGGTAGAGAGTACGTAAATACCCCCACACGTGCGGCACACGTGCACACTTGACGGCCACCTTTAATGGATCCGTCAAAAAGGGACCAATTTTGCAAAAAATTCTCAAAATAGGGACCCCCATTGCAACGATTCTCGAAAAGGGACCCTCCTTGCTAAATTGTACAAACCACAGGGACCAATCTTGCAATTAACTCTAAAATAAATAATACTCGTATGTTACTTTTTTTAAAAACAAATAATTATTAAATAACAATCTACAATACGAGTACAAATCAAGTATGGTGGGCGGTGGCGCTGCTGCAACGGCGGCGTCGTTTAGATGGATACTACAATTACACAAAGATGTACCAAAAGCTGCTAATTTCTACAAACAAGGACTTGATTTCAGCATTAATGTATGCACCCATCGTTGGGCCGAACTCCAATCCGGCCCGCTCAAGCTCGCTCTCATGCATTCTTCCAAGTTATTTCCACTCTCCTTATAATATATTCATACACTCTTATAATTTAATTTTCCTTGTTTAATTTAATGTTATAGCTCTTATAATTTTCGAGTACATTTTTAGGGTTTATAAAATCTGAGTAAGTTTTTGTTCATAATGAATACAATACACCTGTGTTTGTTATGTTTCTCTTTTTATATTTAGTCAAGTAGCAAAGGACTATCTTGTAATCCATGTTACTAGTTTTGAGCCCATTTGTAGTCCAAAAATTAAAATAATAATACAAAAATAAAACATGTGGTTGCCTTTCAGTTTGCGTGTGCGCGCGCATATTCATTTGTTAAACCAAACTAACAATCGAAAGACATTGATAAGTTATAAATAAACATTACCTGATAAAGTGTGCTCCCTAGTCTTTGTTTTGGACATTTTTATTTAATCCAAATGTTAAGTATGCAGTTTCTGATTAGATATTCACTATTTGCAGCGAGATAGCAGTTCAGAAAGGATACTCTTCACTGTTATCGTTCACTGTAACAGACATTAACAGTAGTGTGACTAAACTCATGGCTTTAGGTGCAGAGATGGACGGCCCTATCAAATATGAGGTCCATGGGAAGGTAATACTACTGCCATTGTTCAACTTGTGCTCATTGCATATGGTTATTTTCTTAGCCCATGGCTTACAACTTTTCGTTCATAACATTTAAAGTTATCTAAGAGAGATCAAAAATCATGTCCATTCTGTATTGTATTAGGCAGACAGCAATTATAACCTATAAAAGCGCTAGCTCTGTGCTCGGTCCGACGGGTTGATTGATGTCAATGTGGGAAATATTTTGTATGCACCAATAGCGGTCCATTGGCCCGTAATACTCTTTGTGCTTTTTTATCAACACTTTTTTTGTATCTGTGATTTGTATGTCAAATATGATCAAACAAGATATATAATCAAAAGAGTGATCTGGTTTTTGTAATAAGGTGGATGTTTATACTTAAACCACTAGCAAATATACCATAGGTGACTTTTGATGTATTTGACCTCTTTCCTGGATACCATTTTACTCATTTGTCACGTTAGAGATTTAGAGATAAGATATAACCTGGGTTGGCCCGTTCACAAGTATGTAAATGGGTCAAAGCTACCACATCTATTTTATACCCAGGCAAAAGCAACGAAAATGAGTTCGTTAATAACGTTTTAACAATCTCAGCGTTTCTGTGAAAAATCCAAGAACACCTCAAATTTTCTTTCTTTTGTTGGCAGGTTGCTGCAATGCGGGGTCTTGATGGTCATATGCTGGGTCTTTATGAGCCTGCTTGAAGCCTTGCAACCTGCATACCCAAAAGAACCAATTTTGTTTGTAACAGAAGCCGATTTGAAAAGCAAACAGATCATAAATTCCTCTTCATAAGCTCTTTGTGCATGTACAAATCTTGTATGCTGCAGAATGCTCTACGGCCTGAGACTTCTAGTGTCCTGCTGCTTTATTAGGTTTATGACCTATAACTTGTATGGGAAGGATGACAACTGGTGGTGGGCGGACACGTAAGTGAAGTGGAGTAGGGTATTTTTTTTTTAAACATTTTGCTGTTTTTTCAGGCAGCACTACAATTGTAATTTTGGTTAATTTGCTTTGGTTCTTGTTCATGTAAAATCTGTTTCATATTAGGAGCTTGTTGATACTTTGGTTTACTTGATGGTCATGGAACATGTTCTACACTTCTACCTAAGCCTGGCAATACTTCAAACCAAACATTAGTTCCAAGAGGCTGCTCTATTAAATTGTCCTGCATTAGCTATACAATTTTGTAATTACAGGAATCTGTGCAACGATGGAGTTACTGTGATTTTAGTAGACGGGATTTTAACACCTGTATTAACCGCAAATCCAGACCGAAACATATCCATGAAACGGAATCAGATTTCTTTCCGGTCAAGTAATAAACAGACGAGAATATCCCTCTAAAGAGACAGTGATTTAGTTGTTCAGACTTCAGACATTCTTGTTTAGTAACTATTGAGGAGTTTAACAAACCAAGAATAGTTGTGTCGTTGAATTATAATCCAATTACATACATCAGAGCTAAATGCTTGTTTTATTTCTGATAACCTGAAAAAGAATACTTCTATTTTCCACGGTTTTAAAAAATCAATTCCAGGAAGTATATTTTTTCATAAAGAATTTTTGTAACAATAAGAATAACAATTGTTATAAATTTAGTGACTTAGTCATGAAATATTTCCCCGTCATTACTTTTATTTATACAATTGATATATAAACGGAACTAGTTATAAAGTGGACAATATACTATGCAATTTCTTTCAATTTTATATTATATTTTACATCTTTTTAATTCGTACGAATACATTTTCCAATTTTTTTTTTCAGTCAAATCAAAGAAATAACTTTTGTATTTTTAACGAAGATTTAATTACACGAGTTGGCATACGATTTCACAGTTGGCTTTGAGTTTAAAAGCAAAAAGATAAAAGTAATTGAATATTCTTAAGTTTTAACTAATCTTTTTAAAGGTATTAATTAATGATGTACGTATATATTAACATCTTATTGTTAGTAACAATATCTTATATAAAAATTCATGTACGCCTAAGTTACAAGATTTCAATTCTATATAAGTACATAATAATTGTCTTATAATTACCTTATATATATAGTAATAACAAATTAAAGAAAGGGAAATGCTAAATATAGCCTTTAGGGTTGTATTTAACGTGCATAAAAAAATTTGTACCTTTCATATTAAAAGTCCACTCTCTGATTTTCATAGTAAATGTACAAATAATTTATACACTTTAAACTCAGCCTTAAAAGTGTTATTTAGCAAACCCTTTAAAGAAAATATACACATATTCAAAGAAGATATTAGCCAGCAATCAATATAAATTTTAAGAACTCAAAGTACAATCCGTACACACATCCTTGTGCACGATTTCACAGTTTTAAAGCTATCATCACTTCAAAGGTGTCATAAAGACACATATATCTATATTTTGAAAGACACACATATATGATTTTAAATTAACATTTTATTATTGGATATATCATTAATCATTCGTTTTTTTTAACGACATCATTTATTTAAGATACAAAAAATTATATAAATATATCATCTGTAACTAAATCAGCAAAACCATATAACAAGTACATAATTATCTTTTTACCATAAATACTACTTTAAAAAAAAACTAATTATTAAAAAAATATACAAATAACTAAGGAAAATATTAACCAACATCAAGATACATAAATATAATACACATAACTAAGGAAAATATTAAACAAAATCAATATACATAAATATAATTTTCATAAATATAAATAATAAAACCCCAAACTATAATCCGTACAAGCATCTTTATTTTCAAACACTTAATTTTCAAACACCTAACAATAATTTGCCTATGTCAAACAATAATGATGTTAAACACAACATCTTCAACCTCCCACAAGTCATAATCCTCCACATTCTTTCATGTCTTCCCATCAAATCTTTGCTTCAATTCCGACGTGTTTCCAAGTCATCTCGGCAGTTGGTCTCCCACCCGTATTTGGCCAAGCGCCATCTCTTGGCCTCAACCCCAAACCACCCTGATGATCACCACCTTTTGATCTACTACGAAACCGATGATTACAAGTATGAATTTTACTCCCTTAGATCACCTATCACTTTACAAGAAACACTTAAGCTTCAAACCCCAGACAATGCCCTTCATGGATATCTTAGAATTGTTGGTTCTAGCAAAGGCTTAATGTGCTTTTTTGACACAAACTATTTCTCGAATGTCGGTAGGGTTATTCTTTGGAACCCAAGTGTTAATAAGTATAAGATTGTCTGCGATCCTGTTTACAACGACTTGAATAGTAAAAAGTTTTCTCATTTTGTTGTCGGGTTTGGTTTAGTTTCAAGGGATCTAGAGTTTAAGGTTGTTGAGATTGTTTACTATTCGCATAAAGTCAAGGTTGTCAATGATGTGTTTGTTTATTCATTTAGTACTGATACTTGGAAGAAAAAGGATAATGTGACGGCTCCTTGTTTTTTGGCTAGGGGTTGGTCTAGTAATGTGATGGTGAACGGTTTTGTCCATTGGTTGGGTCGTAAAGGTCCTGGTAAGGGTGATGATTATCTGATTATGGCGTTTGATATAGAAAATGAGTGTTTTAGTGTTGTTGAGCTGCCTAAGAATATGGTTTATGGTTATGATCAATTGTATCTGGTTCCATATGGTGATTCTATTTGTTTGTCATTGTGTGCTCATTATATTGGACTTAATGGGATCGACAAATGGGACATCTGGGTGATGGGTGATTACGGAGTAGCCAACTCTTGGATGAAAGTTTGCGTGGTTATGCAGCCTAAAGTGTCGAACCCACCTCTGATGATGAAAAGTTATCATCGAGTTTTGGTGGTGACGAATGATGGAAGTCTTGGTTTGTATGATTCGGTCAAGAAACAGATGTGGAATCTCGGGACGTCTGGATTGAAAGAAAGTTTTCGTGCGGTTCACTATACGGCTAGCTTAGCTCTGCTTAATTGATGATGGTTAGTGAAGGCTGGATAAATGGCCGGCGATTCTTTGCACTAGTTTTTTTTTTTTTTTTTAATATGGTTTTTATCTTATTTTTTTCGTTTCATATTTTTTATGCTGCATGCATAGGGATGAATAACCGTGTAATTTGCTTAATTCTTTATCGTCTTATTCTTTGATACATAAACTCATGAGATGAGCAATTATTTGTTTTGATCAGCTTAATTTTCTGGTTTATATATATGTTTTCTTTTTCTAGATTATTGATTGTTAGATGTTTTGTATGTTCCATAGAGAGAAAAATAATAGTAGTATGTACGTGTTAATGTGTGATGATATCTAAATTATTACCTTATAGTTAAAATATCTATACTATAATACCACCGTCTAAAATTTTAAAATGTTTTAATTAGAACTTTGTAAACATGGTAAGGATCCTTTCTTTCAAATTGATGATTGCCGACCTATTTAACGATACGATTCTTTCTTTCAAATTGATTGCTAGCCTTTTTTAACTACAATAATACTAATTATTGTAATGGGGCGGGTATTGTCGGGATCTCGATCCTCATCCCCATACTCGGTTCTCATTTATAATCTCCATCCCGGTCCAGGCCCGTAGGGGATTTAAGTTACATCCCCATACCCGTCCCCATCGGGTATCGGGGATCCCTGTTCGGTAATCGGGTATATCTTTTTGGACTAAACATAAATTCATTGAAGTAGAAGATAGCTAAAAAAACGTGTAGTCCGACCTTTTCTTTCTATATATAAACTAATATCTATGCATGTTAAGTAATTGTAAATAAAGTGTAATACATGAAAAATATTAAACGAAAAGATATAAACTTAAAGTGATTATAAAAATATGAAAAAGTTTAAAGTAACTAATGAACGTATATAGTTTTTTTGGGTTCGAGTATGGGGATCGGAGATTTATGGTTTCCCATCCTTGTCACCATTCCTACCGGGGAATAGAATTACATCTTCATACACGTCCCCATCTCCAGTCAACTTGGGGACTTCCCAATCAAATCGGGTTCGGATATCGAATTTCCCATCGGATACAAGTTTTTTAGTCATCCCCTAATACCGATGCAAACGTAAGTTTCTCTATCATTTATAGCTGAACAATATTTTAAGAACTAGTCTTTTGAATGAACTTGTTTCTTAAATTGACGGTCGAACCGGTTGAAAAAAAACACAACATTATACATAGACATAATTAGTATATAATTTTAACATTATAAGTTTTTCCAATTCAAATGATAATGTATATAAAGATTATAAACACAATATTTACTTTTCACAAAAAATTAATATATAATACTTTTTGCTGGACAAAAGATCAATTTTACCTTAAAACATGTCAGTTTTACTGTAAAACCCTTATAATAACCCGATCGATCGACTATGTCATCACATGTTACATGAGTGTCTTTTCTTTGCTTTCACTTTGGTAGGAAAGTTAGTTTCAATTCAGACGTGCTGTAGGTAATTTTAACCAATAATTTGTTAGATTTTCAATCCCTTACTCATGAAAAATACCTTGAGAAACTCAAGATTCGAAGCTGAGACTTTAGGAAAAACTCACATCCTAGACTCATATAATGGATTTAAAAGATACCTAGTAAAAAACAAAATTGATTAAATGCATTAATTATTTAATTAGCAACTACAGTATATATATATATATATATATATATATAACATACTAAATAATTAAACTGATAAATGTGTAAGCCAACAACTTGGAGAATCAACAAGAACATTTGGGCGCACGAGTTGTTGCTATATATCGTATACCTAGCTACCTTGCATATGTGATGAACTGCTTATTTTGGATCTTGCACGACATCCTGATAATGATCATACTTGACAACACACTCTAGTAAATTATCGTCATCTGTGCTAGTTGCCTCACCTTAGTATATGATTAATTAAGATCGAGCGAAATACAATGAACATATATCTATACTACCTATATAAACAAACTACCCCCTCCCCAATTCAACTCTATACCTTTGAATTACCTAAAATACCCTAATACATTTAAACTAACTCCACACGCCTCATCCCTGAAATTCCGAAATTACCCTTAATAGAAAAACCCACAATTACCTAAAACCTCTATTGTTATAAAATCCCCATTAACTCTAAAATTATTGTTGAAAGTATTGCTACGAATAAGAAAAAACATCTTAATTGTCATAGATTATATTACAAAATATTTAAACAATAAATACCTTTTTATAACTCACGAAATTAAGAACCAATTATATCCTTTGTATATTCGTATTAAATTTTAATATTGGACTATTTATTTTTTTAATTGCCTTGGTCTCCTCCCTTACAATTGTAAGTGGTATTTTTTATGGTTAGTGTTTACACTTCATTAATTATTTGCACTTAATCCGCGACTTATTTTTGAAATGATGTATACGGTTACATCCTGTATTGACGTATCTCATGAAAGTAAACTGAACGCTATAAACCATTTACGGTGTCTAAAGCGTTATAGACCGTCGCCGCTGCAACGCGCGGACACCATTCTAGTACGAGTATATACAGACTAGCTAGTGCTTAATTAATTATCTATGCATTGTCTACGTACGTACCAAATATAAATGATAATGAATAACCAAATTAAATATATAGACATACTAATTAATTAATTAGCTCCATAGACGACATTGATCATAACAGTGGCATCACGAAGATTAATTAATTACTTGGATCGATGTCGTAGAAGATCCATATATAATAAACAGGTTCATGGGGCACTTGCTAGGTATAGAGTCTAGCAAGCAAGAACTAGCTAGCTCCCACGTACTAATTAATTTGTTCTAGATTGAAGACTCTCTAAATGATTGGCCGGCCTACATATATCATCAGCTAGCTGCTTATATATTGAAGCAACGTAATTAAGCGCGTACGTGCAGTCTTTAGTTACATACATACATTATTACAATATTCATTTCATAATTATTACTCCTATATATAGAGTTACGTACCGGCCGGGATGCCAATAAAATGAGTTAGGTAACCCATTCATATGAAAGCTTTCGCTTCAACCTATAATGATGTTAATTACGTAACTCATGCCATTCATATGCATGGTGGTTATTGGTTAAAATCCATCTAGCTAGCTAGTTATATATATAGATCGATTAAGATTAATGTTCGGATCGAACGTGTGAGCCTATAAAATTTATTTGAACCGATTAATGTGCTGAATTTTCGAAAAAAATGTTTTTAAAGTCGTTCTATAATTTATTTCCTATTTAAGTCATTAAAATTTAAATGTGTCACATTTTTACCATCTTACAATAACCTGATTCTTATAATCTTACGATATCAATACAGAGTTGGGAATGATATATCTACAACAATTATTAACAATCCACAACAATTTATGTTTTACGCAGTTATAAACTGTGCAGTAAAACATGTACATTTGTTGTATATGGATAATAATTGTTGTAGATTTATCACTTTCCTAGCTTTGATAATATGTGATCAACAATTCCTTCAAAAAAAATTTTTTATTATTATTTTTTGAATGACAGTGGTGATTGGACTCAGCAGCATGTCTCTTCATCGTCCGATAGAGATTGACCAGGTCACCAGCACAGTCAATCCGAGGGCATGACTGGCGGTGAAAGTCTCACTACCTGTTCTGGAGGAAACTAGCTAATACTAGAGAAACTCCCATGCTTCACCTCATTGGTAAAGACTTTCCAATATGTCTTTCAAAGGTTTTGAACCTGTGACCAATAAGGGGCATTAAATGTCAAGTTGGGCTAAATCCCAAATACAATTCCTTCAATTATTATTGTTGTTTCTTTAATTTTATTTTAATCATCTACCCTTAATTTATTTTTTTTGATCAAAACTTTTCCCAAAACAACATATCTGTTAGAACACCATTCTTAAAAAACAACAATTTTATTGAAGATTCATTCGAATTACAACAATAAAATTACAAGTAAAGAAAGTAGTACAAAACATTACAAGAAAGCAAAATAAAGAACAAAACAGAAACAGAAAGAAAGGCAAAAATGGGCTGAGGATATGGTTAAACCAAGGTCCCTTAAAACTGATTTCGGGTACAACAGCCAAAGCAGTTAGTACTGCCGGAGTCAACCACAACCCAGAATTTACCTTCAAGAACTTCTTGAAGTGGAGTAAAAGAGAAAGAGTTTTGTAGATGATCCAGGATGGAGAAAGTGTTAGAATTCTTGTTATTATCATTCTGATCAGTTACAAAACATATATAAATCAGATTTTGTTAAGTGGGAAACACCTATTAACATTAGAAGGTTAACAACACATTAAAACAGATGTCACTTGCTGAACTAATGCAAGTGTTGTTCCAGGTGTTAAACCAGGAACAAAGGATCCCACTTAAGCCACAACCACTAACACTTGAGCCATCACACTTAGCCAGCTAAGTGCAAAGTGCGCCACTAAAACGCCACATTACGCCTCATCGCCCACGCCCCCGGTCTCGGGCGCGGGCGCGTCGGGTGCTTCGCACCCTCCTAGCTCACTTGGGGTGTAGCCCCTTATAAGGAATTATAATTCCTCCAACACTCTTCCTTATAAACATACTTAATGTTTATTCTTCTACCAATGTGGGACAAATTCACATTAGTTAATTATTCTTTCAACTCCTTTTAACATATCTATTAACTTGGATATTCTATGTTATTACATAAAATTTCCAACAATATCTTCATGTAGACTTGTTGGCATGAATCAAATTGAGCTACTAATTTGATAATTCAAACATATAAAAAGTACTTTATTGCACAAAGCAAGGATATATTAACAATTCTATTATGCCCGATCCACTAAAGACTTAATCTTGTTTTTCAACTTATTTAAATGCATGTATGATCACATAAAGATTTAGATCTTGTTTTCCAATTTATAAGCCAATTGCTCTAATGTTTTTGTTGAGCATCCATCTTTACTAAGAGTATTAGTAGCTGCATCTTTGAGATCCCGAATTCTACTTTGAATTTCTTTCCCTTCTTCTCCTTCCAATAAACTCTTCACAACCCTAGCAATCTCAACATGACCAATGATACCATTCTCATCAGCTTTGGCTCTCAACGCCGCTTTTATGTCTTCAGTTAGAGATACCACATTCATCTTTTGCTCCTCATAAAGTGGCCAAGCAATCACTAGCACACCATGTACTACAGTCTCAAGAATCGAGTTCCAACCACAATGAGTCAAAAATCCGCCTGTTGAACTATGACTTAAAATTTGGGCTTGTGGGCCCAAGAAGGTACCACAAACCCAGTACCTTTGGTTCTTTCCAAAAACCCTTCTGGTAAAAACCCAGGGGGGTCCTTAAGACCATGAGAATCAAAGTATCTGGCATTCGGTTGATCACTTGGACTTCTAACCACCCATATGAACCTTTGTTCACTTAATTCCAACCCCATGGCCAACTCATTAAGTTGATTAGATGAAAGGGTTCCACCGCTCCCAAAAGATATGTACAACACCGAACCACATGGCTGACCATCCAACCATCTTAAACACTCCAACTGACCATCCACATCGCAACCTGAACCAGTCTGTATCAAAGGTCCAACGGGATAAACCTTTGGTTTCCCTGGTTCATCCTCCAGCAAAGCTTTCAAAGCTCCACTTTCAATCTCCATGAAGCTATTTATAGCTATACCTTTTGCCATACTATACCTCTTTGCATTATGAAGCACTCATTTGTATGCATCATTCTCTCTATCTTGAAGCGAGTCAAATAGGTCTTGTCCATGAACAGGTATGCAACCAGGAATCGTAATCGGTTCAAGCAAGTCCCTATACTCACATGAAACCATTTGATCAAGTTTAGGCAAATGAATAAACAAAGACAAAACCATAGCAATTGACGGAAAGAATATATATGGTGAAACACCATATTCAATGGCCACATCAAATGCATCTGTGCCAAGAAGATCAGTAAACAAAGCCACCATGTTTTTTTCCTTAACTAAAGTCTTGAATACTTCACGGAGCGAATCAAGTGACCTTGTGACCATGAGACATATTCGGGTTTCCTTTTTGCTATCTTGTGGTAAGTCATCAAAATTGACTGGAGGAAGAATGAGATAATTTAAGCCATTAGGAAGTGAATCAAGAAAAACCTTTTGAGATATGGATAAAGGTCCATTGTTTGGGATGATGAAAGTGGCTGAAATATTGTGGTGAATCTTTAGTTTTTTAGAAAATTCAACTAAAGGGATCAAATGTCTCATACCTGGACTTGGTACAATGGCAATATGGGGTGTTCTTTCCATTGAATCATATAGAAAGAGATATATAGCTTGTATAAAAGTTTAGATACAAATGAAGTTTATATGTTTGATATATATATATATATATATATATAGCCACTAGCTTTTGATTGAGGATTATTTTTTGTGCTTTGCGTAAGAAGAAGGAGGAGATCCCTCAAGTTGTTTCTAACTTAAGGGGTCAAATTAGAAACATCTTGATCCTTTTATTAAAATCAATGTTTGAGATTCAAAGATCATTTTTTAATCTCAATCCTTGATTTTAATATAAAGTTCAAGATTTCTCTAACATGACTATTTTAGGAAACTTGATGGAATCCTCTCTCGAAGAAGAAAGGATACATGTACTTTACATTTGAAAAAGATTGTTAGTAGCTAGAGTTGATGAGTTAAATTATAACCAACCCGGCCGTCGACTTGCATTGGTGAAGTCGATCAATGTTAATTTCTAAAGAGCAAGTAGACGATCGAGTTGAAGCAGGTTGAGGGTCATATTGTATATCTACGATCTGGCCCTTTAGGTTTCTTTGGTGCGCAAGAGTGCTATATGATCAAAACCGTAATAAATATATATTTCTAAATCTAAGATCATCTTTGAAAATTTTGTTACATAATAGCTAGGCCGGTTTTGCTTAGAAATACTATAAAGTGCTAATTAGGATGATCTGGGACAATTCTCTTGAAATCGCGAAGAGATCAAACCATGTTAGGAGTAGTATCCACTAAAAACTACACGGCTTATGTCCAATTGTTAATCGGCAATGAGATCACTATTTGACATGGTTAAAGTGGTAAATGATATATCTAGACATAATCAATAATAAAAACACATATACTTAAATTCAAAACTTAATGTTAATATTAGTGATCATTATTATGGTTAGAGCTATAACTCTAGCTAGCGTGGTGGTACAATGTTATGGATATTTGAATATGTTAATATAATACCGAAAATGCTAAATAAATTTTTTAGGTCGGATTTCGATTACTTATATAAAAAATTATACTTTTTCATAATCTACCCTTTAAATTTAATATAACTATTTGATACATATTAATAAAAGCTTTATAGCTTCATTTAGCAAACCCATATTATAATCAACTTACTAAAACCCAATAATAATAATATTGTTTGATAGTAAGTGTTTGGAGTAGGTGGGCTATTTACATATTTGAACGTCTTAAAAATCAATTAACTAGAAAGCAACAATAATATTGTTGATAATAAAAGTGTGTATTGGGTGGGGACTACATGATGATGAGTTGCTTTATAGAGATATATTTCCCAATCAAAGCTTCAATTGAAATAGAAAATGAAATAGAATAAGATTTAGCTTTCCTGTTTTGGATTAAAATGGGTTCATAGTTGGGATGGAGTATAGACATCTTATTCTTTACCCTTTCTAAACAAAGAATTGAATGTATTGTCAATTTGGCTTAGCTATTAGAAAATATAACATGGTATCCGCACAATGTAGTCGTGACGGCGATGGTGTGCTGATGGGAGCGATTGTTAGTGGTGGGGGCGGCGTTGAGTAATGTTGATAATTGATGTAAATATACGCGTAACTGATAATAACTTATCAATTAACTTAAACTATAGTTAGTTAATTTGAGATTAACTAAATGAAATTTGAAATTAATTGTGTTAATAATATATCATCATCTATTTTACTCAAAAGTCATGTATCATTGTTGAAATATTTTTAAAAATGAACTGATTTTAGTATGAATGAGAATATGGCAGCATATATGTACCATGAGAATCGTTTGAATTAAAATTAAACTAGATTGGATTTGAAGTATGTAATTTGATCATGTGAGAATTCATTTGAATTCAAATCTAAACCATAGACAAAATCATTTACTCAAATTCATGACATTCAAAACACAACCAATTAAATATATTATAGTTCAAACATGTCAGTCATCTTTTTTTTTCTTTTCTAAATTTTGATTTTAATTGAAAGGGGGACGGTGGATGGTGGTGATTCTAGGTGGCGGCGGTTGCTTGGTGGTGATTCGGCGACGGTTGGTTGGTGGTGACTGTAGACGGCGGTGGTTGGAGGTGACTGTAGATGGCGGTGGTTGGTGGTAATTGTAGGAAGCGGTGACTGGTGGTGATTGTAGGCGGTGGTGGCTGGTGTTGATTGTAGTGGCGGTGGCTGGTGGTAATTATAGGCGGCGGTGGCCGGAGGTGGCGGTGGGTTGCAGTGGCTCGTGATGGTTATAGACGGCGGTGGCTGGTATTGGTTACAGACGGCGGTGGTCGGTAGCGGCGACTATTGTTGGTGGTTATTAGGTGGTGGTGATAGGAGAGGCGTAGGGGTAAGCGGAAATAAATGTCTAGTCGGAAAATTCCATCGGAAAAGATGATCGGAAAAGAAAGAATGGAAGAATAAATTTATATGTATGATTTTCATTTTTCGTCCCTCAAGTAACTATTTTTTCACTTTTCGTCCCTCAGGTAGCTATTTTTTCACTTTTCGTCCCTCAGTGTATGGTGAAATGACATTAGTGTCCTCACGTGTCTAGCACGTGCATACGTTAACGGCCCTTTTTTAACGCCGTAAAGCCAATGGACGATTATTAAAAAAATTGACCAACTTTAGGGTCAAAATTATATTTTTTTAAAGTTTAAGGATTGAAAGTGAAAAACGTGTCAACTTCAGGGACGAAAAGTGTAATTTACTCTATTAATAAAGCCCAAAAAACTAAAATTAAAACGTGGAAAACGAAACTCATCAGATCGATGATCGTCCCCCATCTAACCATCTTAACCTACAAACAAAATCTAAAGACAGGTGGCAAAAAGACACTAGAAAAAGAAAATAGTCCAAAAAGAAGATTATTGGATGCCTGGATGGTATTAAAAAAATAAAATAAAATAATAATAATAATAAAATAAATAAAATAAAATAATTGAGAGGATGTGAGGTTCCAAATCCAAACTACAAATCAGTGGTGCAAGGCGTACCTCGGAGCCTAGGACAAGACCAGGTAATTAGTGGCAGGCAAACTACGACTACGTACCTCGTAACATATAATTATTTGATGTAAACAGATCGAAATGGTCCCAACTCAATAATTACTAATAAAAATCTCGAAACCACAAAGAGTAAATGTATATACTCTATCAGTTAATGGTACATCTGCATCTCTAAGTTATACCATTCAAAAAAGAGTGGTAACAAACTAACAATATAATCCATTAAAAAAAAAAAAGTTCTATAATCCATCCAGAAAAAAAAAAAGAAAAAGAAGGTTATACGAGCAATAGGCTGACTATGTAAAACTGATAAACCTATACAAGTATACAAAGATTTAAATTGAAATATTAGAAATAGAATAAGTTCCTACCACTCCTTTTAAGTTTTGCTGTTTAACGGGCTAATTAGCTGCATCAAAAATTTGCAATATATTTACCTTACTGTATATTACTCTAATTAGCAATAGCATTCATCAATATATATAGTTCTTAAGTTCTGTGGTCCACATAGATATACGAACTTAAACGTTTTTCTTGAATTTAAGTATTACACGTCTTAATTAACAATTATTTTTTTTATGTCAAATTCGGGTTACTGACGGCCAATAGCCCACCCGATCATCTCTAATTTACACACGAGTACACATGGTTCGACTCTCATGACTGACAAGTCTGTGAATCTTTTCCCTGAATCACATTTAACGGCTTATGGTGTACATTTCGTAGTCTAAAGTACATACAGGACTTCACCATTATATGGTGAGGTGTTCCCTGATGTCGAATACCGACTAACTGTTGGGGAAAAATAAAAAAAAGTGAAACCCATAACCTTTTTATTATTATTGAAGTTACTGGGTACCTTATTTATTCAACCAGTGAGGGTCATTCGTACATCTTAATCAACATGACAATTGAGAGACATAGCACAGCCACAAGTTACTCTTTGATTTTAGTTATTATTATCAACTCATTTATTGGACGGAATGTGGTGATCATTAAGGGGGAAGAAGAAGAAGAAGAAGAAAAGTGAGACAAAGTCTTATTCTTTTCTAATCAAAAAAATGGAGAGTAGTAAAGAAAGTTGTAAGGTTTGTGTGACAGGAGGTGCTGGATACATTGGGTCATCTCTGGTTCACTCACTTTTACAAAAGGGTTACATTGTTCATGCTACTCTTAGAACTCTAGGTGATGAATTTAAAGTGGGACTTTTGAAAAGTTTCCCAAATGCAAAAGAAAGGCTTTTTTTGTTTGAAGCTAATATTTACAAACCAGAGGAGTTTGAACCAGCAATACAAGGGTGTGTCTTTGTTTTCCATGTTGCAACCCCTTTGCAACACACTACTGGTTATAAAGTACGTTCGAATTGAAGCGTTTAATTCCTTAATCTTTTTTTTTTTTATTAGATTTATTGATTGATAACAACCAGTCAGTGTAATTAATTAATTTATCAAGATTGTTTAAAAAGAATAATTAATTAGAACTCGTTTTCCTGATTATTAAATCGTTAAACGATTGTGATCTTATCGTGCGTGCAGTACAACAATCTCGTTGACGCAACAGTTAACTCAGTGAAGACGATTGCAAACGCTTGCATACGCTCAGGGACAGTGAAGCGGCTAATCTATACTGGTTCTGTTTTTGCAGCTTCACCTCTAAATGAGGATGGGAATGGTTATAAGATCACCATGGATGAGAGTTGTTGGACACCCCTTCAACTCAATGTCCCTTACTCAAATGATTTTCTTAAGGTCCTACCAAAAATTAACTTCTTACTATTCTAATTATCTTAACTTGTATACCTACAATAACAAATTTTTGTAAAAAATCAACTTGATAGGTGAAGTTGTGATTTTCGTAAGTGCAAAAATATATGAGGTCTTTACCATACGGGGCCGGTTTTGAGAGGCCGGATTCTCACCCAAAACATAATAAAATTTAATATGATTATGCATTTATAAACGTACACAAATTCATCAAGTTTAGGCATTAATCTTGTGGTTCACAATTTTTTGAACTATAATGATGAATTACTTTATGTGGCTTGAAAGAGTCTAGAATCTGAGAGAGATGTCCAAACTTCATTAAAACTTAGTCTCCTTGTTTATCTGGAATCAGATATAGTTCAGATAATTTATTTAATTTGCCTTAAAACACTTGATAAACGCTTTGAAATTATAATCATGCATAGTGAAAATTAGTTTATATCTTTGTAATGTATATTGTTTTGTTGACACTATAATGTGAAAAGATTATGAACCTTTTATATATAAGAAGTTAATTAATTTATATTTGAGGTGCTCTTAGCCGTTCAAAAACAAAACAAAAGCTTCTAAGTTAGTAAAATGTTAGGAGATAAATGTAAACCCTTCGTATTAATAAAGTGCCTAATTTAACAATTTGGAGATATAGGACATTATATTTTGAGATCAAATTAAGAAAGTTCTCCCCACATAACAATGTGAAGGTCGAATCAAATTTGCCAAAATACTACTAGGTGTGCATTTTTTTTAGCCATTTGTCCAAATTTTAAGAATTAACATTCATAGTTGATTATCTCGCTTATTGTAGCTCTTATTGTGATATATGGTTGATTAATTCATTAATTAGGACTACAAAGACGCCAAAACAAAATCGGAGCAAGAACTCTTGAAAATCGGAGAAGACGTCAAAGCAAATGATCATGAGTTGGAGATAGTGACGTTAACTTGTGGGTTGGTAGGCGGTGCAAGTTATTTGCCACATCTTGCAGGAAGTGTGTTGACACTCCTATCACAAGTTCTCAACAATGCCGCATCGTACAATAATGCACTCAGGCACATGGAGGAATTGCTAGGCAAAATCCCGATTGTTCATATTGATGACGTTTGGCGCGCTCACATCTTTTGCGCAGAGACACCATCGGTTCAAGGAAGATTCTTATGTGCCAGGGCGTACATATCAAGTTCAGAAATCGCAAAGTATTATCAAGAAACCTACCCCCAATATTGTCATTTTAACCAAGAGTAAGATTTTGATATCAAAACCCTAACAAAATGTATATGGAATATATATGTTGTCATTAATTTCTCATGTCCAGGTATTTGAGAGAATTTGGGAGAGATATCAAATTCGGATCTACAAAGCTTGAAGATAAAGGTTTTGCTTACAAATATAGTACAAAGAATATCCTGGATGATAGCATTGAATTTGCCAAGAGATCAAACCATGGGTAGCAGTACTAGTCGTCTCTTGAATGTTCAAAGTGATAAAACCATGCGCACAAAGCCACAAAATTTATCCTTGTATGTATTCACAATATTTATTTATATTTTCCTTAAGACAAAATTACATATATACTTATAAAATGTTTTATTTTCACATTGTATCAAAATTAGAAAGGGGACAGCTGCGTACACCGCTCCCGATTGAATCCAACCCTGCTCCACATAAAACGCATAGTAGATATACATACACAAGCTTCAGATAGTTACGTCAAGCTTAATTGCGAATTTAGGTATGGATATAGATATGTGTTAATAAGGATACAAAGTGGATCTGAATTGAAAAATTACTTTATAAGCTATTCTATGAGTCTAAATATAGATGAAATTGTGAAAGCAAACCTTATATTTCTTTTAGCCACGTAAGAATTCGTCGGCCAATTGATAGATGGTTTACGTAAGTCGGGTTATATAGGTATTTTGGAATCAGAACTTTAATGGACATGGAAGTATGGAACTAAATTAAGATCTGGAATTCTGTTTGGGAATTAGTGGGTTAGGTTGGGTAAGGAAGTCCGACGGCTTTAACCTATTGACTGAGTAGGTTTGGTAAGGAACCCCAGAAGAGTATATCGCGAGTTCGATTCCTACCACGAGGTTTTTTCTCCAATAATTTGGGTGGTTTTTCCGTTGAAAGAATTAGCTAAATTCGATGTTCAGAAGTGTGATCCAGATATAAACAATCTATCTATAATATAAATAAAATAAAATTTTGATGATATAATTATTTTTAAAAAAATCTTACATGGCATCTTTAGAATTTTTTTAAATAATTATTTCTTTTAATTTAATTGTTTTATGACATCATCTTTTAACTTTTTATTTTTAATCTTTTTATTATGAAGTTTTCTAAATCCTAACCAAGTCTAATATAAAATAACAATTTTTTTATATGTCATGTCTTATCAAATGCGTTTCACTAATTATATTATTAATTTCTTTTTAACTTACACTACAACAAATTTGTCATTTTTACGCAACTTTTCTACATACTCACTAAAAATGCGTAAAGTTTTGTTAAGTTTTTCGCACTTAGAAATGTGTACAAATAGTCTACATTAAAAAGTGCGAAAAAAGTTATAAGTTTCATAATTAAAAGTGAGAATAAAAATGTTTACATACTAATAAGTGTGTACAATATTAGATTTATACACGCTTATAAATGTATAAATCATTTTTTTCGTGGGTGATTTTTACACACTGAAATGGTAATGATCATTACAATTTCTTACAATTTAAGTATGATTTCAAAAAACATATGGTACAATTATAATTTATATCCAATTTATTTTTGTAATCATAACTATGTTTCGTTATTATTATTTATTTGTATGAGTTCATTAAAAACAGTTAGACATATATAATAAACGAAATAATATGTAGAATTACCATCAATCTGGTCAACACTTTTACGTTTTTGTTTTACGTAAATACATTTTTGTCCGACTGTTGGTCACTTTTATAAAAAAAAACAATCATAGCATGTTCACAGTCGTATGGTTCTTTAATTTTATTGTCACTTTTTATAAATATGTAAGTAGTGTTGTTTTTTATGTTTATCTTCTTGTATGTCATAACCTTTATATCTTTAATATACCCGGGTATCACCCGGGTTTATAAGCTAGTATGGTGGAAAAAATACTTTACCTAAAAATACGAGGGCATGATGAACTTAAAACATTACATAATATCTTACACTTAGATGTGGGCATTGGGTTGGAACCAGTGGAACCAGTTCGGATCTGGAATCCAAACCGATTCGGGTTAACCAAAAAGGAATCGGTTTTGACCTAAACCGGAACCGGTTCTAGGCCTTGAAAACCCGAACCGATTGAACCGAAAATATAGGTTCCAGATCGGTTCGGTTCCAAACCGATTCCGGAATCAGTTCCTAATTATTATTATTTTTGTTTTTTGTTTTTCAGAACTTAACTGCCGTTAAAGGTCTTTTTTTCACCGTAAATCAATTTTGGGCCACTTGATAGCTAACACACCAATCTTTAAGACCCAAAATACCTTCATAATGATAATATTTACTTATCTAGTGAATTAACACAAAAAACTCCAAGTTATTTCACAAAAAACACTAGAAAAGAATTAAAAACTCACTAATAAACCATTTAACGGTTGTTTAGGCCCTTTTTTGATCGTAAATCGATTTTGGGCCACTTAATTGCTAATACACCGAGCCTTAAGACCTAAAATACCTTCATAATGATAATATCTAGTGACTTAACACAAAAAACTACAACTTGTTTCACAAAAACACTAGAAAAAATTGAAAACTCCCTATTAATTCATATAACCGCCGTTTAGGCCAATTTTTCCATTGTAAATCGATTTTGGGTCACTTGATTGCTAATACACCGAGTCTTTAGACATAAAGTACCTTCATAATGATAATATCTAGTTAATTAACACAAAAAACTCCAAGTTACTTCACAAAAAACACTAGAAAAAAAGTGAAAACTCGTTAATAATTCATTTAACCGCCGTTTAGACTAATTTTTTCATCGTAAATTGATTTTGGGCCACTTGATTGCTAATACAACGAGCCTTAAGACCTAAAATACCTTTATAATGATAATATCTAGTGAATTAACACAAAAAACTCTATGTTATTTCACAAAAACACACTAGAAAAAAATTGAAAACTCGCTAATAATTCATTTAACGGCTGTTTAGACCAATGTTTCATCGTAAATCGATTTTGGGCCACTTGATTGCTAATACACCGAGCCTTAAGACCTAACATACCTTCGTAATGATAATATCTAGTGAATTAACACAAAAACCTCTAAGTTAGTTTACAAAAAACACTTGAAAAAATTGAAAACCCGCTAATAATTCATTTAACAGCTGTTAAAGGTCTTTTTTTCATCGTAAATCGATTTTGGGTCACTTCATTGATAACACACCGATTCTTAAGACCTAAAATACCTTCATAGTGATAATATCTAGTGAATTAACAAAAAAAACCCCAAGTTATTTCACAAAAAACACTAGAAAAAAATTAAAAACTCACTAATAATTCATTTAACGGCCGTTTAGGCCCATTTTTTGATCGTAAATCGATTTTGGGCCACTTGATTACTAATTCACCGAGCCTTAAGACCTAAAATACCTTCACAATGATAATATATAGTGAACTAATACAAAAAACTCCAAGTTATTTGACAAAAAAAACTTTAAAAAAATGAAAACTCGCTAATATTTCATTTAACGGCCGTTAAGGCCACCTTTTTACTGCATAAATCAATTTCGGGCCACTTTATTGCTAATGGCTCAAGCCTAGGACCCAAGATACCTTCCAAAATGATAAGATCTAGTTAATTGACACAAAAAAACTCCAATTTACTTCACAAAAAACACTTGAAAAATTTGAAACTCGCTAATAATTCATTTAACGACCGTTAAGGCCACTTTTTTAATACGTAAATCAATTTTGGGTCAGTTGATTGCTAATGAATCAAGCCTAAGATCCAAGATTCCTTCCAAAATGATAAGATCTAGTTAATTGACACAAAAAACTCCAAGTTACTTCACAAAAAACACTTGACAAAATTGAAAACTCGCTAATAATTCATTTAACGGCCGTCAATGCGACTTTTTTTTACTACGTAAATCAATTTTGGGCCACTTATTGCTAATGAATCAAGCCTGAGACCCAGGATAGTAAGATACCTTCCAAATTGATAAGATCTACTTAATTGACACAAAAAACTCCAAGTTACTTCACAAAAACACTTAAAAAAATTGAAAACTCGCTAATAATTCACTATAATTCTTTCTTTTTCGCCAAAAATGCATACTTTTATTATAGACCATCTTAATCTTCAACAAAGTTCAAAGTATTCAATCAAATACAATGTCTTCAACCAAATAACAATGTCTTAAACCAAATAACAAGTCTTCAAACAAATACAAATTCTTAAACAAATTAAATAGTCTTCAAATTTAAAGTCTTCAATCTTCATTGTCTTCAAATTGTCTTCATTTGTCTTCTTTTGTTTTGATTGGTCTTCAAATGGTCATACACAAATACAAAGTCTTGAAACAAATACAAACTTTTCAATCAAATAAAAGTCTTCATCTTCATCTTTATCTTCATCTTCAATCTTCTCCTTCAATCGGAGTTACTTGTTATTGAGCTTGAGCGTCATCAAGCTGAATCTCTTCATCGGAAAGTGATAAGGATGTACCTTCCTCAACTTCTTCATTGTGAATATGTTCTTAAAGGTCCAAAGTATCTTCAAGACTTGATACTTTTGTTTACGCCCCATGGCGTCCAAGTGGTTTTTGTAGCAAATACACATCTCCAATGATGCCGGTGTAAGTTTTGTTCTTCTTATGGACAAAACGCTTCCACTAGTTGAAAATGCGGATACTAGCCACCGTGGAAGCTTGAGCTCTTAGTAAATCATGTGCCATGATAGATAGAATCGGAAATTGACTTTCCCTTTCTCTCCACCAATTCAATACATCCACATTCATGAAAGCATCAATTCCAAGGCTCACCAAAAACTTGGTTCCAGTATACCTATGATAATCATCATAGGGTGTTCTTGTTGGAACTTGAAGCCTCATTTCTCTGACGTTTCACATTTGGTGGTTGCATGGACAACATAATTATATAGGTTTGAATCCTTGGTTTTTTTGGTAGTAACAAAATGACTAGGAGTAGTAGAAGAACTTGAGTCATATCTAGCTTCATTAACCTTATACAATCTTTCTAAATTCGCATTAAACTCACTTTTTGCCATCATGGGAAAGTTTACATCCTTTTCATAACACTCCAAACTATCACTTATTTTTTCAATAAGTGCCTCAACGCCGCTAACATTTAAAGTGGGGTTCATTGCGGTGGCACAAGCAAAAATTAGGGGCATTTCCATAAAAAAAAATTTTTTCATTTTATCTCTCATGGCTTTCACCAATTTCATAAATTTGATGAAGCACCAAATGACTAGTAGAGTAATAAACTCCCGAAACCAAAACCGTGACATTTTTAAACACTTGAAGTAAATCTACTAAAGTTTGAATAATTTCCCAATGGTCAAACTTAGAAGTTGTCAAACGGTTGTCAACTAGATCATCATGAAATTGTTTTAAAGTAGTTTTTTGACGTAAATCACATTCAAACATTGTAAAAGTGGAATTCCCTCTAATACGACAATCCCAATGAGGTGTCAAATATATCGAATTGGTATCTTTACACAATTTGATATACTTTTTATGTCTAGTCTTACCCCCAAAAAACACTTCCTTTAACATCTTTACAAAGTCATGTTTAACAATTTCAATCACCTTTTCACCCAAACCGCTTTTCACAACCAAGTTAAGAATATGTGCAACACATCGACCATGATAAAAAAAAGGGATAAGTGCCCAGAAATGCAGTCAACTAATGTTCAAAAGTTATTGTGTACACGAACTCTAGGTCAGCTTTATTGTGTTCACGAAACTTGAAGTTTTGGTTATTGTGAACATAAAACGGGATTATGACTATGTGGGACCGGTTACTTTCACGTTGACCCATTGACTGCTTACGTGACATGCACACATAAACTTTTTGGGATTAGTTTATGCATACAATTAAAAAAAAGATTATTTTTTTCAAACTCGCCGGAAAATTTAAAAATCCGATTAAACCTTCGTTTCTTCAAATTAGACCACGAAATTCGCACCAAAATACTCAAAAATCAGCCGCGAACAAACCCTCAACAAAAGTTAAACCGATTGAGACTTGCCGGAAAATTTACCAACTCACCGGAAAAATTAAAATCACCATAACTTTGTTGTTTATTCGAGTTTCGACTTGAAACCAACACCAAACTGCTCAAAATTGTTATCCGGAACTCGAAAAAACAACAAAGTTATGGTGATTTTAAATTTTTGGGCGAGTTGATGAATTATCCGGCGAGTCTCAATTGGTTTAACTTTTGTCGAGGGTTTGTTCGTGGCTGATTTTTGAGTATTTTGGTGCCAATTTCGTGGTCTAATTCGAAGAAACGAAGGTTTAATCGGATTTTTAAGTTTTTCGGTGAGTAATTGCAGTTTCCGACGAGTTTGAAAAAAAATAATCTGTTTTTTTTAATTGTGTGCATAAACTAATCCCAAAAAGTTATTGTATGCATAAACTAATCCCAAAAAGTTATTGTGTGCATGTCACGTAAGCAGTCAACGTGAAAGTGGTGACTGACTAACTTTTGACCCGGTCACTTTTGCATGCTATAGGACTATTGAACAAGTTTCCTGAATACAATAAAGCTGACCTAAAGTGCGTGCACACAATAAATTTGAGCATTAGTTGACTGCATTTCTGGGTACTTATCCCTAAAAAAAATTACCATCACAAATAGGAGTATATTTTAGTTTCAAGTGGTCAACCGCTTTTGTATTATTACTTGCATTATCAAATGATATTGAATAAATCTTTTGTTCAATTAAATAGTATCCAAACACATCCGGCCCTTAACTTATAGTATAGATTTTCACCCGTATGAAGTTTCTCAAAATTTTCAAAAGCAATCGTGCGCTTCATCATTTGTCAAGTACTATGATCTATCCAATGCGCAATAACACATATGTAAGAACCGGGCAAACCATGAGGAGCACTCCAAACATCGGTTGTCAAATTTAAACTACCATTTAAATTTTCAAATTCCGTTATAAGTAATTTTTTAGCCATTTTCCAAATTTTCATACATGTACGTTTTAATGTAGAGCGACTTAGAGTAGTGTACGTTGGTTGGAGTACGTTTTGAAATGTGGAAGTGACCTCCGGATCATCCTGATTGAATGACCAAGCTTTTTTAATGACAAGGTTGGAAGGTTGCTCACGAACTGACTCCGTCGAATAATGAAAAATAGTGCCATCATTTGCCAATGTGTGTTGACCTTGTGAAGAGGTACCCGCTTCTTGTGCTTTTCTTACCGTACAATGATTTTTAACATGTTTCTCCAAAGTCGAGTTTGCATTTTTCATAAGAAGATGGTGACAATAATTACACTGAGCCTTAACATCACCATTCGACAACTTAACCAATTGAAAGTGTTCAAACACGGAAGCCGTTCTTTTATAATCCGTCATTATAGCCACCACTGTTGGCTCACTTGTGGAACCAATACTGGAAGATTGCGTTTGTGAAGCGGAATTATGCTCTAGTTTGTGAGAGATTTGATGTATATATTATATATAGTGTATATAGTGTGTATATATATATCAGGGGTCCCTTATTTTGAGAACCCATTTTTTCGTAAGAACCTTAAGAACTCTTAAATTACGTATTGAATTACATGTTTTTTTTTGTTAATTTACATGTGAAACGTTATAAAAATATATGTTGTAGAAGAAAGTTTTTTCAAAACCTTATATATATATCAGTTTGTTAACATGTGAACGAAAACGTGAACATATTCATTTACAAGTTCACAAAAGACTATTTTGAAAGTTTTAAATTTTTTTTTTTTTTGCAACGTACTTTTTAAAATAATTTCACATGTGATCCAATACATAATTTGAGAGTTTTCATGGTTCTTGCAAAAAAGGAAAAATGGTTTTCAAAATAAAGTCAGTCATAATATATATGTAGAGATATAGTGGTTTTAGTAAGTGATTTATGAATACATAGTGTTTTTGTAAGATATAAAGTGTTTGTAAGTGATGAAATGTGTAAAATCAACCTAAAATAAAGAAACATATATATACTAGTTGTTTGATGACAAAATTTGGTGAAATAAACAGCTCCTAACGGTCAAAAAGGATCAAAAACGGCTAGTGTTAACGGTCACTAATGGCTAGTTCCATCAGGTCAAAAAAAATGTTTCTGAACCGGTTATTCGGATCGGTTTCTGGAAACGGGACCGATTTTTGGAAAAATGGTTCTTAACCTAATACTAATATTTTGGTCTTTTGGTATGACCCAAACCCAAATTGCATTTAAACTTGAAAACCCTAACAAAATAACCTTAACCCAAACCCAAACAGATTAAATCGGAGCTTGTTGAAATATTAAAAAAAAAAAAGAATTACTCGGTCTGGTCAGAAGAGAGAAAATGAGATAAAGGCCCAATCATCCAAATCCACCTATCTAACAAAAATAGGGTTTTTAGTCAGAGGCCCATTTTTGACATACAAGAGTAGAGAAGAGAAAGAAGGCTGGTAACTTGGTAAGGTTCCATTACATACATACAATACACCTCGTCGATCGGAAAAAAAAAGCAGCAATCGGGGGAATTGATGGGTCGGCGGATATTGAACGAAGCATTGAGGACGATTGTGAATGCCGAGAAAAGGGGTTTTGCATCTGCTCAACTTCAACCCATTTCCAATACCATTTCTTCTTTCCTCTCCATCATGAAACACCGAGGTCTTTTTTTTCTTCTCACAAACACACACATATTATTGTCTTTTTTAGGTTTGTTTCATTTTGTGTTTATAATGATAACGAGAGCAAGTACCCGTGAGTTGCGGCGGTGAGATGGTGGGGTGATACCTAGGTCATAGAGTATGATAGGTTATAGGAGTTGATATGTCATAGAGTATGATAGTCAAATGCCTTAGCCGTACCCTCGGATTTAAAAATTTGTCGAAAGTATATCGAATGACATCTCTAATGAAAGAGCATGAAATTTTAAGAACACCCATACAATTTTTATAATTTATCGATGTACGGTTTTTGAGATAAAAGATTTTGAATGAATTGGATGAATAAATAATTTATGGAGGAGAGAGAAAAAAGATGATTAGTTGAGATTTGAGGAAAAAGAAAGGGTATTATAGTTATTTTAGATAAATATAGAATAGATAGGAGGGACATTTTGGGGAAGTACTTAAAATCAATATTGAAAATTTCAAGTTCAATGTTTAAAATCTAAGGAGAATCTGCTTTATAATATAGTATAGATATAGATATAGATATAGATATAGATATAGATAATTGTTGAATTGAAGTTATGAGTTTCGGACCCAGTTCTAAGCTAATTTATATGCCTGCTACTGATTTAAATATGTGGCTTTTAATCGGGTTTTGTAAATTTGTACAAACAGTGCATCCAATGTTAGAAATGGCATAATAGTGTTGTATATATACTTGTTATAATCAATAGTAGTATATATTTTGTAAATTTGTTTGTAAACATATTTGTTGTTGCCAAGTTTTTTTTTTGTATTTCCATTTTGCTACTGCTACTTCATGCATTCAGATTTGTTTTCTATAAGTTATTTGGTAACAATTTAAGCATAGCTTCAGCGAAACAATATGAAATTATGTACGATGCCTAGGCATTTAGTATACTCTTGTTATCAGTATATAACTGTGGAACCATGATTTTGGTGCTTCCAGATGGGATAATTAATTGTCACAATTTCACGCGTCTTTCAGTTGGTATAATATATTGAGCAGTTTTTATTAAAAATTTATGTTATGCTCACCTCTGGTTCTAGAATTTGACAGAGTTCATATTTGTTTAGTAGTTTATATATAATTTTTTGCTTTGAATCACAGGTTATGTCAAGAATTTCGAGGTGCAGGATCCCCATAGAGTGGGGAAGATAAAAGTTGAGTTGCTCGGAAGGATCAACGATTGCCGAGCTATAACATATAGACAAGACATTAAAGCGCATGAGATTGAGAATTATAGACTACGCACCCTTCCAACACAGCAGGTTTTGACATCTATAACTCCTCACTTTATTATAACTTGTAAAATCTATTTGCATTGTTATCTTTAAACATTGTCATATGACCTGCTCTGAAACGACTATTTGCCTATGATGGTAAACGCTGTAAAATCTGTAAGCAGTAACCTTGTTATGTGCATTTGTAATCCTAATGTTTGGAAATTTATTGTTACTATTACCGGCATCTCTGTACAAGGTTTTGCTTAGAATATTGACTTAGCTTTAGTTTTAGAGAAACTTATATTGGTGTGAGAGTTGTACTAGGAATTATATAGTCGGTGCAAATGAAATTTATAATTCAAACCGTATTGGAAGTTAGTATACGTATAGTTGAGTTTCAAAGGAATAAGTAGACGGAGCAGGCTGCAGGGGACAGATCCCTGTGGTTTATACTCATGAGAGTTGATATCTGATAGGTTCAATTCAGTTGGTTTCTTAAATGTTCTAGCTTTTTAGGGTTGAATGGTTATATATATTTGTTGCTAGGGTTGCCATCATGTAGCAGTTTGCATAAATCAAAATACGATATATGTGGATCCTGCTACTAAATTAAAACGATCACACTGCCCAATTTTGTGTTCTATTATCGTGTTTCTCATAGTTGTCAAAAGCGACGGCGAACTCAAAGCGCAAAGACCCTAAATGGGGCGAAGGCGAGAGGCGCAAAAAAAGCGCACGGACGGAAAAAAAAGCGCACTAAACTAACAACCAAACCAAATGCCATTCAAATTAGCAAATTCCATCTAAATAACACATAATGCATTAAGCCAAAAAAGTTCAAGACAAATTGTTAAACACAGAAAGTTCAAAACCATTGACAAAACTTAATTAGAGCCACGGACTATGCTATGCCATCATCGTCAAATGTGTCGAGCTCTTCTTCCTCAGAATCATCAATTAAGCTTACATAAGATACAGGTCTTGATGATGGTACATTACAAGACCTTGTTATTCTAGAGGGCTCTCCTGCCCCGCTCGCCTCTCCAACCATGGTCCAAGTTAAATCCTCATCATTGTGAACACGATCCTCGTCCATTATCCCTGTTAGCCACTCATTGCTATCATCAATGACATCTAGTGAAATTGGATCAAAGTCATCAGGGTTGTCATGACGATTCTTAAGCGTGGTGTTGTACTTGACATACACTAAATCGTGCAATTTCTGGTCTTCAAGTCTGTTCCTTTTCTTGGAATGGATCTGATCAGAATTATAAAGTATCGTCAACTAACTATTAAACTCATATAACGAGTCACTAAAAACTGATAGTCACATCAGAATTATAAAGTATTGTAAAGCTGTTCATATTGAACTCAACAGATTATGTGCTCGAAGGTACTCCAATTCCTTTCACATCCTGATGCACTGCATGTTAAGCTCAACACATTAATTGCAAATTCTTGTAAATTTGGTGTACCTTTCCCAAAGAGCTTCCACCACACAGCTGTACAAATCATAATATAGACATAGTAATCTAGTATTCTAGTGCCACATTAAATTAAAGAAACAATACAAATAAGTAGCCTTACCAGGTTGTACTTTCATGTGTTGCCTTTTTGCAACTTCTAATCCAAAGAAAGCTGCTTGGTTAACCCACTGAAGCAGCTCTATCGTTATTGCATCTTGTGTGTCTTTATCCGGGACCAGCCACCTCATGCATTCATGTAAACCGGCTGCCCCTTCTTTGTCATCCTCAATTTCCTTGTTGTAACAGTAGAACTGCGGGTTTAAGTAATAACCCGCTGCATGTAAGGGACGGTGAAGTTGAGAGTTCTACCGTTTGTCTACTATATCCGAGATAATCTCATACTCGTCTTGCTGTTGGTTTAAAGCACCTTTAATTGCAAGCTTAGCCCTTTCCATGGCTTCATATATGTAACCCATTGCGGGTTTCTTCTCATTATCAACTAGGCGAAGCACTTTCACAATTGGACTCATCACTTTTATACTAAAAGTGATATTGTTCCAGAAAGTAGGGGTGAAAACAATATCATTAGCTCGTTTCCCCTTTATTTCTTTAGACAATTTATTGTTGGTCCATCTTTCTGATATGAATCTGCTGGAATGATATGAAATAAAAGTATAAGGGTGTTAAGTGTGTTTTTTAATAATTGTTTCTTATTCTTGGTAACTACTTGTTCTCCAAGATTAGGTCAAGTCTGTCTACAGATAAGGCTGCCAGCCATTAGGGTTAGGGGTGGAGATTATTATTAATTGTTCTTAGGAACTTAGGGCCGCCGGGGCATTAATCCAGACAATCGGGCTACTGGGGCATTTATCCAGATTATCAATAAATCTAACAGCCGAGTTTGGCTGGCTTTCTCTGTGTTATCCTCTGTGTTTTCTCGCTTATTTTCTGTTTTATCAGTTGATACATATCAATTGGTATCAGAGCCCTAAGGTTTCTATTTGTAATTTTGCCCAGACGTTAGTGAACAAGAAACAATGATAAAAGGAATTAGATTTAATAAGGAAACTAGTGAAACTGGTAAAAATCTTCCAGCCCATTAGTATTCATTAATTGCATGCACCCCTGTTGAATTGTTTAGAATACTTCTGATAAATCTTTCCTCATCCGTGTCCATAGTCTGTATCAATGTCATTCCAGTTTGTGACCCAATCTGTATGCTCATACCATGTTGTCCATGTATTCATAGTTAGATGTGACATACATTATTTCCCACCTGAGATATTACCTTCTATCGGGAGGTTACTCGGTTAGACACCTGGACATTAACTAAATACATTGTACCTTTCTGTAAATGAATCTAATCCATGCGGAGTACTTAACTACCTCTACCAGTATTTTACCCACAGGCTATTTTTTGTTGAACTTGATTTATTTTCTTCTTACTATCGATGCAGTGGGGATACGTGGTGATAACAACTCCGAATGGCGTATTGGACCATGAAGAGGCAATTAGACAGAACGTTGGTGGTCAGGTTCTGGGTTACTTCTATTAAGCATAAATCATCATTACCCCCCTCTGCATGTAGAACCAGTTGCATTGTATCATGCTGGGATTGAATTTGAAGTTCCATGTAGACAAATGATATTATTTATATGTGTAGCTTAAGTGTAGAACTGTTGCTTCTTGATTCAAATAATATGCAAATCAGTAGAACCAGTGTTAGCAACAGAATTATGAAAACAATCAACTACCAATTTTATATATTTTCAGTTTTAAGTTTATGGAGTGTGCTATGATAGCCTTTGGGGTGGGGCTATGGATAAAGACACAATAAATTGTGATACACGAAGGTTGTAAATTATTATCACGAGCTGTTACTTTTAGGTGTAACATTTTACTGCCTGTTAAATAGAGAATTCCAAAACTTATTTATCAACACTTGACTAGCTAAAAATATTTTATCGGCGTTTGAGGCTGATTACCCTTTATTTGTAATGAGAGCAAGTACTCACGCGTTGCGGCGGTGAGATGGTGAGGTTGATAGGTTATAGAGTGTGATAGCCAAATACGTTAACCGTATGGGCTCCGCCCTCGGATTTAAAAATTCGTCGAAAGTATATGGAATGACATCTCTAATGAAAGAGCATTAAATTTTAAGAACACCCATATAATTTTTATAATTTATCGATGTACGGTTTTTGAGATAAAAGATTTTGAATAAATTGGAAGAATAAATGATTTATGGGGAGAGAAAAAAAATGATTGGTTGAGATTTGAAGAGAGAGAAAAAGTGTTAGGTAAATATAGAATTGATATATGGACATTTTGGGAAATAAATGTTAGAAACTTAAAATGTAAACATGAAAGATTTGCTTTATAATATAGATATAAATATAGATTATTGATTACTTTTAAGGCCTTGTACCAAATGAAACGAACGAACATGAAGGGCTCATGTTCATATATTTGTTTACGTTGAAAAGAATAAACAAATGATAGTTATTGTGCGTTCGTAGAATTGTAGTTCATTATGAAAATACAAATTTTTAAGCTAAGATATAAACCAAACCTATATGAACACACAAACCAATATATAGAGCTACATAAACATGATGCTGGGATGTCAAATTTAGGAAATTTCATATGATGTTTCAGATTTCAGATAGGAAATGAATCGAGATTTTTATTTTAACCAAAAACTTCCCGACTAAACGATTCAACAACAGACCATAACTTGAGTGGTACCCATATGGCCATATGGCCATATTTGCAAAGTAAAAACCCAGGAGAGTTCTCCAGACTCCAGATACATATTCAAAAATAATTAAGGTAGGTCAAAAACTATGTTCATGTAATTTTGTTGGCATGATACAAATTGAGCTACTTTCATACAACAAACATACTCAAAATAATTTATTACATAAAGCAAAAATAAATTAACAATATTGTTTAAAAGCATGATCATCTAAAGACTTATATCTTGTCTTTCAACTTATAAGCCAATTGATCTAATGTTTTAGTAGAGCAGCCATCTTTACTAAGAGTATTAGCAGCTGCATCTTTAAGATCTCGAATTCTACTTCGAATTCCTTTCCCTTCTTCTCCTTCCAATAAACTCTTCACGACCCTAGCAATCTCCACACGACCAATGATACCGTTCTCATCAGCTTTGGGTCTCAACGCCACTTTTATGCCTTCGGTTAGAGATACCGCATTCATCTTTTGCTCGGCATAAAGTGGCCAAGCGATCACTGGCACGCCATGTACTACAGTCTCAAGAATTGAGTTCCAACCACAATGGGTCAAAAATCCGCCTGTTGAACTATGACTTAGAATCTGGGCTTGTGGGGCCCAAGAGGGTACCACAAACCCGGTACCTTTGGTTCTTTCTAGAAACCCTTTTGGTAAAAACCCGAGGGGGTCCTTGAGACCATGAGAATCAAAGTACGTGGCATTTGGTTGATCACTTGGACTTCTAACCACCCATATGAACCTTTGTTCACTTAACTCCAACCCCATGGCCAACTCATTAAGTTGATTAAATGAAAGGGTTCCACCACTCCCAAAAGATATGTACAATACAGAACCACATGGCTGACCATCCAACCATCTTAAACACTCCAACCCATTTACATCACAACTTGCACCAGTCTGTATCAGTGGCCCAACCGGATAAACCCTTGGTTTACCCGGTTCATCCTCTAGCAAAGCTTTTAATGCTCCACCCTCCAACTCCTTGAAGCTATTTACAGCTATACCTTCCGCCATACTATACCTCTTTGCATTATGAAGTGTCCATTTGTATGCATCATTCTTTCTATCTTGTATCGGGTCAAGTAGGTCTTTTCCATGAACCGGTATGCAACCAGGAATCATAACCGGTTCTGCCAAGTCCCTATACTCACATGAAACCATTTGATCAAGTTTAGGCAAATGAAGAAACAAAGATAAAGCCATAGCAGTTGATGGAAAGAACACATAAGGTGAAACACCAAATTCAATGGCTACATCAAATGCATCCGTGCCAAAAAGATCAATAAACAAAGCCACCATGTTTTTTTCCTCAACTAAAGTCTTGAATACTTCACGAAGCGAATCAAGTGACCGCGTAACCATGAGACTTATTCGGGTTTCCATTTGGGTATCTTGTGGCAAGTCATCAAAATTGACTGGAGGAAGAATGACATAGTTTAAGCCATTAGGAAGTGAGTCAAGAAAAACCTTTTGCGATATGGATAAAGGTCCATCGTTTGGGATGATGAAAGTGGCTGAAATGTTGTGGTGATTTTTTAGTCTTTTAGCAAATTCAACTAAAGGGATCAAGTGTCCTATACCTGGACTTGGTACAATGGCAATATGGGGTGTTCTTTCCATTGGATAGAAATAGAAATAAAGATTTATAGCTAGAGAGAGTGGGTGAAAAAAAGTTTAGATACAAATGAAGGTGATATGTTTGGTATATTTATAGTCATTTTGGTTGAGGGTGTTATGTGCTTGTGTAGGAGGAAGAAAGGATGCATGTGAGACCAAGAAAATTATTTATGCCCCCTCTGTATTTAAGGGAACATACATTAATAACTTATTTAAAGTTAAATTTAGCAAAGATTGTTAGTAGATTTGAGTTAAATTCTAGAACGATTTATTATTATAAAGACATGAAGCAACTTTTAGTGTATCGTAATTAAGCGTATCACACTATTACACATTTTAGTCAGAGACAAAATTACCAAACCTGAATTGGGATGAATAATTATGCTAATCAGTGCTGTAACTCATTCTAAATTTAATAAATGATTGAGATATTACATGCTTTGATTCATGTTATACTTCATTAGTTTATATGTAATATGATATGAATCGAAATTTATAGTAAATATTCCCAACTAAATTGGGAGATTGTCAAACAACGTGACATCCGAACAATTTAATTTAAAGAAGACCTCCAATCATTGTAATATGTAGGACCCGTACAATAAATATATAAAAATATATACTAACATGATACCCACGCGTTACAGCAGATACCATTAACAGGGTGTCTCATGTAGTAATTATCAAAAATAGTATAATTGAGCAATCTAATAAAATTAAGATTTTCAAATAAGAATATAGTTGTTTTTTGTGGGGAGTGATATTTTAGACAAATCTCACTATGTAACTTTCAACAGGGAACATATTCTCTTTATTTAAGTAGTATATAATTACATACATATATATATATATATATATATATTAGGCTTCAAATAAGTTAAAAATTTTTTTTACTAAATTTAAAGATAAAAATAACTAAATATGTTAGGCTTCGACCACATTATACGTTAACACCAAAATTTTTAACATATTTGTAGAGTTGTAGATCTAATATAGTAGCTGTACTTGTATTTTTATTATGTTATGGAACAGAAACGAACGTATTAAGTGAGCTGGAGCTATTTTATGGATTTTTTTTTTCCTCCGGTATGCGATAATTTCTTCAAAGAATTGATGCCCTCATTTCAAATGTAAGGCTTACGTCATGAAATAAAAAGCAAGTGAATGCAAGGTTTTAAACTTTCAAATGTAATGCACCATGTGAATTGTACCTGACAACCTTTAATAGAAGCACGTGGAGATAAAAAGAATAATTTGTAAATGATTGGATGGATGTTCACATGATGCGCCAGTGATGGTGGTGCGATAGAGAAGGTGACGACTGACGACGGCAATGTAGTAGTGACGAATAGCCGAATAGTATAAGATAATTATGTAAATGTGATGGATGTAAAATAAATATTGTAACTATCATAAAAACTAAAAGATACAAGTTGTAAATTAGAAAAATTTTAGGAAAATCAAAGTTATAAGTTGAAAAGGAAATAAAAGAGAACTTGTTTTGTAATAGGGCATAGATATATTTATACCTCTCAATCATGATTGGCATAATAGGTCACACAAAATCTGTTAAGACACGAAACTAGTAAGACATAAACATGTTAATTAATATGTATTTTATATTAAGTTTTGACTAACTAAAAAAACTTAACAATACAAAGACTATTACAAATTTCAACAAAAACATAACGATAATAATCTTTAATATTGCAAAAGTTCATAGACATCTTGACTAAGACAAATCATATATCAAATCATAATTTCAGTTTTAGTATTTGTTTTTATATATATGTATAAAACCTTAAGAGGCCCTAACTGTTATGAATTTGTTAAGACACGAATCTTAACATGCCTTAGACACGAAACTTATTGTAGCCAAACACCAAATATGTTAAAAACAAGTTGTGTTGTGTTGTATTAACAAGTTTTGTGTTAAGATTACCAGTTCTACTCTCAGTTGATAGAAAAGCGGATATTGTTTTATCGGTGAATTGTTTCGTTTGACACTGTTTATATTCATATTCATATATTGTAAGAACTAAGAAAGGAAATGGATGTCGTTTCACTGTACACATTATTATATATCTTAAAAATCATGAATCGTTTTACGTGTTTTTTTTTATTAACTTTTATTGTTTCACACTTTTACACTAAACTTTTGTTTTTTTAAGTTTTGTCACAAAAGTTTCAATCTCTTTACTTTTTATCACATAAACTTTTAACCTTTAATTTTTTGTCACATAACTTTAATTTCATTTACTTTTAGCATGAAAGTTTTGTTTTATTTTGTTTTTAAACTTTTGTTTTTCTAACTTTTGTCACAAAACTTTCATTCTTTTTACTTTTTATCATATAAACTTTTAAACTTTTAGTTTTTGTCACATAAGTTTTATTTCTTTTACTTTTGGCACGAGATTTTTGTTTTATGGGTTAAGTGCATGAGAATGTAACTAACTAAGGCCGAAAAGTTATTGTGTGCATGAACTTACAGAACCTTTATTGTATGCATGAACCCTTTCAAAAACGTTATGGTATACACTATTGACTGGCTAAAAGGGTAACCGGTCACAATTTGACTTTTTATGTGGCTTGATGTAATTAATTCTTTTCTCTATTTTACTTTTCCGTTTACCTTCATCATCATCTAACGCACACACACCACAAATTTCTGAAAATCAAAATCAAACTACAAAAAAATTTGAAAATCAAAAATGTTAAAACTCTATTAAAAAACATATAAATCTAAAAATCAAAATCAAACTACAAATTTCTTTGGTCACCGTGTACGCGAGATCACCTTTTTGTGCCGCCACCAACCTACGCTGGAGCACCACCCCACACACCACTTAGCTCAGATTGTATTCATAATAGAAACTGTTGTTTTTGTTGTTCATAAACCAATGGCTGAATACCCCGAGAATTAATATATATATATATGTAACAGCGACGGAGGCGGGATTTAGCAGCAGCGGCGGCTTCATCATCTGTTGCTAGATTCAAACAAACAAACGACGGAGACGGGCTGTAGCGGTGTGGCAATGGTATTATCAAGAAACATTGATTAATCGAATACATTGATCGAATTTATGTGTTTGTTTCTAGTTAGTGGAAATTGGGATTTATGAGATATTGATGTGGGATTTGTATATATATTTTTGATTTAGAATTGTATATATTTGAGAAAGTGATTTGGAATTTATGCCTATGATTTTTTGAGTCTTATGATTTTTGGAATTTATGGAGTTAAAAATGTTCTGCTGCTGTTTTCTTGAGCACATCAATGGTGTCTGGGTTTGTTGAAGTTGAAATCTGGGTTTGTTGATTAAACCGGGCCCATATCACCCTTTAGCCGGTTTCGTTATACAATAGAAAATTAGCAGGGTTCATGTATACAATAAACCTTTTGTAAGTTCATGTACACAATAATTTTTCGGCCTTAGTTGTTTACATTTCCGTGCACTTATCCCTTGTTTTATTTACTTTTTAAACTTTAGTTTTTCTAACTTTTGTCATGAAAGTTCCATTCTCTTTACTTTTTATCACATAAATTTACTAAAGTTTTCACCCTTTTAGTTTTTGCCACATCACTTTTCGTTTCTTCTACTTTCCGTACAAAAGTTTTGTTTTATTTACTTTTTATACTTTTAGTTTTCCAACTTTTGCCGTGAAAGTTTCATTCTCTTACTTTTTACAAAAGTTTTATTTATTTACTTTTTAGCATATAATTTTGTATTTCGCCACATAACTTTCAACTTTATAACTTTTTTCACGAAAGTTTCAATTTCTATAACTTTTCACTTTATAACTTTTGTCACGAAAGTTTCATTTTATATAATTTTTGCAACATATGTAAATGTTACAAAACATCTTCCGAGACAATGTCCGAGAACAGAAACTAGTTGTCTAACAAAATGTGTGTTTAGTAAATTGTGTCGTTTAACAATATTTTAAAGATATATAACATTATTTTTTTAGAATTTTATCTACAAAGGGTATATTACACTTGTGGAACCACGTATAAATGAGGCGTAGTTTGGGTTACGAGTATATTAATTTTTTGTAATATAATTGTTTTGAAAAATGAGATATTTTTTTGTTGTTATGGGTCAAATAAATATGGGATACTAGTTAATATAACTAAATTAAACTTTCAAAAGTTTTTCTCATCATCATAACATATAAAGATGTAATTTTGAAGATAAACATGAAATGGATACAATCAAATGTGTAAAAACTCAAGAAACCCGTCAAAAATAGAAAAAAAAATCCAAAACATGCTAACAATCTAGACGTTATCAACGCTTTATGCCGATAGTGAAAAAAATTGGGCTACGTATCAAATTTGATCTTGGTTCTGTCACTGGTATTATTTTGCAAAAATCCAAAAAAGATTAAACTTGAAAAATTCATGAAAAGTGAATTCAGAAAAAAATAAAATTTAAAAATATATATAGAAAAATTTTTAATTTACATGAAAAATTTTTAAAAATACTTCATAAAGTCTTAACTTCAAGATGCCTATTATCCTCTATGATACCGCCCTTTGCAGCTGTAGAAGGCTCGAGTCCCCGACAATCGGTGGCCAGAGAAGATAGATCTGACATTCAATTATGGTGTGTACGTTTTTCATGTCAAAACAAAAAAACAAAGGAAGAGAAGCGAGACTTTTCCGTTTAATATTTAAGTAATTGATACAAGAGGTGCACAATTTTGACTAGCATACGTAAACGGATAATACATCATACCTTATGTAATCTATAATAATGAATGCTAACAAGTAACAACTCATGTAAGCTAATAATAATGCAATATCATACAAAATTTCTGTTGATTATACTTATACATAGGGAGTGTTAAACTGTTAATTACGAAGTAATATATACGTACGTAGTGTGATATACATGTGTATACAGTGTCGTCTCTGACGAATTATAGATCTCGGCTGAGAAAAGAAAAAGGGGTCCCGAAAGATAGGTGCAATAATTATAGTTATATAAACTAAGATATAAAAACGATGATAAATACTAGAGTAAATTACACTTTTCGTCCCTAAAGTTGGCATGTTTTTCACTTTTAATCCTTAAACTTTAAAAATTACAATTTTGACCCTAAAATTGGCCAATTTTTTCAACAATCGTCCTTTGGCCTTACGGCGTTAAAAAATAGCCGTTAACATACGCATGTGCTAGACACGTGAGGGCAATAATGTCATTTCACCTTACACCGAGGGACGAAAAGTGAAAAAAAAAAGTTTCTTGAGGAACGAAAAGTGAAAAAATAGCTACTTGAGAGACGAAAAATGAAAATCATACAAATAAACTTATTCTTCCATTCTTTCTTTTCCGATCATCTTCTTCATTTTTACCGATGGAATTTTCCGACTTTGAATCCAAATCTATACCACAAACAAAATCATTTATTAAAATTCATGACATTCAAAACACAACCAATCAAACAAATTATAGTTCAAACATGTCAGTTATTTTTTTTTTCTTTTCTAAATTTTGATTTTAATTGAAAGGAAGACGGTGGATGGTGGTGATTCTAGGTGGTTGCGGTTGGTTGGTGGTGAATGTAGACGGCGGTGGTTGGAGGTGACTGTAGCTGGCGGTGTTTGGTGGTGATTTTAAGCGGTGGTGGCTGGTGGTGATTGTAGGCGATGGTGGCTGGTGGTGATTGTAGGCGGTGGTGACTGGTGTTGATTGTAGTGGCTGGTGGTAATTATAGGCGGCGGTGGCTGTGGGTAGCAGTTGCTCGTGGTGGTTATAGACGGCGGTGGCTGGTGCTGGTTACAGACGGCGGTGGCTGGTATCGAGGCTGTTGTTGGTGGTTATTAGGTGGTGGTGATTGGAGAGGCTTGGGTGTAAAGGGAAAATAAATGTCTAGTCGGAAAATTTCATCGGAAAAGATGATCGGAAAAGAAAGAATGGAAGAATAAATTTATTTGTATGATTTTCATTTTTCGTCCCTCAAGTAGCTATTTTTTCACTTTTCGTCCTTCAAGTAGCTATTTTTTTCACTTTTTGTCCTTTAAGTAGCTATTTTTTCACTTTTCGTCCCTCGGTGTAAGGTGAAATGACATTAGTGCCCTCACGTGTCTAGCACGTGCGTACTTTAACGGCCATTTTTTAACGTCATGAGGCCAAAGGACGATTATTGAAAAAATTGGCCAACTTTAGGGTCAAAACTGTAATTTTTAAAGTTTAGGGATCAAAAGTGAAAAACGTGCCAACTTCAGGGACTTCTAATAGCAAATTGGTACGTGAGTTTTTTTTTTTGTTAAGTCTACTGTTTAATTTTTAGATAATTATTAAAATTTATAACGGACTTAATTAATAACATATATTTTTATATAAATACATAAAAATAAAAAGTCAGACCTCTTAAAAAATCAGATCACGACCGATCGTTATGCCTAAGGGCCCATGTGTTTATATATATGGTCATCCGTGAATTTCATAGGACCCTCTTCTAGTCCTCTACAAAGTAATAAAATATTCTAACAATAAAAAAATGTCTCCCAAAAACAAATTCAATAAATGCGCATGTCAACCAGTTGCATTTTAATTGTGTGAGGATTCGAATGACTTGCCCAGCAGACCTTTAAGATGATGGTCTAATACTGTAAACAACAAATCTATCATTGATAAATAATAGTTTTTAATAAATCAGATTTATATTTTGGTTGCATCAAAAAAATTTTTTGTTATTTATATCACAAAAGTATATATATTTGGTATAAAAACGAAAGTAAATCATTTTTTTTGTTTTGTACATTCATTTTGGTTGATATTCATCAAAATTGATATATAAATTTAAAATGGTGATTTTGACGGTTTTGACGAATCAATGTGTTGTTATATACTTAAATAATCATAATTAGTTATACACTTTATAACTTTTATGAACTTATGATGCATCAAAAGGAAATTTTTAGGTGTTCTCACCCTAATCTCATTTTCACGGTGTTCTCACTTATAACCATATGAAAAAAAAAGATGTGTGGTTGTCATGTATCGAAATTTAAGTATAAATTCTCTCACATACTAAATTTTGAAGATATTTATTGCATAATATATATTGTATAATGAACGAACGAACGGGAATGAAGTACTTCTTCATAGCCCTCCTCCACATAACCTGCTAAATTAACGGGACACAACTGAGCAGGAAACGAAAAATAGTTCTCAAGACAACATTGGTTTGAATATGGAGTGAACAAGTTAGTATAGGCTAGGGTAGTGATATTTCTGCAACAAAAATTGGCCATTTACAACAAAGATGCAACTTTTTATACGCAGAATACAACTGCATGATGCAGGTTTTGTTGTAGATGGATAAAATTTATTGTAGAAATATCATTTCCCGTATAGGCTATGGTGACATTAGCAAGGACAGATCGAATGACCGTAACTTTTTGATCACGAGCTAAAAGTTTTAGCAATTTTAACATTGTCCTGAGTATTGTACCACAATTGCTTATCCGGTGGTGTCCTTTTTTTTTCGGGTTGAGGAGGGGGGGGGGGTGGAATGGGCGGATGGCTGATCTATACAACACCAGTCGAAACATTAAACATTTAGCTATCCCAAATGTTCATTTGTATATACCAAAGTGTGGTTGTGGGGTATATATTTGTAACATTTGTAATTTTTTACTTAATTGGCTTATTATAAACTTGGTTAAACACGTCTTATTTAATTATGGACCGTTGACTAAAACGTGTTAAATGGCTAGCTAATTTAGTTAGTTGAGTTGACTTAATGCCTCTTTGACGATTTAATGACGTGTATTGAACTAGACGAGACGACGTGGTCGAGTTAAACAATTTTATGACATTAAATGTAACTAGTAAGTGACCGGGTCAACCCGTGGGTCAAAAGGTATGCTCCAAAACCCACAATGCAACGTACCCTTTATCCTCTCCCAAATCCTTGCATCTTTCCTTAACCATCCATTCATTTTCCAACTTTCCTTTTTCTCTCTAATTTTTGTGCAGGAATACTCTCTCTCTCTCTTTAGCAAATTCTTATCAGATGGTGTTGTTTAAACTAAATTAGCGCAAGAAACATGATCATCATTACATCTTCATCATATTGAAATTTCGGTTTTCATAGTCCAAGAAATCACCATTTGTAGCTCAATTTTGGATTTCACATTTTAGAGACAATTTTGGTAAGTGAAATTATATTTTATTGAGTATATTGTGTTTGTAAACTTAGTTAATAGTCAAACTATAAGAAATTCGGGTCAAATTCAGCTCGAAAGGTCGAATGGCCGTTTAAGGTTTTCTAGGGTTCATATGAACCCAAAACCGTCTCATACGCCATTCCTGGCGTACCTTACGCTGCTATGGTTTTGGCTGGGCGCTAGTTACAGTGCTAGGGGGCGTAGCTTACGCTGGTGGTGGTGTTTTGGCGTCGCATACGGTGTGAGCCCCGTACATTACAGTGTTATCTAAGATCCTTACGCTAATTTGCCCCTGTATACGCTGTTTTGTGTGACCAGACGCCAAAAATTGAAGGATCCAAGCCACCGTAAGCTACAGTGGTTTGGCCGTCCATTACGCTAGGCATGTTTTGTCCCACCGTAGGTTACGGTGCCACCACCGTAGCTTATGGTCATTCCCATCTTTCAACTTTCAGTTTTGTTCTAGCTTGAAGTGAATTGTCCTTGGAACGCGTATAGCTTTCGTATAAGTTCTTCCTCGACCTCTCGAATGTCGTACTTGTGTTGCAATCGTCGTCTAAAATTGTGAACCTTATAAGAAACTCAAACTACGGTGTGCCACCACCGTAGCTTACGGTCATTCCCATCTCTCAACTTTCAGTTTTGTTATAGCTTGAAGTGAGTTGTCCTTGGAACGGGTATAGCTTTCGTATAAGTTCTTCCTCGACCTCTCTAATGTCGTACTTGTGTCGCAATCGTCGTCTAAAATTGTGAACCTTATAAGAAACTCAAAATGGAACACTAACTAAGATTATATATATGTATAATACTAGCTTTTGGGCATGAGACCACATTTTGGCAACTTTAGTTAGTTTCAGCCATTTCTCAACCCCTCTAACGACCATGTAGAGTCTCAGGAGCCTTCTAAAGTCATAAGATATACCTAAAAACCTAACTAGGGTTTCGTTTTGATTTATAATGTGTATATTATATATACCGATAGGTTTTGGACCTGTGGAGCCCGTTGAACGCTTATAATCTCAACTTATCTCGATATTAACTGCTCATTGCGACATTGCCGATCAAGGTGAGTTCCGTAGCTCTTGACTCAATTGAGATTCGGGCTGAAAAACGTATATAAATGATTAATTGATTGTTTGATTGTTTTGATGACGTTTGACTTATCGTTCGGTTGATTATGCTATCGTTTATGGAATACATGTTGTGGTTTTGATAGTTGTATATACATAGAAGACGATTATGCCTTCATTGAGTTGTAGATATGGTGGGAAGGCTGCGAGTGACCCCATATATAAGCATCTATGATTCCTTGAAAGTAGAATCATATGAAGTGTATGTAGATTGTGTTGACGTTAACTAGACACGTTATGATATGGTTTGAGACGTTAAATAACTAGATGATTGCTTGTATTTACGTGTTTGCACGTGTTTATGACAAGACGTTATGGATTGTTTAACCCATATTACATACTTATATGGCGAATGACGTATATTATATATTATTAAGTATTGACGTGACGGTGGATTGGTGAATCCACACCCCGGAATGATTATGACCACTTTATGACGATGTTATACTTATGACGTATGGCGTATATCATATATATTATTATGTATTGATGTGACAGTGGATTGACGAATCCATACCCGGCATGATCATACTCGGGATAAGGGTTTCTGAGCCCACATTATGACGTATATACATATATTGACGATTATTGTGACGAGACGTTTATGGTATTGTCTTGTATTGACGTTGCTATATTTACAATAACGATTATTGAGACGTTGACGTTATGGTATTGACGTTGTTATATTTATATAGACGATTATTGAGACGTCGACATTATTGTACTGACTTGTGCTAACGTATTCCCTTTTAGGGTTTTCTTTGACGTGATTAGGTATTCTAATCCCCGTATATCTTTAGCGGTTGATATCCCGACACTGGAATCCTATTACTTACCCCTACGAACTCACCAACTTTATGTTGACACGTTTTAGTACACTTTTCAGGTGAACAGGTTAACCAAAGACGTATTGGATGATGATTGAATGTTTGCATGCTAGGATTGGACTTGAACATTATCGTGGATCCGTGATTCATAGTTCCCGCTTATGGGTTATGCTTAGGATCATATGTCATATTTTGTACTCTCTTTTGTAAACGTTTGATAGTCGTGCTCCTTATGCATTATTCTTGATTAGGTATTTGTAATTGAATGATTTGTATGGATTGTCTAATCCTTTTATTGCATTTAGACTTGTCTCTACTTAATTTTTATGTCGTGTTGTGCTTAGTATGTAACCCTCATGATTCCACCTTGTTAGGGTGTTACAATATTTGTTTGCATATATACCAATTAAGACACATGCTTAACCAATTATCTTAATTATTAGCTCACGCTCTTCATACGTCCAACCTAAATCAATGAATCTGCACACCATAGGATTCAATCAGATGCGTCATGTCAATGATCAAGTTATGAATATATAATTCTTCTATATATCTTCACAAAAGTCTTAGAAGCGATAAACTATATATACCGAAAGTTATACAGTACTAAAAATGTATGCACTTTTTTTACTTGTATATTATCCAATCGGTTGAATATGGCTAATTGTCACAAAGTGAAAATAATGGATAAACAAAGTTAGGTACTTTGCAACGAAATGTACGTTACTAAGACGAAATTCCTTGAAGAAGAAACTTTCACAAGTTGTTGTAACGACAACATAGAAAGACTTGCCTAATCAACCCGATGTTTTGAATGGAAAATAAATTAAAAAATTTAATGATGCATATGTCTAAAATGTGTCTCTAAAACTAAAAGTATGTTTAACATAATATCCAGAACACATAAGAAAAATAAAATGGAAAAAGGTCTTTGGTACGTAGACTTGCGTTCATTCGTTCAACATCCAAGAATAATATACTACTCGACGTCTCGACTACTCGTACATTGTTTATAAATATAACAATTGTTAATTGCTAGAGAAAGTTTCTTGAAAAGGAATTTCGGATTGTGGTATTGGAGTAGATTTTTAGTAGTTAGTGACTTAGTGGAAGTTAAATAATAAAAAATTTAAAAAATAGTATAGGATGTTCAAATTTGGAATTAGTGTTGCAAATCACGTTTCTTCTTGGCTTTCAAATGCTCAATCATTGGAATAAATGAGAGGGGGCTAATATAGATTTAGTTTAATTTATCGATCAGTAATCAATTCGATGTTGGTGGTGTGAAATCAACAAGACGTTGTAATTATCTCTTAACAGAAATTTTTTTTGACCACTTTACACTTAAAATCAACATGGAATAAATGAGAAACAAATACAACTAATAAAGTAACTAGAAATGTCATTTGGTCCCATGTAAACTGTTACCTTTTGATTAAGAAAGGGCTAAAATAGTTGCAGGTGTTGCCACTAAACATCAACACAAACAAAAGATGACCACAAAATCATGTCATAACCACTTCAGAACACATACCATTAGCATATTATAAATGCTTCTGCCACTACCCACTTATGATTGATATATAAACAACTAAAGTCTAACTTTTGGATGCCATTATTATGATACTTTTGATATTAATTGAAAAGTTTTAGAGATAAAGTTTTTTAATGTAAAAATATATATGATATCCAAAAGTAGCGAAAAGGTAAGATATTAGATAAGCAATTTAACTCAAACTACTCCCTTTCTCTAATATCACTTAGTTTTATATATTTTACATATATTAAATCTGTAATTGCAAAAGACCATCCGTAGGTGTTGGCTTTTACGGTATGTGTAAAAGTTCATCAACCTGAAGATTGTGAATTTTGATTTTTATTGTAGTGGATATTTTTGTCCATATATGGGAGGGTTATTTTAAGTACAAGGGTAAAAAAAATACAAAACGTACAACCTTCTTCCTTCTTCTCTGGTGACCGCCACACCTCCTTCTTCTTCCTTCTTCTTAGGCAAACAACCACCGTCACCACCTCCGGCGACATCTGGGCGACTTTCAGGCGAGAATCAGATTCGTTTTTGGTTGGATACGGTACCGGCCTGTGGCCCTCATCCGTTCTAAACTGGTTGTCAAGGGATTCATATGGGAATCGTATGAATTTGATGGGCGACGATCCAAGAGATGGTGGCGGTGTGCTACGTACGGGCGAAACCCTTGCTGTCGGCGCCGGAGCCGTGGTTGGGGTGGTCGGAGATGATGGTGGCTGGTGGTGGTTGTCTTGCCGGAGAAGAAGGTGGCGGCTGGCGGCGGCAGTCTCGCCGGAAAAGAAGCAGTCTGCTGGCCGGAGAAGGAGAAAGAAGGTTTGATCTGATCCGTCCAAAGCTTTGATCCAACGGCTGTGGAGTGTATTTTTGTATTTTTTTTTTCCATGTGTACTCAAATTAATTTTCCTTTGTCCATATATGTAGATTTATTTAGTTGTATTTTATTAAAAGGAAAAAGAAAAATAAAAAAGATACATTTTATCCAAAGGCTATTATTTCATTCTACAAAAGTAAGTAAGTAAACAACTGCTCAGTGCTGCTTTCTGCGGGTTTTGAGTCCCAATACCTCGACGGTGTATGGGGGAGGTTAAGATGTAGGCAGACCTTAGTAGAGAGACTGCTTCCAGTTTCTACCTAAATGGTAGAAAAGACCTCCAACTTTTGCATGGGATGAGGATCGAACTCATGACTTCTGTCTCCAGATGCAAAAATGTTTACCACTGATCCAACCATGCTGCTTTATTTCATTCTACAAAGTAAAGGTTAATTTGCAAGATATAATTAAGGCTTGCGAGAGTAACAAAATTTAAGAAAGTTCTCCAATTGAAGAAAATGCAAGAAATAAAAAGTCTACTCTCCAAAGTATATTCAAGAATATCAAAAATCTCAATGGTATATTCAAGAATATCAAAAATCTCAATGGTGGTGCTTGATGAGGTTAGTGATAAGAGGCATAATGCCATGATCCAATAGAGATTCTATCTTTCAGCATACATTGATAGTTGAAATACATAGTGGATTTTAGTCAAATGTTATGTTAAAGCATTTATTTTTATATTTGGTTAAATAGGGAAAACGGTACCCTGTGTTATCTATGTTTTGTGTTTATTTATATAAGGTAAAGTTATTTTGATAATTTTTTTTTGCGAGAATTTTTGAGAACTTTTTAAATCAAGTCCAACCGATGATTATTCTTTACATGAAAATTATTTTTTGATTGTATTCTGAATAACTTATGTGTAATTTTGAAGTTTATAATTGTGTGGAGCATGAATTATCATCCGTTATATACAATTATGTGTTATATATATATATATATATATAAAATTAAACATGTAGCAGTATCATGTCTGACATAGGCCAATGAATTAACTACGTATATATAATGGGAAAATGATCCGTACTGCAGACTTTACTTAAGCTTAGGTACTGTCATTTTGAAAAAAATTTACAAATTAAACCTTTGAATTTGATAAACATACATATCCCCTGAATTTTATATAATCTGTCCCTGAATTTTACATAATCCTTTATGTTTTACTTAAGATAGGTATTGTATGCTTTATCTAACATTTCCCCATATATAATAGCTTAAAACTATGAAAATTAAAACTTCCGGAGATAATCCGATAGATTAAATTTTACAGGATGGTACATGTAATAAAGAGTAACACTTAAATATTATGAAAATTGCTAACTGTAGTTCAAGAGGTTGTACTAAAATCATACAAGTATTATTTTTTATATCAAAAATTAACCGCTTAAATTTTATACTAGTAATAGAAAAAATAACTCTGTATACACGTTAACAAATTTCAAAGGGAAAATTACTTAAATGGTCTAATTTTAAAGTGAATATCCAAATACAGACACCTATTAAATTTTTTACCCATATAGTCAATGAATTTTTACTACCTCATATTTTTTTGGTAAGAAACCAAATCATCCACATAATTCATGACAAGTGTCCATTGTAAAACCCGTAAGTTTTACTTGTAGTCATAAGTTTTCGTGAAAATTACTGCATTAAAGATATAACAATAATTTTATAAAATCATTAACCAAACATGATAGACTTGATGGAATCCAAATATGGTGATATTAGGAACAGCGTACACAGTGGCTTGATCACCCATTCAAATGGTAAGATGGTGAGGGACTCAAGAAATATAAATATATATAATGTCACCATGACACCATTTAAAAGAAAAGAAGGAGTGAAATATTTGGCCATATTTCTCAAGTAATCACCATGAACCATGGGGACATATCCCTCGTACGTAAGGTCGGAGCCAGAATGTTTTTTGTAAGGGGACAATTTTAAGAGTTATTTTATTATATTTATTAACGTCATTTTTGGGAAAAATTTTTGTTTCAAAAAATGGGGTCTGATTCGAGAATAAATGGACCCCTAAAGGAATTTTATTAACGTCGGATCTAGTTAGATTATCAACGACTGGTGTTGAGAAGACTGAGTTTAGCATAGGTAAGTGTGAGCTATAAAAAACTTTATCTTTTACATGAACATTGCTCTTTGCAATATTGAAGCAATGATATACAATATAGCTTGTACATATACTTTTTACATAATTATTATGATTACTATTATATAATAATTTGAAAAAGGAAATAGGAAATATTTTCGCATACAACATAATACATTTACCCAAACAAAGAAAACACTTTCTTCATTAACCCTCTAATTTTACCCTCAAGTAACCTCTAACTTGATGGAATTCCCACCCTTCTTCGATCTCTTTTTTCAACTCTATTATAAATCAAAACAATTCAAGATTTTTACTTTACCAATAAAGAATTTATTTCAAAACTAATGCTAGCTTCCAACATAAATAACGTACTTGCAAAGAAGAAGCTTATGACAACAATAGTGACATTTGTATGTATTTTCTATTTATTTATATTTTAAATATACTTCTAAAAAATTATATTGTACCAAAATTAGAATGGAGACAGTTGCCTCCACTACCCCCACTATAAAACCGTCTCTACTCATATGTCTATGCATGTGATTTAAGCTTTGGAAAAGAGAATCATCATAAAAAAGGAACAAGGATGATGAATCAATTACAAGAAAATCAGCATATCTACACAAATCGAATCCAAGATTATTCATGGTGCTAAATGTACACTTGATCTAATAATACAAGACTAGAAGTCATGTATCACACTTGTCATATTTTAATTGGATGATTTTATTTCTAAACTAAAAATGTTAGGTCATAAGAATTCAATAACCAAATAGGTAAAATAATTGATAGGTGTCTATATTTGAATATATATATCAGAATTAGACCGTCTAGGTAATTTTTCCTCCCAGTTACTATAAGAAACAAAATAGAGGTTAACCACTCCATTGTTTTAAGCAAACAATGAGTAGGGTAGATTGCCAACTACTAAACAATATGTACGTAGGATTTATTTATAATATAATTAATACGTCTAAACTAGTAATAGTCAACAAGTTAATAACTAGTAGTATTTTAGCTTTTTTGTTGGTTGTTATATTATTTTCTTGAGTACATATAATCAAGTAGTGGGCAAAACGTCCATTTACGATAATGCATTTTCTATGAAGTTATGAAGCCAAGTACAAATTAAAGGACTTTTCCGTATGAATCAAAGCTGCATATATCTATGTACATGAGCACATCAGCATGATGTTAGGCTATGTCACGTATGTTTTTCTCCGTATTCAAATTATGGCATTGACATCTTTAGAATATCGTTGATTTCTCTTTAACCGTGATTCCGTAAAAGATTCTTTAGAAACTTAAATTATATATATTTTTTTTAAGACTAGAGATGAACTTGTAACATATTAGTAAATATTTTTTTCGGTCTTATTCAATTACCCAACCCAACTTTTTATGTAAGTTTTCATTTCTAAGATATACTAGCTCGTATTCAACAATACTTTTTCTAAACAATAATCGAACAATTATCTCCACTCATCAAATTTGGTTTTGTCTCGATCTACGTACTGTCAACATTATAAATTTCCATCTTAACTATTATCAGAGTCACATGCCCATAGATTTATAAAACTTTCATCAAAATCACTCATTATAAAAATCTTTCTAGATGTGAGTAGATAATGATCTCAACATGATGCAAGGTTGGAGCGTGAAAAATCATTTTTTGTACATTTGTTGAACGATCCGGACAATCATGATTTTGACATATATATATATATATATATATATATATATATAGGTGAGTTATTTATAGTACAAGCATTTAAAAAGGTACAAAAAGTACATGTCTAAGTTAACTTACACATGTTTGTTCCTTCCATCTCCGACCACCACCACCACCACCATGATCATCTCCGACCACCATCATGATTCTCCGGCGACGGCGACCATCTCCGGCGAGACTTACACATGTGTAACTACAACTTACACATGTGTAAGTTAACTTTCCGGCGAGAATCAGGTTCGTTTTCGGGTAGATACGGTACGGGCCAGAGGCCCTCATCCGTTCTAAGCTGACCGTCAAGGGACGCATATGGGAATTGTATGGATTTGATGGGCGGCGATCCAAGAGATGGTGACGGTTTGCTACGATGCCGGCGCCGGCGCCGTGGTTGGGGTGGTCGGAGATGATGGTGGCTGGTGGTGGTTGTCTCGCGAAGGAAAAAACCTTGAAATTTTAGACCCTAAAATGCTAAAAAAAAGGTTGTACTTACACATGTGTAAGTTAGTTACACATGTGTAACTCTCGCCGGAGATGGTCGCCGTCGCCGGAGGATCATGATGGTGGTCGGAGATGATCATGGTGGTGGTGGTGGTGGTCGGAGATGGAAGGAAGAAGGAAGAAAAAGGAGGAAATACCTTGTACTTTTTGTACTTTTTTAAACCTGATGTGCAAAATCGAGCTTTAAATTTATAAACTAAAACTACCAAAGAACTCACTACTACGCACTCATGGGCAGTGGACCCGATCGTTTGTAATATAGTTGAGAGTTAAGTTTGAGTTCGTTCTCAGGGACCGTGAAATAATTAGTTGCTTGTTGAATGGTTTGGAAAACAGGTGTTGCTTCGAAATTCCCCTTTGACAATTAAATAAATTGATTTGCAAAATGATTGCATAAATTTAAAAGACAAGTTCAGACAATATAATTAAAAGTCATCCACCTTGACTTCAAATGTGATTGCATTTGATGAAGAACAAATTCTCTAGAGTTTAAAAGATAATCGTGACAAGATTATAATACTCACGTGGTACCATCAACCGTGAACTAATTATCGAATCACCCTACTACTAGTTGAATTACACAAGCCGGTACCACCAAAACCAAGACAATTCTTCTAACAATCAGTTTTATTAACTATCAAATTATCAATTGAACCTGTGTGACAATAACGTGGTACCACCAACCGACATCAATCACGTTGACAAAATTAATCTTTTCTTAAAATGATATTCACTATCATACCATGAACTAGTGATAATTACTTATAGACAAGTAACCGTTTTAAAATCACATACACATTCAACTGGTACCACCAACGAAGAATCATATGCAACCAATATCAAAATTAATTAATGAAAAGAATTAAAATCATCAAGATCACGGAACAACGATAATTAAATAAACCCTTTTGAATTAAAAATATAGCAATCACATTATCCGTCTCGTTTCATCAAGGTGGATGATTAAACAGTTAGCCACTCATGATCAATTCACAATAATCAATGAAATAGAAGAGAAACATGATGTACCAATTGTTTGAAGAAAATAAATTGCAAGACAATAATGTAGATACGATCTAGATGGGTGCCCGTAATATCTTCGATGAATCCGCCTAAGTGAAACACTTGATTGGAGAAGGAAGAATCCTGATAGAGCAGCTCCTAGAAAGAGTTTGAATACCCTAATTTTCGACTTAGGGTTTCTTAATTATACCTCCCCAAAATCTGATGCAGAAACACAACAAAGTCTGTTTCCCCGTGCGCCCACTGCAGCGCAGTGGGTCTTGACTTCTCTTCACTGCGGCGCATTGAGGTGTTGGTCGAATTTGACTTCGGCTGACTGCGGCGCAGTGGTTCGTGTGATCACCACTGCGGCGCAGTATGATTCCACGGCTTCTTTTCTTCTTCAACAGACTGCGGCGCAGTCCTTCTGTTGCCATCCCCACTGCGGCGCAGTGGAGGTTTTTCCATTTATTTCCGTGGATCAGGATTGCGGCGCAGTGGGCTTGTGCATTCCCACTGCGGCGCAGTCCAGAGCTTCTACAGGACCAACTTGTTTCGGTCTCGATTACTTGCTAAGCTCTACCGCCTCGTCCATTCAAATCGACTTTCATTCCCATAACTTATTTCCTGGCCAATAATCAACCGAAAATGTACCAAATGAACGCGTAACCTGTTCAGAACCTGAAAACACTAACAAACACCATAAACGCGCTAAATGCATACAAAAACAACTTAAAACATCTACTAAAATGGCCAATAATGATGTGGGTAATGGGTATAAATTAGTCACATCAAATCCCCCCACACTTGAGCATTGCTTGTCCTCAAGCAAATCCAGAATTTAAGAAAAAGTAATCCTTGACAACCAAATTATCAAACACATGACAAGTATCAAAAAGAAGCAACACCTAGCATGTCAAATGATAGAAAATGGGTGAAGCAGTTTTAATCTTAAATGAAAACTCGAAATGTTTGACAATACCTGAACAATCCACAAGCCACTATAATCAACTAAGCATAAATGAAAACAAACGATCCTATCAATATCATTCTACTCCAACAAACTTACTTTCGGGGTCGAATATATGAAGAATCACTCATAGCTCAGTTGTGATGTATATTCTTTTACCATAGGCTTGAACCAGGATCGTCACTCCACCATTACGGCGCAAGGATCAAGCACATTGTCAAAATAGGCATTAAGGGTGGTATATAGTTAAACTAAGGCTATGTATATGATTATGTAAAATGGAATTTAGGAATGAAGGTTGATGAGAATTGTGAAAAATGAAAAAGGATATAATGTATATGTTAAGTGTATAAAATAGTCTAATACAAACCCATACCATTGATTGTCATCAAACCACCAACCCAAAGCTGCCATCCGCGAACACCACCCCAAATTAGCCAAGCAAAACCCGACACCATTGTGGTGTATCAACTTCAAACAACTTACAAACAACCAAATCTTCCAAAATAATACAACACACTTTCTAGACATTTGGAAATGAGAAATATCTACTAGTAGCCCGAGTTCTTTTTTTTTTTTTTTATGTTTTTCAATTCTCTTTATTCTTTTTTGAACCATTTTTACTCTACTAGCAAATATCCTCTTACAATGATAAACATGTCTATAACACTTCACTTTCTTTGTTTGAACAATCCAAGATAATCTTCAATAACTTAACCCGTTTACGTATTCTCATAGACAAGAATATTCCACAAATCAACCCATGAAACTCTCCCAAACCATCCAAACAAACCATGACAATCAACGGCCCCCCAGATTATAGATATAGTAAGGTTTAGTTTACAAGTATGAATGGGAATTTACAGTGGAGTTGTTAAGTTACAAGGATGTGTAAATGTGTAAATGTACAAGGAAAAGTGAAAAATTGTATGTATAATTGTATAAGGTTGTATAAGGGTATGGACATACAAAAGAAAATTGAAAAGAAAGAAAGAAAAATGTATGGTCAAACCTAAATGCCAATTCGTCATCCAATGTACTCGTCACGATCACCAGGCCAAGTTCTAGAATCAACACATCACCTGCACACTCTCATCAATAGAAGAACCCGGAAATGGCTTAAAAATACCTCAAACACGCACATCCTAGTGCAAGGCATCAAAAATGAATACCCTTACTCCCGAATAAATCCAAGAGCCTAAGAGAGGGACGTATTTACGAGGCAAACAAACCAAAACCGTCACCTGAACAACTATATATGAAATGATGAAATCTCACAGTTGGGTGTTTTGGATATATATGAGTATGCAAGTAATGTTATCAATCCCGAAGGACTAGCCAAATAAACGTTCAGGACACACTTCGCCAATTAAAAATTTTTGTCAAGGAAACAGTTTGTAGTAAAATTGCTTAATAAGTAATAAATTAAGTGTCAAAAGCAATTTACCACAAGGACAAGTTCAACTCAAGTTTAAAGATCGATATCAACTTCTATTATCCCGCCAAATTGATAACACCAGTTTCAAACATGCACATCACAGTTAAGAGTTCAAAAGAGAGACTCAAACCTCTAGATGAAATCCAAAGGCCTACGAGAGGGACACATCAACAAAACTGATAGGAATCTCAATGACAAAACAACGAAAGTGATATACCCGGTAGCTTAAACCTATTTGCCACCCCCCCCCCCCACACTTAAGATGGACAATGCCCTCAATGTCCATATTCGGTTAAACAAAGGTAAATAGGGGTAAGCGACATAGAAAAATAAAAGCACATACCGGAATGAGGACACATTCCGTTTTGAAACAAGTTATCGACCCCGTGTTACAAATGGCACTTCCGAAATAGGAAGGACACTTTGGTTGGTGGGATAAACAACTTGTGCCAAAACGGAAGGTGCGAGAGTAGTGTGCGCATCAAACATAGCAATACAAATAAGGCGCTGAACTTACTGCCAGCATATGCACACCATAACAATCAACAATATCGCCATAGAAAATAGATGGGAAGGGGAATAAAAGGGTTCCCCCCCACACTTGAATTGCACTACAGCTATCAACTACCTGTTCACTTTGCATCAGAAAACTCATCAAAATATCAAGTATCCAATTATTATACCGTTATTCAATTCAACCAAAAGAAAAAGAAAAAGAAAAACAACCATACATAATGTTTCATCGCCCCGTAGGGCGGATACAAGCCAACAAAATGAAAATTAAAGAGCATGGAATAGTAAATTGTTCAAACAAATAATACAACCGAACAAAATGGTGGAATCATTGTGGTGGAGGATGTGGTGGGTAATGTTGGTAACCAGGTAGGTTACCGTAATCAAAGAAGGAACCAACCACCTGCTCAGCAAACGTCAGCTCAGAGGCGCCGGTCTGACTCACGTCCATACCTGCATAAGTACCTGTATAAGAACCAAAACGAACCGGCATATCTGGTCCCAAGGCACCTGGATCGTGAATGGGAGGCTCCTCAACCACATGCTCGGGAGGAAAGTAGAAACCTCCACCAACTCGCTGATGTGGGATAAACATGGCGGGAGGACGATAATCTGGAAGATCCATGGGTGGGCTAAAATCCTGCCCTCTCAACTGCGCCTCCCACATGGGCTGGTAACGGCGCGAATCATAAACGACTCTCCCAAGTCCAGAACCAACCATAGTCATATCCCCGCCAACCTGCTCCCTAAAGCTATCCATACGACCGTGGAAAGCCTGCTGATCAGCGTACATCCTCTCTCCCATAGACTGAAGAGACGTAAAATCAATACCTGCTGGAGCCCGCCTCTTAGGCTGCTCCTGTGGAGCATCTCCCATCTCAACATCCTCAGCTCCCTCCATAACCGGAGGCGGTGCAACAACCCCAATATCGTCCAGCAGTCTAGAGTTCTCCGTTTGCGTCATCTTCTTCACAATTTTGGCCCTCACCAACTCGGCCTCGGTCAAGGTCTCCTGAAAGATAGGGGGCGAAAGATCGGTCTGGCACTCATCAGTGTCAAAAATGCCCATGCGCCGATAGATCATAGTAACAAAATGCCCCAAAACCAGCTCCGAGTCGGAGTGGTTCCACATCCTATCTAACACAACAACGGGGGCCAAAGCAAATCTCCTAGGCGCCCCTTCAGCGAACAACTTCATCAGCCAGAGATCAGTCTGGTACGCCTTGTCCCAGTGAGTGGACCACTGTACCAGAAACGTGACAATCATGCGATGAAGCATCCTCAATCGCATACTTCTGATCTTAGAAACACTGCCTGACCCCCCAGATGGCCAAGCTTCTCCACCAGTAATTCGAGTCCAGTATTGGGGAATGGACTCACCATCAAAGGTCTGCTTAACATATAGGCCCTGTCTCAACAAACCCCGAAACTCGCTGTCCCTTAACTGGTCCATGGTGTACATCCCAGTATAATAGCCAAACCGGGCTATAGATATCCTTCTCGCAACACCCCCACACTGGAAAGTCACACACCTCTCCTCAAATATATCTTTTACCTTATTCAACTCCTTCGTCACCTTCAAAGTTGAATAGAATTCCAAGCACAACTCCCTATACACAGGCTCCCGGTTGTTGAACACGTTGTGCCACATATCACTCACAACCAACCTATCACCTACCTGAGCCTCTATCCTAAACCACCCATTGATGTCGGCTTGAATGCCGAAATGCTGGGCGGCAGTGGGAGCAAGATATCGAGGTGGACAGACCACCTCCTTGTGGATGGAGTACAACTCATTGAGAAAGTTGTTTTTGTGGGGTTGCTTAACCCTGTTAAACTCCAACCATGTATGCTTCTCGTTCATCTGCCCCGCCAAAGTTTGAGTGTTGGCGGTTCTACCGCCTCCCGAGAAGCCTTTGCTTGTTTCTGGGCCGAACCACTTCCTTGGCCCTCCTCGATTTGCTTCCTTTTGTCGGTTCCTGAAGCATCCTACAAGCACAAATCAGAAGACAAATAAACATGTTAAACTTGGAATACAAACCAGGAACCGTATTAAAAACGAATATAATTTGGGCGGTAAGGTGCCCCACTGCGGCGCAGTGGGCATCAACACCCCCTCACTGCGGCGCAGTGAGGCCAAGGCAGAACTGGTCAAGGATTACCACTGCGGCGCAGTGGTATGAAGTAACCCTCACTGCGGCGCAGTGAGGTTCTAAACACGTGCGGGTCACAAGTCACCCACTGCGGCGCAATGGGCTAAACCCTTCACCACTGCGGCGCAGTGGGATGATGTTTCTGGGCAGGTTCTTGGTGTTCATCGCAAATTTCCAGATTAAGGGGGGCAATAATCCAACTAACAGCAATCGTTCAACAGATTAACACTACAAATACTTCCATTAACCTTCCCCACACTTGTTCATCAAAAAGCCCCAATTTTTTTTTTCAAAACCCTAGGTTTGATTTAGACTTAAATCCGGATGAACAAGTGTTAAATTCGTGAAATTCAGCACTACATTATCATCTATGCCCCTCAATCAACAAAACCCCCTAATCAATTCAACAATTACAAACAAAAATCTAGATTTCAAAATTAAGAGATTAAAAGGAAAATAGACAAGAAAAACTTACATTCTTCCCAATGGTAGTGATGATTAGTTGGTAATCTAAGAAGAGAAAGAAAAGAGAATGCAAGAATTTGGTGGATAAGGGGAAAATTTTCGGATTCAAGGGTGTTCTTGGGGAGGGGTTCGGTTTTGCTCTAGAGAGAAAAAAGGAAATAGCTTAAGATTTGAATATGTGGTTAAAACATCCCCTACTTTCCTTTTTTAGTTAAAGGCCCGCTCCCCCTCTTGACCAGTCAACAGACCCACTGCGGCGCAGTGGGTTGAGACTTTCCTCACTGCGGCGCAGTGAGGCTTTGAGCAGCCTATGCCGAACATTTGGACTGCGGCGCAGTCCTTCCCTCACACCCCCACTACGGCGCAGTGGGGTGATGGTCAATAAAGTCCGTGGAAACCGACTGCGGCGCAGTCGAGTTTACCACCCCCACTGCGGCGCAGTGGGGGACTTTTCCAGAAAAATTAGTTTTTCGGTTTTAAACATAAACTTACCTCAATCGCTTCACACCACACTTGAACCTGCACATTCTCGACAAAACAAATTAAAACTATCTAACGAAATTAAAAGCAATTTGACAAAACAAAATCAAACACGGGTTGCCTCCCGAGAAGCGCTTAATTTATTTACGAGTCGTGAGCTAGACTCGATCACCTTTCAAGTTTCCGATTCAAAAATGGGGACCTCCTCAATCGTCCCATCCTCCTGTTCTTCTTCCATATACAATTTCAAACGATGACCATTCACAATAAAGGACCCATTTCCATCCCTTTTAAACAATTCAACATACCTGGATGGATAAACATGCTTAATCACGAAAGGACCTATCCACCTGGAAGTTAATTTCGGTTGTTTGATTTTAAACTTTGATAAGAATAATAATACTTTTGCACCAACCTTAAATTCCTTCCTACGGATCCTTTTATCATGGTAAATCTTGGTCTTTTCTTTGTAAAGCCGGGAATTCTCATAAGCTCCCAATCTAAGCTCATCGAGCTCATGGAGTTGCAACAACCTAAGTTCATCGGCTTCCATCATGTCTAGGTTCAAATTTCTCAAAGCCTGATACACCTTATGCTCTAATTCAATCGGCAAATGACAATTCTTACCGTAGAGCAACTTATGGCGTCGTGCCAATAGGCGTCTTAAAAGCGGTCCTAAATGCCCACAAGGCGTCATCTAACCTTTTTGACCAAACATTGGGGTTATCCCCGACCGTTTTTTCCAAAATTCTTTTTAATGCCCTATTGGTGTTCTTTACTTGACCACTGGTCTGTGGATGGTAAGAAGTTGAAAAGTAATGATGAACACCATACTTCTTAAGAACCTTATCTAGTTGATGATTAGCAAAATGTTTTCCACGATCACTAATTAAGGCTCTAGGGCAACCAAACCTACTGAACAACTGTTTCAAGAAGTCAATGACTACCCTCGCGTCGTTTGTAGGCAAGGCCTTGGCTTCAGCCTACTTAGACAAGTAGTCAACAGCAACTAGGATGTACTGGGACTTGTTAGACGGTGGGAATGGTCCCATGAAGTCTATGCCCCAAATATCGAAAACCTCACATACCTGAATCCCTTGCTGTGGCATTTCATCCCTTTTTGTGATGCTTCCTTGGCGTTAGCAAATGTCACAGGTTTCAACCAACGTTTGGGCCTCTTTGAAGATTGTCGGCCAGTAGAAACCTGTATCAAAAACCTTTCTACCTGTAACTGACGGGCCATAGTGACCTCCGGTTGGCCCGTAATGGCAAGCATCCAAAATCTCCCTAGTCTCAGCTCCCGCAACACATCTCCTGACCATACCATCTGCACAAGTTCTAAACAGATATGGGTCATCCCAGTAATAATGCTTAGCATCCGATATGAGCTTCTTCTTCTGTTGACCCGAGAAATCATTTGGTATTTCACCTGCAACCAAATAATTAGCAATGTCAGCAAACCAAGGACCTTCATCAGAACTAGAAATGACATTCAAATATTCATCGGGGAAGTGATCCTTAATTTCCCCATCCTGAAGCTCCTCCCGATTCGGGTCCTCCAACCGGCTCAAATGATCAGCTGCTAAGTTTTCGGCACCTTTCTTATCCTTGATTTCGATATCAAATTCTTGCAACAATAGAATCCATCGAATCAGTCTAGGCTTTGCATCTTGCTTAGAAAACAAATACTTCAAAGCAGAGTGGTCAGTGAAAACAACAGTTTTACTTAGTACAAGATATGACCGAAACTTATCAAATGCAAAGACTACCGCGTGTAACTCCTTCTCTGTAGTGGTATAGTTTTGCTGGGCTGGATTCAAAGTTTTACTAGCATAGTAAATCGGCTTGAAATGCTTATCATCCCTCTGCCCAAGCACAGCTCCAACAGCATAGTCACTCGCGTCACACATCAGCTCAAACGGTAGATCCCAAGCCGGTCCAACCATAATGGGAGAATTGGTCAACTTATCCTTCAACACCTGAAAAGCACTTAAACAAGATTCATCAAAAACAAAAGGAACGTCCTTCTCCAACAAGTGGGTCATCGGACGAGTAATCTTAGAGAAATCTTTAATGAATCTCCGGTAGAAACCGGCATGGCCAAGGAAACTACGTACCCCTTTCACATTTGAAGGCGGGGGTAACTTGGCTATCACATCAATCTTAGCCCTATCCACTTCTATTCCGGCCCTAGACACCTTATGACCTAGAACAATTCCCTCGGTTACCATGAAGTGACACTTCTCCCAATTCAAAACTAGACGAGCCTTTTCACACCTAGTCAACATCTTATCTAGGTTATGCAAACAAGACCTAAAGGAATCCCCGAAAACCGAGAAATCATCCATGAAAACCTCCATTGAGGTTTCAAGCATGTCCTTGGAAAATAGCTATCATGCACCTTTGGAAGGTGCCCGGGGCATTACACAAACCAAACGGCATTCGCCGGTAAGCAAAGGTACCAAATGGGCATGTAAAAGTGGTCTTTTCTTGATCTTTCGGGTCGATGGGTATTTGAAAATACCCGGAGAACCCATCCAAGAAACAAAAGTATGCATTTCCGGCAAGTCTTTCCAACATTTGATCAATAAATGGGAGGGGAAAATGATCCTTACGGGTAGCATCATTCAACTTACGGTAATCTATGCAAACCCGCCAATCCGTGACAATCCTAGTGGCCAAAAGTTCATTATTTTCATTTTCAATGACCGTCATGCCCCCCTTTTTGGGAACACAGTAGACGGGACTTACCCAAGAACTATCAGTTATCGGGAAAATGATCCCTGCATCTAAAAGCTTAATCACTTCCTTCTTGACCACCTCCTTCATATTTGGATTAAGCCTCCTTTGTCTCTGGACAATGGGCTTAGCATCTTCAACAAAATCTATCTTATGCATGCAAAAATCAGGACTAATACCTAGAATGTCGGTGGTTTTCCAAGCAAAAGCCCGCTTATGAGCTCTAAGCAAGGCTAAAAGAAGATTCTTCTCGTCACTCAAAAGTGCGGACGAGATGACAACGGGTAAAGAGGATTTACCTGCCAAGTAAGCATACTCCAAGTGGGCAGGCAATGGCTTGAGCTCCAGATCAGTAGGGGGTACATCAACCGAATTTGGCACCCTTGAGCTTCCATCAGCAACAACCTTTTCAAAGCTCTCATTTTCCGGAGGTGTCTCATCCATATCAAGCGCCATCACCTCTGCAAACAAATCATCATCACCAATGTCCCCATCTCCCAAGAAAACGAGCTCCTCATCAACTTCTGTCTCCATGAATTCCTGAAATTCTTGATCCAAAGCATCATCAATTACGTCAATCCTGAAACAAGATTCATTAGTCGAGTAAGAATGCTTAATAGATCGTTCAACATTAAACACTATTCTATCCGTACCCACACCCAATGAAATTTCCTTATCTTTCACCCGGATGATAGCATCCGCGGTGTTAAGGAATGGTCTACCTAAAATCAAGGGTACCTTAGTGTCTTCTTCCATTTCTAGGATCACAAAATCAACAAGAAAGACTATATGACCTACTTGGACAGTCATGTTCTCAGCAATCCCAATGGGATACTGAAAAGAGTGGTCAGCTAGTCTTATACTCATACGAGTGGGTCTCAAGATACCGGAAGCCAACTTACTCCAAACCGAGTAAGACATCAAATTAATACTTGCACCTAAACCTGCTAAAGCCTTACAAGTCAAAGTACGAATGGCACAAGTTATAGGAAAACTCCCTGGATCCTCAAGCTTAGGCGGAATCTGTTGATTCTGCAAGATAGCAGAACACTCAGCATTGAGATATGTCGCCTTCACCTCATCCATCTTTCCTTTGTCTGTAACGAGTTCCTTGATAAACTTCGCATAGTTGGGCATTCCCTGTATCAAATCAACTAAAGGCACATTAATATGAACATTTTTAATCATGTTAACAAATTTATCATATTGTTCCTTTAATTTGGCCTTCCTGAACCGCTGTGGAAATGGAACCTTAGGCTTATATGGCTTAGCCTCGGGTGTCACCGCCGGTTCCGGTCGGGTAACCGGAGTCTTCACGGTCGGTTGATCTTCCATCACAATCTCCTCGTCCACATCTTCAGCTTCTTCATTTCCTGTATCCTGCACATCTGAAACAACAACATTAGGATTAGGAGGAGGGGCATAGTATCTACCTGTACGAGTAGTAATGGCCTTCGCTGCTCATGACAAACAGGTGGTTGAGTGTACTTCTGACTACTGCTGGATCCTTAATTTTGCTTTGGATTCTGCTGAGTGTTACTAGGCAAAACACCCTAGGGCCTAGTTAGAGCAGCCATCCTGCTTTCAAGATCCTTAAAGTTAATATCTTGATTCTTGGCATTCATTTCCACCTTGCCATTAATCCTGTCTAGCCTCTCACTCAACTCCCAAGTATCCTCCCTTATGTTCTGGATACTTGTGTTTGTCTCAATCTGATTACCAATCATTTGCTTCATCATCTCTCTCAGCTTGGCATTAGGATCGGTAATAGAAGAGGAAGAACCCGATCCTTGGCTTTGCTTAATCTCCTGCTGCTGTGGCTGACTTTGATAGTTGCTCTTTTGCCACCTGTTACCAGAAAAACAAGAAGTATTAGCAGGAAAAGAGTTATAGGAATTGTTACCTGATGACCGATTCTGGAAACCGGTGCTCCTCTGAAAACCTCCTTGCTAATTCTGGACGAAATTGACATCTTCAGGTCCCCGGTTGGGACACTCTTCGGAATAGTGTATGTCTCCACAATGGTCACATCCATCAGCTAGCACCTTCACATCTCGCTTTAGATATCCAAACCTCGCTTCTTGGTTAGCAAAACCTTTATCCATCCTTGCCGATAAAGCTTGAATCTCATCAATTACACTAGAACTATTGCTTCCATCGGCCCTTGCAACCTTGTTTTGCTTGAATCGGCTCTCATTCTTCACAAACCTCTTATCATCCATGGCCGCATTATCCTTCACCATCCTCTCCAAAATGTCAAAACCTTCATTTGGAGTGATCTTGCTAAAACTTCCACCAAAAGCATATCCTATCTCTTTTTTTGAAGCCTTGGTCAATCCATCAAAGAACAACTCAACATACTTCTCCTTAGTCAAATCATGACCCGGACAATTCCTCAACATTTCTTTAAAGCGGATCCATGCATCTACCACATCTTCCCCATCTTCTTGCATGAAAGACCTAATCAAGTTTTCCAATTGCCTTTGAGTTCTAACCGAGTAAAACTCACTGATAAAAGCTTCCTTGAGTTGATCCCAAGTTGTAATCGAATTCTCGGGAAGATCATTAAACCAATCCTCGGCTTCCCCGGTCAGAGTGATAGGAAAAGTTTCAAGTTTCACGGCATTCATTTGGTTTTGGCCATATTGGTAGAGCCGTGCCAACTTCTTAAACCTCTCCAAGTGCTTATATGGATCCCACTTCTTCTTTCCATCAAACTTTTGCTCTTCGATGCTCTTTAAATGATTCGGTTTCAAATTAAAGTTTTGATCGACCGCCGGTGTTCTAATGGCGGAACCACGAGCCGAAGGGATATTGCGGGCTCGGTCTTCATACTTGATATCATTCGGATCTCTTGGTGGATTGTCACCCATCTCCTTTTTTACAAGTGTAAGGTCAAAGAATTCCTCAAGAAAGAAGCCTTCTTCGTCCCAATCTGGTGGTGCCGTGTAGTTGATCCTACGTCTAGGTGGGGTTTTTAGTGGACTAAAAAGAGGTCTCCCCGAAGAACGCAAAATCATCAACTATTACAGTATCCTGCAAAACACAACTAACACCATGCGTCAAATGCACCTGTGATAATTCAAATAAACAAGTCTAAACTAATAAAGCAATTAACTTCCTCACGCGTAAGGAAGGATCAAACCACTAAATAAACAACTAATTTGGCACACAATCCCCGGCAGCGGCGCCAAAAACTTGATGTGCAAAATCGAGCTTTAACTTTATAAACTAAAACTACCAAAGAACTCACTACTACGCACTCATGGGCAGTGGCCCGATCGTTTGTAATATAGTTGAGAGGTAAGTTTGAGTTCGTTCTCAGGGACCGTGAAATGATTAGTTGCTTGTTGAATGGTTTGGAAAACATGTGTTTCTTCGAAATTCCCCTTTGACAATTAAATAAATTGATTTGCAAAATGATTGCATAAATTTAAAAGACAAGTTCAGACAATATAATTAAAAGTCATCCACCTTGACTTCAAATGTGATTACATTTGATGAAGAACAAATTCTCTAGAGTTTAAAAGATAATCGTGACAAGATTATATTACTCACGTGGTACCACCAACCGTGAACTAATTATCGAATCACCCTACTACTAGTTGAATTACCCAAGCCGGTACCACCAAAACCAAAACAATTCTTCTAACAATCAGTTTTATTGACTATCAAATTATCAATTGAACCTGTGTGACAATAACGTGGTACCACCAACCGACATCAATCACATTGACAAAATTAATCTTTTCTTAAAATGATATTCACTATCATACCATGAACTAGTGATAATTACTTATAGACAAGTAACCGTTTTAAAATCACATACACATTCAACTGGTACCACCAACGAAGAATCATATGCAACCAATATCAAAATTAATTAATGAAAAGAATTAAAATCATCAAGATCACGGAACAACGATAATTAAATAAACCCTTTTGAATTAAAAATATAGCAATCACATTATCCGTCTCGTTTCATCAAGGTGGATGATTAAACAGTTAGCCACTCATGATCAATTCACAATAATCAATGAAATAGAAGAGAAACATGATGTACCAATTGTTTGAAGAAAATAAATTGCAAGACAATAATGTAGATACGATCTAGATGGGTGCCCGTAATATCTTCGATGAATCCGCCTAAGTGAAACACTTGATTGGAGAAGGAAGAATCCTGATAGAGCAGCTCCTAGAAAGAGTTTGAATACCCTAATTTTCGACTTAGGGTTTCTTAATTATACCTCCCCAAAATCTGATGCAGAAACAAAACAAAGTCTGTTTCCCCGTGCGCCCACTGCAGCGCATTGGGTCTTGACTTCTCTTCACTGCGGCGCAGTGAGGTGTTGGTCGACTTTGACTTCGGCTGACTGCGGCGCAGTGGTTCGTGTGATCACCACTGCGGCGCAGTATGATTCCACGGCTTCTTTTCTTCTTCAACAGACTGCGGCGCAGTCCTTCTGTTGCCATCCCCACTGCGGCGCAATGGGGGTTTTTCCATTTATTTCCGTGGATCAGGATTGCGGCATAGTCCAGAGCTTGTATAGGACCAACTTGTTTCGGTCTCGATTACTTGCTAAGCTCTACCGCCTCGTCCATTCAAATCGACTTTCATTCCCATAACGTATTTCCTGGCCAATAATCAACCGAAAATGTACCAAATGAACGCGTAACCTGTTCAAAACCTGAAAATACTAACAAACACCATAAACGCGCCAAATGCATACAAAAACGACTTAAAACATCTACTAAAATGGCCAATAATGATGTGGGTAATGGCTATAAATTAGTCACATCAAAACCCTTGTACTAAAAATAACTTTCCTCTATATATATATATATATATAGGGGTGAGTTATCTATAGTACAAGCATTTAAAAAAGTACAAAAAGTACATGTCTAAGTTAACTTACACATGCTTGTTCCTTCCATCTCCGACCACCACCACCACCACCATGATCATCTCCGACCACCACCATGATTCTTCAGCGATGGCGATCATCTCCGGCGAGACTTACACATGTGTAACTACAACTTACACATGTGTAAGTTAACTTTCCGGCGAGAATCAGGTTTATTTTCGAGTGGATACGGTACGGGCTAGAGGCCCTCATCCGTTCTAAGCTGACCGTCAAGGGACGCATATGAGAATCGTATGGATTTGATGGGCGGCGATCCAAGAGATGGTGATGGTTTGCTACGGTACGGGCGAAGCCCTTGATGCCGGCGTCGGGGCCGTGGTTGGGGTGGTCGGAGATGATGGTGGCTGGTGGTGATTGTCTCGCGAAGGAAAAAACCTAGAAATTTTAGACCCTAAAATGCTAAAAAAAAAAGTTGTACTTACACATGTGTAAGTTAGTTACACATGTGTAAGTTAGTTACACATGTGTAACTCTAGCCGGAGATGGTCGTCGTCGCCGGAGTATCATGGTGGTGGTCGGAGATGATCATGGTGGTGGTGGTGGTGGTCGGAGATGGAAGGAAGAAGGAAGATAAAGGAGGAAATACCTTGTACTTTTTTAAACCTTGTACTAAAAATAACTTTCCTATATATATATATATATATATAAATATTAAAACAATAAGAATCTTAGCTTTTTAAAACCCTCTTTAATTTAAAACTATTTTTAAAATTTGCCACATAGGATTTTATCCTATGTGTCATCTCTATAATTTTCCACAATATTTATTTATTTATGTAATAAAAAATATTAAATATATATTGGTATGTGAAAAATAAAATTATGAAATTAATAAAATAGATTTTATTTCCTAAAAACCAACATTAGTTTCATATATAGATTACATAATTGTGTCGACGTATTACACCATTGTCATATTTTTTTTAAAAGTTGGTTTCTGATTTCATCTTCAAATTCTTTTTGACTTTTAATATGAAAAGTAATTGGGTTATTAAATTTTATGTGCTTTATACATCATTATAATTCTCAAAAAATTTATATGCTTTAATGTATTATTATATATTAGTTCATGTTCATTTTTATTCTTTTTACGTAGGTTATTTTAAATAGCCGCACATCGTACGGGTAAAAAACCTAGTATATATATATATATATATATATAGATATAGATACTAATAAGTCTTGATATATATTAGTTGCAAACAAAGAAAGAGACACGGCCTTTAAAACAATTTTCCTATTTATTTTTCTTACATCATATCAGGCTTTTTATGAAGTTTTATCCAAAAGTCGACACATGATACTCTCTTGTTCAAAAAGCATTTTCGATAGTAAAAATCTAATTTTTTTTAATTGCTTTTAAAATTTCTTTAGTTTAACATTTGAACTTTTACGACTTTTTATGTGTTTTATTACATATGATCTACTAGTATATAATTTATTATTTAAAGGTACTACGATTTGTTAAATGAGAAGTATTTTCAATAAAATGACTAATTAAAAGCTGAAGAAACCAGACTAACTAACTTAGACATCCGTCGAAGGTTCGATCGCCTAATATGAAATGAAAGTTGCATACTAGTTTATTGGTAAGCTATATATGTTCTTTCAGCAACTTAGTCTACGTGGGACTACTAATCATTTTTTTTATATATCTAAAAAAAGACATTGGTAAGGTTACACATAAAAAAACACACACGCGCGCACATAGATAGTTATGGTCCAACACAATAATTAGGTGTGATGTTACAAAGTTTGTACCTATCAAATAAAAAAAATGTTACAAAGTTTGTAAAGCCTTCTTCAAAAAGTTAAGTATTTGAGGATGTATGTAACTTGTACACTTTTTATTATGTGAAAACAACTTTCATCTTATTTATTGTATGTAATTAACTTGTAAAATTGAATGAATCGTGTAAGTAATGGGCTAAATGCTGATGTGGAGGTCATTCATTGTGTCACATCTCATATGCCAGATGGTGTCACATTAGTTTCTGGCCAATTTTTTACATGATTCGTTCAACTTTACAAGTTAATTACATACTATGAACCAGATGAAAATTGTTTTCACACAATAGGAAAAATGTACAAGTTACATACATCCTCAAATACTTAACTCTTTTTCAAACTGAAGATTAGCTTTTATTACCATAGCAGAAACTTAAGCTTACATTACCAAAAAAAACAAGATTGATAGACACAAACAACCATCCTATACTACTACAAGGTGTCAAGCAGGGATGAAACCAAGATAAATAAATCTAAAAGCTATTAGCCAATGATCCTCGGTTCTAAGGCACCCGATGATCAAGTTCAATAATTAAGGATGTTGAGGATATGGAGCAAAAATATTAATTGGGGTGTTATATTGGGCCACGAGGTTTTCTCTAACATATGGTAGGTTTACTCATCTGATGTAATCCGGTGAACCAATATTGGTAAGTTACTTATCTAATTAAATTTATTGTCGTTAAAAAGGAAAACCAGCTAGCGAGTGGACCAAATAACAATAAACATTTATGTATGTAAATATTGCTCATGTGTAGGTACAGTATGTTCATATACAAAAGAGTGCTAGCTTCTTCAAACAAATAATTTTGATAATGGGCAACTTATAAAATGTTGAATATATATTTATTTTGAAACTAACCACTATTCGTGTTGCTATTTAGGATACATTCTAGAAGTGAGAAATTCGCCAATATTCGTGAGAAGTATGGATAGATGTGGCTGCGAAATCATCACTCCTGTTAAGTGCTCGAAATTTTTAGTAGCGACTAGAGCATGATTTTTATACAAAGTTACTTTTTCGTAAAAGTTATAAATTTCACCAGTGGCCCAGTGGGTTATAGGCTACTAAAGCCAATAATTAGATCTCAATGAGTTATAATGATAGACCAATGGGCTGGCCCAAACTTACATAATACCGTATTAATTGTTAAATACTTGTCACTTGAGTGAGTAACATCCAAATATACTAGTCTAGCTACATTCTACAATAGTACAATCTTGTTGGTGTTTAAATTATTATTCCTCAAAAGCAGTAATTCGAGATTATATCTAAGATTCATCTGTGACATTACGACCTCCATCCTGTAAATTTGAAAGCACAAAACTAGGGAAAAGGTAAAAAAAAATAAAAATCGTCGCATACATGTATATAATGGTCAAGGCGGGCGCAATCTCCTGAGTCTTGATGCCAAATGTCCTTTAGGCGCGGCTGCTCAAAGTAGAATTATGGCATAACACTTTCCGTCCTACTATTTGTTAAATTTGTAAAATGTTGTTGACATTTTAGACACTAGGTACAAGGGATAAAGTGGTAACAATATTCTGGTTGAAATCAACTCTTAACATATTATCTTATTTGAAATCTGATGGGTTAAATCTAATGTTTCAACTTTGATGCCAATTGATCTAAGGTTTTCGCAGAACACCCCTCTTTAGTAACGACATTAGCAGCGGCGTCTTTGAGAAACTGAATTCTACTACGAATCGCTTTTCCATCTTCCCCTTGAAATAAACCTTTCACGACCTTTGCGATCTCCTCCCTCCCCACGATGCCATTTTCACCAATGGCGGGCCTTATTGCTACTTTAAGTCCATCGGTTAAATATATCGCATTCATTTTTTGCTCCGCATAAAGTGGCCAAGCGATTACTGGTACGCCATAAACTACAGTCTCAAGGACCGAGTTCCAACCACAATGGGTCAAGAACCCGCCTGTTGAGCTGTGGCTCAGAATCTGGGTTTGTGGGGCCCAAGAAGGAACCACAAGCCCAATAACTTTGGTTCTTTCCAAGAACCCTTTTGGTAAGAAGCCAAAAAAGTCCTCGTGACCATGAGAATTGAAAAAGGTGGCATTGGCTTGATCATTTGGACGTCTAACCACCCAGATGAACCTTTGTTGACTTAACTCCAAACCCAAGGCTAACTCATTAAGCTGATTAGAAGAAAGGGTTCCACCACTCCCAAAAGATATATACAAAACAGAACCACAAGGCTGACCGTCTAACCACTTCAAACAATCTAACCCATCAACATCATCATTTCTCGAATCAGCTGTCTGAATCAACGGTCCAATTGGATAAACCCGTGGCTTACCCGGCTCAGCATCCTCTATCAAAGCTTTGAAGGCGCCATCCTCTAACTCCTTGAAGCTATTTACAACTATACCTTCAGCCATTAGATACATCTTTGCATTATGAAGCACCCATTTGTATGCTTCATTCTTTCTATCTTGAACCGGGTCAAGTAGGTCTTTTCCAGGAATCGGTATGCAGCCAGGGATTTTAACCGGTTCAGGCAAGTCCCTATACTCACATGAAACCATCTGATCAAGTTTAGGCAGATAAAAACTCAAAGACAGGCCCATAGCATTAGATGGGAAGAATAAATAAGGTGAAACGCCAAATTCAATAGCAACATGAAATGCATCTGCACTAAAAATATCAACAAAACATGCCACAATGTTCTTTTCCACAACTGAAGACTTGAATTCTTCACGAAGCGAATCAAGAGACCGCGTAACCATAAGACTTATTCGGGTTTCCATTTGGGTATCATGTGGTAAGTCATCAAAAGTGACAGGAGGAAGAAGCATATAGTTTAGACCATTAGGGAGTGAGTCAAGAAAAGTGTTTTGAGATTTGGATAAAAATCCATCGTTTGCGATGATGAAAGTTGATGAGATGTTGTGGTGAATCTTTAGTTTTTTAGCAAATTCAACTAAAGGGATCAAGTGTCCTATACCTGGACTTGGTACAATGGTAACATGGGGTGTTCTTTCCATTGGATAGAATAGCTAGAGAGGGCGAATAATACAAAATGAAGTTTATACATGTTACTAACCCTCCATAAAATTATCAACAACAAATCCTAGATAATATATGAAACTAAATAAAGGTTAACAACTCTGTTTTTTTGAGCAAACAAAGAGTAGGGTAGATTGCCAACTACACTAAACAATTAATGTACGCAATATTATAAACTAATATGTCTAACTAGTATTTTCGCTTTTTTATTGGTTCTTATATTATTTCCTTTGGTAGATAGTAGAACTGTACCCGCATGATGTGGTGGTGTAATAGCAACGGTAATTGTGGCGCTAACGGGTGGTGATGGCGTGCAGCTATAGCGGCAGTGATGGAGGTGGTGGCGGGGATGTGTTTTTTCTTTAAGAAAAGGATTTTTAATTATAAAAGCAACACAAGTTTTAAAGTTATAAAAGTTATACATAAACCATATACGAGTAATAGCTCGCTACCGGCCAATGATCCACGGTTCTAAGGCACCCGATGGCTTTAATAATTGGGGATGTCGCGGATATGAAACAATAACATTGGGGTTTTCATATCAGGTCAGGAGATTTTCTTTAACATATGGTGGGTGTCCTGTGGTGTGGAGATGATCCAACATTTTATATACGTATTCAGCATAACACAGTTTTGTAGGAGCGTAGGGCTGTAAACGGTTCGGTTCGATTCGATTCGGTTAGCTAGAAATTTCGAACCGTTTTTCGGGTTTCGGTTCGGTTCAGTTAGCTAGAAATTTTGAACTGTTAATTTCGGTTACCCGAAAAAGTCGGTTAATTTCGGTTTTATTTTCGGTTAACCATTTATCAAAGTTATGCTAATATAAAGTTTAAGTTTTTAATTATAATAGTTAATTTACATTGTATTAATTTTTTTTTTATGTAAAATAATTATTTAACTAAATTAATATTTTGTTTTATAAAAAAAATATACATTACATCTATTTTACTTTTTTCTAATGTTATATTTATGCAATGCAAGTTTCTACTCGTATTTAAGAGTATTATAATTTACCACTTGAAATGTCTTCTATATGATAATACCAATACCTTTAATAAATATTTTAAAAAAGGTTAACAACTTTTTATTAAAAAGAGTATATATATATATAACAAAATTACTTAGAATATCCAAAATTAATCATAGATTCTGAAAAAAGTTAGTAAAATTGTTAATATTTTATGCAACAAATACAAAAAATCAGCTAAATTGATATGTAAATGACGTATTCATATAATACATATATGCGTAAATATACATATATATGATTATATGTAGACATATATCAAATTTCGGTTCGGTTCGGTTAACCGCGGGTAATGAATATTAAAAATCGTAACCGAACCGTTACACATCAGTTTTTTCGTTTTCGGTTTTCTGGATTTTGGTTTTTTCCGGTTTCAGTTTTTTCGGATCACGTGGTTCGGACCGGTTTTCCAGTTCATTTCTTACACCCTTAATTCGGACATGGTGATGTGATATGATCGTTGTGACCAATCCAAATGCTATAATTGTACGTGTTGCTTCTATGATAAATTCTAGAAGTGAGAATTCCATGAAGAATTCGTAAGAAGTCATGAGAAACATTTCAACGAGATATATGGATGTGGCTGTGAATTATCACTTCTTTCAGTGCTTATTATCTCACGAAAAGTTATAAATTTTTTGAACTAAATAGTCTAAAAAACCTTCTAAAAATGAGATTGTTACATTTATCAAAATCGAAGAATAAAATTAGTATAAAAAATTAGTGGAGAACACTTGTCAAGTACTTATGATATTATTAAGAACATTTTTAGGATGATTAAACATTTTTTTTCACTAAAGGTTATAAATTTCACCAGTTGGTTATAGGCTAATAAAGTCATTAATAGATCTCATTATCTCAATGGGTTATAATGATAGACCAATTGGCTGGCTCAAACTACAAAATACGAGTATTAAATACTTCGGTAACATCCAACCAAATATACTACAAGTCTACAATAATACAATCTAGAGTTAATACTGAAATGGTACCTCACGTTTGCGCTATATTACCGATTTCATACATTTCATTTTGAAATTACGCTGATCATACCCAATGTATGCAAATCTCCACTCGGACCATACTGGAGGCTAACGCCGTCAGCTGGCCGTTAAAACCTCCCCCACATGACTTGCACGTGAGAGGTAAATATGCAATACCGCGTTTCTTAATTACTGAAATGGTACCTAACGTTTGCATGATATTGTTGGTTTCATACCTAATGTTTCTTAATTACTTAAATGGTACCTAATGTTTAGTTATAAGTTTATTTATTTTTTTGTATTTTTTAAATTTGTTTTATTTTTCTTCTATAAAAATTCTCCAAAACTTGTTACAATTTAATGAAAATAGTCATAATACACTTATAATTCACTCAAAAATAATACCAAATAGCAATTTCATAACAAAATATAAGTTTTAAAGTTCACGAATAACTAAAAATAGCAATAAAGTATTATAAAACAATTTTTAAAAAATTTGCGAGGAAATTTTTTTTTTTGAAAAAATTCCGGAAATACCACAATGGTAATACCAGAAATACAAGTCAGTATTTACTGCGACACGAAGTTTAAAACAATGTTTTAAATACCCGTAAATTCCGGTTGATATTTCTGGTATTACCGTTGCGGTATTTCCGAATTTTTTTAAAAAAGAAAATTTTATTTTTTTAAAAAAATTATTTTTATGATACTTTATTGCTATTTTTGGTTATTCGTGAACTTTAAAACTTATATTTTGTTATGAAATAACTATTTGGTATTATTTTTTAGTAGATTATAGGTGCATTTTGACTATTTTCATTAAATTATAACAAGTTTTGGAGAATTTTTATAAAAGAAAAATAAATAAAATTAAATAAAATATTAAAAAATTAATAACTAAACATTATGTACCATTTAAGTAATTAAGAAACATATAGGTATGAAACCAGCAATATCGTGCAAACGTTAGGTACCATTTCAGTTATTAGGAAACGCGATATTACATATTTACCCCTCACATAGGGGAGGTTTTAAAGGTCACCTGACGGCGTTGGCCTCCGGTATGGTCCGAGTAGGGATTTGCATACGTTAGGTATGATCAGCGTAATTTCGAAAGGAAGTAATATGGCGCAAACGTTAGGTATCATTTCAGTAATTTACTCTACAATCTATGTTGGTGGTTAATTGATTATTAATCAAAAGCAGTAATTCCAGATTATACCTTAGATTGATCCGTGACATTATGTTGAAAATTTATGGCCGGCATCCTCGTACTGTAATTTGAAAGCACAAAACTAGGTTAAAGGTAGAAAATAAAAATCCATCCATACTTGTATATAATGGTCAAGGCGGACGCAATCTCATGAGTCTTGATGCTACTCTGCTACAAATGTCCAAAAAGCCCGGCGGCTCAAAGCAGAAGCATGGCATAAAATATTTCCCTCCTACTATTCATCTAGTTTGTTAAATTGTATTTCGATTTTAGATACCAAGTACAAGAAGGCATAAAGTGGTAACAATATTTTGGTTGAAATCAACTCTTAACATATTATCTTATTTGAAATCTAATGGGTTAAATCTTATGTTTCAACTTTGATGCCAATTGATCTAAGGTTTTTGTAGAACACCCCTCTTTAGTAACGACATTAGCAGCGGCGTTTTTGAGAATCTGAATTCTACTACAAATCGCTTTTCTATCTTCCCCTTGAAATAAACCTTTCACGACCCTTGCGATCTCCTCCCTCCCCACGATGCCATTTTCACCAATGGCGGGCCTTATTGCTACTTTAAGTCCATCTGTTAAATATACCGCATTCATTTTTTGCTCCGCATAAAGTGGCCAAGCGATTACTGGTACGCCATAAACTACAGTCTCAAGGACCGAGTTCCAACCACAATGGGTCAAGAACCCGCCTGTTGAGCTGTGGCTCAGAATCTGGGTTTGTGGGGCCCAAGAAGGAACCACAAGCCCAATAGCTTTGGTTCTTTCCAAAAACCCTTTTGGCAAGAAACTTAAAAAATCCTCATGACCATGAGAATCGAAAAACGTGGCATTGGGTTGATCATTTGGACGTCTAACCACCCAGATGAACCTTTGTTGACTTAACTCCAAACCCAAGGCTAACTCATTAAGCTGATTAGAAGAAAGGGTTCCACCACTCCCAAAAGATATATACAAAACAGAACCACAAGGCTGATCATCTAACCACCTCAAACAATCCAACCCATCAACATCATCATTTCTCGAATCCATCTGAACCAACGGTCCAATTGGATAAACTCGTGGCTTACCCGGCTCAGCATCCTCTATTAAAGCTTTCAAGGCGCCATCCTCTAACTCCTTGAAGCTATTTACAACTATACCTTCAGCCATTAGGTACATCTTCGCATTATGAAGCATCCATCTGTAAGCATCATTCTTCCTATCCTGAAGCGGGTCACTCAGGTCTTTTCCAGGAATCGGTATGCAGCCAGGGATTTGAACCGGTTCAGGCAAGTCTCTATACTCACATGAAACCATTTGATCAAGTTTAGGCAGATAAAAACTCAAAGACAGGCCCATAGCATTTGATGGGAAGAACAAATAAGGCGAAACACCAAATTCAATAGCAACATGAAATGCATCTGCACTAAAAATATCAACAAAACAAGCCACAATGTTTTTTTCCACAACTAAGGACTTGAATACTTCACGAAGCGATTCAAGAGACCGCGTAACCATGAGGCTTATACGCGTTTCTATGACGGCGTCTGATGGCAGATCATCAAAGTTAGCAGGGGGGAGAAGGAGATAGTTTAGGCCATTAGGGAGTGACTCAAGAAAAGTGTTTTGAGATTTGGATAAAAATCCATCATTTGCGATGATGAAAGTGGCTGAGATGTTGTGGTGAATCTTTAGTTTTTTAGCAAACTCGACTAAAGGGATCAAGTGTCCCATGCCTGTACTTGGTACAATGACAATATGGGCTTCTTTTCCCATTGCTTTTTTGTAGACAAAAAGATAAATTAAAAAGCTGTAAAGGGATGACTGGAGTATGAATGTAAGATCAATGATATTGAAGCTAAATGGTCATATATAGATATATAGCCATGTATGTTGGAAGATGTGACAAATTTTGATCAAGCTTCAGGGTGCATAACAAGTACGTTAAAATGGACAAAGATCAGATCGATACAGTCAAAATAATCACTATATCTACCAAGGATGATATATGGTAAAGGACTAATAATGCATATTGGGGTCAAAGTAATGTTGTGTACAATCCTATATGATAAATACAAGAAAGGTGGATATGGTGCTATTATTTAAAAAAAAAAAAAAAAAGTTAATGGAGGGAATCCTACCGCTGAAAAATAATTGGATATTTATCGACTCATCCCGTATTGTGCCATAATCATTATTTTTGTCATTAGAGTTTAAGGCTAAAATAATAATGGATCTTTTAAATTCTTACAGTTGCGTCGTATTTTATATTTATTGATATATATCTTTTTTTAAACAGCAAATTTTGGTTCAACGGTATGCCTATTCATATACCCAACTCCAATTTCATAGGAAACTCATGCTGAGAAAAACTCATCCATTCCTGAAGCATTTTATTCACACCAGAATTTGAATCCAAGACCTTTTAGTCTCAGGCTCCACGATATACCAATCCAGTGTGTACAAGAAATATGATACTAATGATCGGATTTTGACATATTTCTGATAATACTTTATTTGTCAATGACAATTTTTATTTTCTTTACGAATTATCAACTTATTATAAGATCAGAGTTTATCAACTTGTGTCATGTACTTTTGCAAAAAGTTTTAGCCAAAAAATAAAATGATTATGTGTTGGTTACATATATATTTGTGTGCAATATCAATTCTAAATATTTCTAACTGATAATTCGTAGCAGCACAGACTTATACTGAAGGGATATATAAGTACCTCAGAATGTAACAAGTATACATAAATGTTTATGTTGCGTAATGAACTACTCGAATGTTTATTGTATGTGATGAATTTTTAAATTCCGGTTGTAATGGTCGCCAAGTTTGTCTGGCTTAATATTCTTAATTTGGTTGGCTCAGTAGTCATAGTCAAGAGTCAATACTATAATAGTAAGAAAGAAAAGTTACTATCGATCGAAGATAATAATATTTTTTTTTTTTTGAGATAGCTTTATTCGTTTGTCATTTAATCATGTTTTTGAAACTTGTTTTCTTAATTATCGTTTAATCTAAAACTTGAAAATCATCGCAAAATATATATTGTCAACCTAAAATTGACGTGTTATGATTTCTAACCATCATAGAATAATATTATCTCAAAAATCAGTCCCCCTTAATCATAATGAACAAAAGTTCTTAAAGTTTAACAAGTTATTAAATGACACTTATTAAACCATCATTATCAAAAACCCATTAAACACAAGTTATCTAAACACAACTGAAGGCCATCATTTGTGAATGACAAGGATAAATCAAGAAAAATGATAAATCTTCTTAACCAAATAGTCTAATAGTCCTCTTAATACATTAAGAAGGTGACATGTGGAATCCAATAATTTTTTTTCCTAATATTGCCCTCTAATTTTTCCACATGTTATCATCTTATAATTAAGAAGATTATTAGGTTATTTGGTTAAGAAGATTAATCATTCTTTATAAATCAATATTAATTAATATGGACAACAAAAAGATTTAGAAACATAGTGCACGCACGTTGAATGTATATGAAAAGGAGAAGGCAGATTGGTAAACAACAAAATACATGAGTATAGCAGGTCAACCACTCCATTGTTGTTTTGAGCAGCCAACGTACTAGAAGAAATGAAATAAAGTATAATTTTCTTGTGCTAGGTCTTGTAACTTGTAAGGTCACGTTTTCACTCTTGTTTGGTATAGATTCTATACAGTCTACGCTAGCTTGTTAAGACTTAAGAGTAATTCGACTTTTAATGGTGGTTATGGTCAAATATTCGAAGTATAATATTTATGTTTCCTGTCCCATTCCAGTTAAAAGTTCACCCCAAATTACTCGCATTATCGGTCTTGCTACTGGGCTAAGTGGGCGCAAGCCCAGAGCAGCAAGTTGATTGAGACAACGGGCCTAGTCCATGTTAGCATATAGTAGGTTCATGTTTTTTATTTTCTAAATTTGTGGCTCATGTATTAAGCTCATTGCTAGTTACCATTGACTTCTTTACCAAATTAACTAGATTTTAGACTCATGTTAAATACACGGGTTTACTTGGTTATATAGATTGGATTATATTTAAAGTTTAAGAATCTGCAAGCTAAAAATTCTTATTAATTCAAAATATAACAACCAAGAAACAATCGTGAAAGATATTTAAAAAACAATCCTAGAAGAATGTTAAAAACGTAACTAAAATTAAAGGCATTCAACAGTTTGAACATTAGAAGCATGTATCTTCCTTCATATTTTGCAACACTTCTTCGTAGACGAAATTCATTGTAGTGTTTTTTTGTCTTCCCATCTTTGTCGCATATCAGCACCTTGAGTCCCTTTTACAACTTAACTCGACAAATCGCAACATACAATTGTCCGTGCGCGAAAACTGTCCGTTGTAGATACAAACCAACGGTCGATAACAATTGGCCTTGACTTTTGTTGATTGTCGTTGAGAAATAAACGACCAACGGGCACTGTTTTCGATGTAACCTGAACGGTATTCTTTTATCTGACGGTATTAGTTTCATTATGGGGATGTGCCATATATCACTTCCGCTTCAATCACATGCTTTCCTAATCTTGTGATCCTCAATCTTGTTCCATTGCATAACCCGTTAGACTGGTCTATATTGCGAAGTAACATCACAGGCACACCTTCCTTTAGTATCAGTTTGTGATTGAGTATCCCTGAAACTTTAAACCCATTTAGGATTTCCAGCGCGTAAATATGTGAAGTAACATATGTTTGGTTTGTAAAGAGAATCAGGATTTTCTAAAACTAATCCAACTTTATAAGTAAAGTTAAACCAACTTTAACTATTGGATTAAATTTATGGGTTTCTCTAAACATTGCCCCCAAGGCAATGGTTTAAAAATCTATTTTTGGATATTATTTCTCATTTAATAATCAAAATCTCAATATGTGGATAATGTTTATTTATAATATATTTTAACATTAAAGGTATCATTTATTTATCCATTGAGATGTTGTTAAATAGTCAATCGATCAAATCATTCTTGTAATGTCAAATATGACACATTTGCTTTTGATAGTGCATTTCGAATGAACACATATCGAAAGAAAAACGCCATATTTATACATTTCAAATAGAACATTCATTTTTATTTAATGAAATTAAATGACTCGCAAGAACTAATATGTGATGTTTATTTGAAAACTAAAATTTGTATGAAATCAAGAAAAACTATCCAAAATACATTGTGATCTGAATTTAACACAATGTGTATTTAATTCTTTTATAGAAATATTGTGTTTCTATTGTGTAATCTAAAAACACATTGTGTTAAGTTTTAAATCACAGTGTGTTTTTGATAATGTGTGAAAATCAGAAAATTGTTCAAACACACTATGATATAAACTTAGCATATTGTTTTTTCTTAAAAAAATTAAAAACAAATTATGTTAAATTCATATCACAGTGTGTTTTAAATACTTTTTCTTTAAGTATTGTTTTTTAAGTGTTGCAATAGAACAATTTTTTACAGCTTAAATAAATCTATTTTTGGGCTAGGATATGTTTTGAGACCTCTTTAATTTTATGTACAATTTTTATAGAGGAAATGATATTCCTACCACAAATATTGATATATTACTACATAATATAACTTTTAAAGCACATTGTATAAATCAATAAAGCACATTTGTAGTAGATAAATAGAAAAATATGGTACAAATATTACTTCTTTTTTATTGATACTAATCTATTTATATTTATAAAGTATATTTTTATTAATTTAATTATTTGTTTATCTCCTTTTACAAATTTAGATATAACTTGTTAATTCTTTAGTTGTACGTAGTTATCCTTGTAGGTATCTGTTTATCTCTTTATCAACTTAAACTAGATTAATACCCCGTCGTTGACCGGGTTAAACATATACTTATGTATTTTACAATCATACCAAAAATTTATTTGGGTTAAGATTTTATATATGAGTTATGTGTATGAAACCATGGATATCATTTTTCTCATCAATTGGATGTAAAATGTTTTCAATACCCCGAAATTATAAGGCTATTAATACTTGATCGAACTCAAAATCCAACTTACCAAAACCAACTGACCCGAAAACAACTCATTTGAGTTACCAACTAGCTAACTCATTTGATCTGAAATAACTCATTTGACCTAATTGACTGGAACAAATCAATTTGACCTGTCAATTTATCAAACATAAAAACCACCCATTTGACCATGACCTAATCAACCCACTTGAAAGGATTAGCATCAAAGCCATTTGACCTAAAACCAACCTATTTGACCCGTCAACCCTCTAGCCCATTTATTAATCAGGTCGACTCAGGTTCACCCAGATAAATCCGTGTAGATCCAGGTTCTAAGGTGAAATTTATAATGGGTGGGGTTAGGGTTAGAGATTTTTATTCTGCTAGCTCGCCAACTCTACCAAGGTTGTCCGGTCAACCCGCCAATCCCAATAAGTCAATAACCTAATAAATACCGACCAACTCGACCTAAATCCATCACATTTGACCCGCCCACCCGACAACTTACTTGACTTAAAATACAACTCATTTAACCCACTTGATTCAAACCAACCCACTAACCCGAACATATATTTTAAACTAATTTAATTATCATTACTTCATTAGCGACCCATCTGACCCTAAATAAACATCTGACCTACCAATTAACCCGCCAACGCACTTCATTTAATAACAACCCATTTGACCAACTTGACCTAAAAACAAACCATTTAACCTAAACTAACTCATTTGATATGCCAACCCGTTAACTCGTTAAGCCACATGATCCAAAAACATCCCATTATAGTTAATCAGATCAACCATACTAACCCGAGATGATTCGTGTCGATCCAAGTTGAAATTTCTGATCTCAAACTAACCCCCCCTCTTTTTCCTTTTTTGTATATCATGTTTTGTACTAACTGATGTAATTGGAGTCATAATGACTATCTATGTTATGATAAATATAAAAGTACTTTAAATGGTTAAAATTAAAAAAAAAAAATGAATTTAAATGGTCAAGATGAAAAGATAGTTTTACTTTGGTAAAAATTACAAATTAAGTCCATAAAAAACGAACATAGTCCATGTTTACAATTCATAGACACAGTTAATTACACGACCCCTTAAGTTTCTTTTATACTATGTGTACTTGTTAGTTTTATAAATTTGGAAGGGAGATAATTGATACATTCATTTTCTTAATAGAAATTAGTTTCCATATATAACCATTTAGTTTCAATGGCCAAGATTAATTTGATTATGAATTTAAGTGGTTAATATCAGAAGATAGCTTTATTTTTTTCTTTATGCTCTACCAACAATATATATATATATATATACTAGGTATTTTCACCCGCGCGATGCGCGGCTTTTGTATTGATTTTTTAAAACTTTCAATATTGGCATCGATAACCAACAAAATTCGGTTTTGCTAGTGTGGTGTTGTTGCAACAACGAACATCTTTAACAAATTTTAAAAAGTATAAATAAAGTTGTAGGTTTTAAAAAAGTGAATATTGCGTAATGATTTTGTGATATGTATAAAATATTTAAAGATTTTATAAAGATTTATTAGAGATATATTTTTTTTAATAATATAAAATATTATATTGTAAAAATAATATGAAGATGCCACATAAGATAAATTTTACGTGACAATTTATTAACTTAGCTTTGGATTTGAAGAGTGCTTTAGAAGGCTCGGTTAACTTCTGTTTTAATATATATATAGATATATATATATATAAACAAATATAACATGACAAAATTATTACGAAACATGAGATGGATTTTATAGTTTAATCATTAAAAAATGATTTATAACATGAAAATGGTAAAGATGGAATACAAATTAAGTCCATAAAAACGAACACAATCCGTGTTTACAATTTATAGACTCGGTTAATTACACGGCCCCTTAAATTTCTCTTATACTATGTGTACTTGTTAGTTTTATAAATCTAGAAGAGAGATAATTGATACATTCATTTTCTTAATAGAATAAATTAGTTTCCATATGTAACCATTTAGTTTCAATGACCAAGATTCATTTGACTATGAATATAAGTGGTTAAGATCAAAAGATAGTTTTATTTTTTTCTCTATGCTCTACCAACAATATATATATGTAGAGAGAGAAAAGTGAGTATGAGGCTGTTATGCACCCAACTTGGGTGAAAAACCCCTCACATACCAACATTTTAATATTTTGAATAAATGCTTGGATATTCAATTACATGTGCTAGTAGTAGCGCTAATGACAGATTCTTTGAGTTCAATTGGAGAACATAGAAATTCTATATCTGCCAATATGAAACCCCTCTAAGTCACGTGGCTCCTGTGTAAGTTGTTAAGTCGTTTTTCATCTACATCTCTTATAATTAGATGTGGCCATTTCCAGTGTGGTTAAAGGCGTGCACCCAGGCCTCCTAGGTGCAAGGCGATGGCGAGGCAACACTTTTCCGCCTGAAAACCTAGGCCCAGGCCCATCAACAATTTAGGCAGCAAACTACTATTTTCCATAAAACCCTTTGATTATCCAAGAAGATGTCACAGAGTAAATCACGTTAATATATTGTTCCAAATATCAACATCAAATCATCAATCAGAATATATCAACATCAAATCGTCCTTCATCAACATATTCTCCCATCAACTTGCAAGTTTTCTTCTTTTTTTTCTTAAAATTATTTTTTCTTTTTTCTTACTCAAAAGATTTTTTCAACTGAAACTTTCTTTCTTATCATCTGTTAGAGTCAATGAATCAAGGTGGTAATGTTTCTCAACGTCCTAAATCCAAAGACCCTGGGTGGAAGTACAACAAGTGGGAATTTCCTAATGACAAAAATTATGTTCGTTGCAATTTTTGCGGGTTTATTAGCAAAGCGGGAATTTGTAGGGCTAAACAACATCAGATAGGAGGTAACGGAAATGTTAAGAAGTGTGTAAAGGTCCCAGATGATGTTAAAACTGAGCTTATTGAAGACGTTGAACGACAAAAAGCAAAGAAAAATAATGATGACTACCAAGATTTGGCCATTGATCTCGAAGATGGTGGATATGGAGATGATGAACCTGATAAGGACGAGGCTGTTGAGAACCAGAATACTCAGAACAAAAGAGCCCGAGTGGAGAAACCAACTAGTAGCAGGTCTAATGTGAAAGGACCGTTAGATTTTTTGGTGACCAAAGGTAACAATGACACAAAGTATGTGCCACTAAAAGTTCCTTAATAGCTTGAATTTAGCAAACTATTAGTGGCACAAATTATTTGCCACAAAAGCATTTTTTGTTATTGTGGCTAAAAAAAAGTGCCACTATAGCCATAAAAATTTTGTGGTGACAGTTATAAAAAGTGTCACTAAAGGGCTTTAGTGGTAGCAGTTGTAGTGACACTTTTTTTGTATGCCGCTGTAGCCCAGAGTCGCTTTTAGTGGCACTTTTGTTACTTTTTGTGGCACTTTTTGTTTGCCACTGAATGTCAATTTATTTGTAGTGAAATTTATATGATGATATGAAGTATATGTTGATATGAAATGAAATGTGATGCCATGTGAGAAAAGGGAAGTATGGGTTGATCAATGATTGTTGTGGATGATATGTAAAGCGGTTATATTTTGATAAGTAAAATATGAAGAACGTTTTATCAAAATGTGTGTATCTTACTTAGCTAATTTTATTAGCTAACACTTGCTTTTATGAAAATGTTGTAATCTTCAGGATAAACAGGTTTGAGCTAGGAAAGGATTAGCTCGGTGAGATGAGCAGATGCAATAAAGAAGGCTAGCATAGTTTGTTGAATGCTTATACTTCCCCTTTTAGCCTTATGTCTTGGCTACTTTCATTTATGATTTATGAACATGTAATCATGATGACATTTATGTTGGTGTCATAACTTGAATTTTACTTTGACTATTACGATGATGCTATTAGTAACACCAAACTTTAATGAAGGATACCATCCGTTACGGATGAAACAGTTTTTAAGTGATCCTTTTCGGCTATGTTTAAACGCCGTTTGGCAAAGTTTTTGAAATCCAGGTTTTTAAAATGACGGGTGTTACAGATTAGTAGGGGATTTCCCCCCTTTGGGTATTTGAATTAAGCATTTTTACTTCGAGTGAGCTCTCTAGCTATGAGGGATTGACTTGGGTTATCCAAGTTCAAGTATGAGGGGGCAAGATGTACCCCTGTTAATCGTTGTGCTTTCGTTCGGATTAGTAGGGGGTTTCCTCCTTTGGGTATTTGAATTAAGCATTTTTTACTTCGAGTGAGCTCTCTAGCGTGGACCCGATTAAGACAACGCATGCTAGAACTCTCAATATCGAATCGCGGCACAAAGTTTTAAGCGAAATTGACCTTAAAAAAATTAGGTTTTATTATTTTTTATATATAAAGAAACTCAAATATGTACGCAATAGTGTCATGTATGACATAGGCCAATGAATTGTTATATATAATAGTTTAAAATTATGAAAAATAAGACTTCTGGAGATAAAGAGAGAAACACTTAATAATATGCAAATATAAATTGATCAATCAGCGTGCCTTACATGTACATGTTTCTGTTTAATTAATCAAAGAGTTGTTGCGTAGTGAACTTCTAACACCTAAAAATCAGATCAAACAATAAATAAAGGCATCTTAATATCATTAACAAATGATTCGTTTAACTTGTTCAAAAGATACCATAGTAACGTGTACCACACATCAAAGAATCTTCAATTACACAGATTACCTTCACATAATACGAGTATTATTTAGTAATAGTTGAGTTAGTTTAAAATTAATGTAGAAATATATCGTTAAGAAAATATTAAAATATTGTCTGTTATTTAGTTATCTTCTTCCTTATATATAGAGAGAGAAAGAAAGATCTGATAACGTACGTAAACCGGTCACAAAACATTTTTTTTTGGGGTTTTTTTTGTATTATGATTGAATACGTTTTCATCGAGTAAGACCTTATTTGACACGTGCGATCTTTATTTGTTAATTGAAGAATGGCTGTATTGAATAATTGTGCTGAAGTAATAACAAAAAAGAAAAATAACACCTAATGCCGTCCTTCACGGGAATTAGGTCTCAATGCCGTCTTTGACGGTATATTAGGGAGGTTAAGATGTAGATAACCTCACCCCTACCTAAGGTAGAGATATTGCTTTCAGGTTTTACCAAATGTAGAATAGGATCTCCAACCTTGTTGGGCATGAGGATCGAAACTTTGACCCCTGTCTCCAAAAGTAAGGGCTCCAACAACTGAAACCAACGCAGTTGGTTTGATGTCTGTAACAATATCAAATGTAAATGTAAAGTTGAAAAACAGTTCAGTAACAAGTATTCTGTTCCTACCCTTACTTATCCTATATATCTTGACCCAACCCTAGCTTTTGCAATGTCATATTTGGGGCTTTTTCATGGCGACAAGTTGCCGAAAATATGCCTGTAGCACATTAGTGGTAAAAAAAATTCCATCAAATATAATCTCAGAGATTAGAAATCTGACTATATTTAGACCCCAAATGCTAATCGCATTGCTACCCATATACCTTACCCTTCAATATTGCCGAAATCAATTATTGATTGTGGTGGTAGCCTAGCTAGCTTGTTTATTTACGTAGAAATACAAGATATGTTTTAGTCGCTATGCTTCACTTTGCAAACAAGCTAAGAGATGAATAGTGTAGTTCAATGACATTCAACGAGACGTTTGAGCAGTTTCGTAAAGTGCGCTGCCAACGAGACCTTATTGGGGCTGAAGTTGAGGTGAAAAAAATTATGACATTGTGTTGTTTTGATCACTTACGTGAAGGTATTCCCAATGATGCTTTGATTATTGCTTTCTTTAGGTAAGGTAAAGTTGGAGATCGGACTAATCATTTTACTTATGAAATGAGTCAACCTATAGATTATATCACTGAACAAAAGTTTCAAGGGTTGAATATCTTCTTTTAGTTCTACTTAACGTCGTCATTAGCAATAATTGCTTTGTTAATTCATTCGCGTGCTTAGCGGCTAAATTTACTAGCTATAGACGTATTAATTAACAATAGTTGTTACATAAAAAAACTATTAATTTATTGTTGTTAATTTCTTGTTATAAATAATAAAAATTTAATTAGTGTGTTATTTTCAAGGGTAAATTACACTTTTCGTCCATGAAGTTGGCAACTTTGCACTTTTCGTCCCTAACGTTTTTTTATTACAATTTTAACCTTAAAGTTGGCAGAATTTTTCAATTGACGTCCTTTGGCCAAACGGTGTTAAGTTTCAGCCGTTAAGTCCCACACGTGCAAAACACTAAAACGTGAAAAGTTCAGGGACGAAATCTGAAATTTACTTTATCAATTGTCATCATCTTCATTTTCTCCGGCTGAGTGGCCGGAAAATTCGCCGGAAACTAAAAATGTCGATATCTCACTCGTTTCTTCGAATTAGACACGAAACCACCACCAAACTTCTCAAAATTAATTTCCGCACAAATCCTAACCAAAAGATTTCAGATTCAACACTTGGGAAAACTTCAAATGATCTTAACAGTCATATAAAATGGGTTATCTATACACTAAAACTATAAAATGTCTCTTTTGTGACTGGTGAAATGGGGGGAGTTTTCTTTATTAAATTCTTGCTTACAAACTGTAGGTTTTATGTTCCAGTAAAGTCTTTGGTAATTTGCTATTTATCAATGTGTATGCAATTTTATTCCTTGCGTGCAGGCACACTTATACCAAGAGTAAAAGAATATTATAGATTTGTTTGTTATGCTTCTAAGATTTTCAAGGTAATTTAAGATGGTCACTTTGCAACTTCATCCCAATTCTGTTTACTAATTGCTGTTATGTTCACTATTAATTTTTGTTCAAATTTTCAGCTTGGTAATGGATACTATAAGATTTCATCGTGCCTACCTAGCTTTATGTAAAAAGGAACGAACATATAGCAAGAAGGTGAATATGGTTCATTAGTTTTTAGTTGTGTCTTATGTTATATCTTGTTGTCTGGTTAAAGCTTGACGGAAAGGCGTTACATATTTACATTTTTCAGCAATTACGTGTGGTGATATACATATTTACATTTTCCGGCAAGTGTTGAATCTGAAATCTCTTGGTTAGGATTGATGCGGAAATTAATTTTGAGAAGTTTGGTGGTGGTTTAGTGGTCTAGTTCGAAGAAACAAGTGAGATATCGACATTTTAAGTTTTCCGCCGAATTTTCCGGTCACTCAACCGGAGAAGATGAAGATGATGACAATTGATAAAGTAAATTTCAGTTTTCATCCCTGAACTTTTCACGTTTTGCACTTTCAGTCCTCACGTGTTTTGCACGCGTGGGACTTAACGGCTGAAACTTAACACTGTTTGGTCAAAGGACGTCAATTGAAAAATTCTGTCAACTTTAAGGTTAAAATTGTAATAAAAAAACATTAGGGACGAAAAGTGCAAAAGTTGCCAACTTCAGAGACGAAAAATGTAATTTACCTAATAAGAAGTTTCTTATAAAATTGTATCGGTGTAAAGAAGGTAGCACAAGCCACAAGACATTGTTTGCTATATTCAATTTTGACCATAGACATTATATATGGTCAATGATGGAATGAAAAGAACTAATTAAAAGGGAACTCAAGTTTTTCTATATATTTCAAATAAGATTTTGATACATTACAAGGCTGCCAAAAACTAAACGCAAATATTGAAGAAAAGAAACAGGCTGGCCGGGTTAAGTTAGTAAAGAAACCCATATACTATTTAAAAACTAAAAAGCATAAATTAAAACACAGAACAAACAAGGAGACATACCATTGACTTATTCATAGCCTCATACAATGTAATCAAAACTTATAGAGTCATTTTAATTAGAAAGAAATATCCAAACCGTGGAACTCTTTGTTGGTAATGTGATCCAAAATTTGGCCCATTTCAAGTGTGAGATAATTGGTCCAGTCTCCAACTTTACCTTCCCGAAAGAACACATTATTTGGCATACCAAGGACTAAATCACCATGCTTATTGACCGCACTCAACTTTTCAAAACTGCATAAGCTCACAATCTCTTCCATCACCCCACGGGACTTTTCCTCTTCAGTGAAAGGGTAGCCCAAGAAGTCCGCAAGATTCTTCACATTATTCACAGTATCCGATTTCATGTTCTCGTATGTCAAAAATAAAATCTTAGATGGATTTTCTAAACTGGCCTTACGATACCCTTTCATATGCTCCCAATACGGTCCACCTGGACTGATACCTTTACTGAACATCTCGAATGCCTCCTCAATTGTCATTAGACCACGCGACGTGTCTCTTAGCTTGTTTGCAAAGTAAAACAAGGAAACTAAAACGTCTTTAGGGTCTCTACACATGTAAACTATGCGACAACCAAAATTAACAATGTTCTCGGGGAGTGAAGTGTAAGGTGTATGGGTAGAAAAGAGACGGGGTGAATGACCCTCGGCATAAGTAGGATTCATTCGTATGACTTCAATTTCGATGTCGGGCACAAGTTTGTGAGGATTAATGAAGAGTAAAGGGTTACTGGAATCTGATCCGTTAATTTGGTAATTATGGTTTCTGTTTACTATGGCAAACACAAGAGCCTTGAGCCATGTTGTGCCACACTTTTGCAATGTAGCCAAGTAGATATCACTTGGAAGAGGTTTAAACTGGTCTTGTGCTGCGATGGCAGTCATAATTGAGAGCCCGTTACCAGATTGGAACCAAAAGCCTTGATACATGTATAGGTCATCAGTCATCCAACCTTTCTCCTTTGGAAAAGTTGTGAACCTATCCTTGTATCTATCTAGAAAGAGGGGCACGTCGTGCAGTCGGTAATCACCATCTTCCTCTGTCATATCTAACAAGTGTGTTTAAATGTGGATGCCAAAAATGTCCTTACATTCAATTCTTTATATAGAAGAAACACTTTAATTAATTTTATTAAATATATGGTGTTGAAAAAGACAATCAAACTTAATTTGATGTTAATTTATAAGTAACATTGACGTGAGTCATGACACACACACATTTTAGGTAAACAAAACAAGTATGAAAATATAACAAATACGAGTAATACAATAGGTTTCTCTAATCATCGTGCATCATGAAAATTATCGTGTATCAGTTGTTTCAAAAATTTTCGTAAATCAGTTTAACCACAATCTAAGGATCAAGATCTTGTCTTATTTGTTTTACTTTAATATGTGGAGGGTTTCACACTTAAACTTAGATGTCAGATAGTCTTATATTCACTTTTCTCATATATATATATATGTTTTAGGTAAAATAAAACAAGTATTAAAGTAAAACAAATAAAACAATAGGATTTTCTTCACTGAAAATCATCGTGCATCAATATATATACCTGTGTTTCGTGAATCTTCGTGCATCAATTTTACCATGATTTAATGGTCAAAATCTTGTCTTATTTCTTCTACTTTAATACTTGTTTTACAATTATAACTAACCTATATATATATATATATATATAGTGAAAAGTTATTTTGCGAGAACCTTTGAGAACTTTTCAAATCAAACCCCAATCGATGATTATTCTTTACATGAAGATTGTTTTTTGATTGTTTTCTGAATAACTTATGTGTAATTTTGAAATTTATAATTGTGTGGAGCATGGATTATCATCCGTTATACAATTATATGGAGATTTGGATTCTTGATCACATGTGCACAAATATTGCTATGATCATCATAGCAATATTCGTGCACATGTGATCAAGAATCCAAATCTCCATATAATTGTATAACGGATGATAATCCATGCTCCACACAATTATAAATTTCAAAATTACACATAAGTTATTCAAAAAACAATAAAAAAACAATTTTCATGTAAAGAACAATTATCGTTTGGGCTTGATTTGAAAAGTTCTCAAAGGTTCTCGCAAAAAAAAAAGGTTCTCAAAATAACTTTACCCTATATTATATATATATATATATATATATATGAGGGATGGGAATATAAGGCTGTTAGGTACCTAAGCTTAGATGCCGGACACTCATATATTAATTTTTTAAACATAAAAATCATGGGGGCTCAAACATTTATTCATTAAACAATATATAATAAAATATTAGTATGTGAGGGATTCCACACCTAAGCTTACGTATCGGACAACCTTATATTCCCTTTTCCCATATATATATATATATATATATATATATGGGGATAGTTATAAAGTTGTTAGGTATCTAAGTTTAGGTGAGGAACACTAGGGATGAGCAGATTTTCCCAAGTCCTGACCCCGATCCCAAAAAGTGGTACCGAATGAGACTTGGGACCACGGTAACGAAATTTGGTACCGGGCAATGGTACCAAATGGGAAATGAAACCGGTACCAATACCAAGTTTTTAAAAAATTCGGGACTCGATACCATCGGTACTAAGACGGGACTGGTCCCATATCCATCCCTAAAGAACATTCACATTTTTGTTTTTTTAATCGATCTATAAAATTCATTGGGCCATTCATATATTTAATCATTAAACAAAAACTATAAAAAAGTATTATATGTATGGGGTTACACATTGGTGTCAAACTAACTTAGTTTGAACAAATACCTTTTAAAAAAAAAAATTTGAACAAATAACGGCATACACAGAAATTTGAACTGTGATGGCAATTATTATTATTATTATTATTATTATAAGGTATATATCCAACTAACTTAATTTGGGTGTCTTCGCTAAAAACAATGCAATCAAGTGCTCCTGTGAAGGAAAATTAAATCAGGTTCGACCACTTTGTATATAATCACGATATGATCACTGGAATTCCAGAATAGAAACGCTAATTGTATGCATCATTGGAGCTTTTTCCAATGACTAATATATACATACAAATATATATATACAAGAATGACAAAACTATGCATGATGAAAAGACGCAATTAATTAACTCTACAAGGATCATTTGCTCCATGAGATGATTCTATTACAAATTTTCAGAATCTCGATCTTAACTTTACCAGCCTTATTCATCTTCAACTTCCATAACTTGATTGAGGGCAGAAACAAGCAACCACTCGTATTTCTAGAAGGATGATGAGAAGCCATTGCCATCAATGGCACTTGAAACGAGGATGAATAAGATGCAGGGTACGTAATCGACCTTGTTGATCGATTGACTACATTTGGAAACTTCATTAGATGTCTATCTAATACATCCGTGATTGCCACCAATTCATACGAATCATACAAAGGACTACCACAATCCCATATTTTTGAAGCTAATTCAATTCCTCGATCTTCTTTTTCTTCTTCCATCTTTTTCTCTTCGCCAACTTCTTGTCTTTCTTCACCCATCTAACCTCTAAAGTTTTCTTGTCAACAAATTAGACTCCCTTTTTAAAGCTATATATTAGATATTGGGCTTGTATTGAATTTCCTTGATTACCCTTTTTGTATCACGCGTTTAGTTGTTTATTTAGTGGCAGCATATCTTCATTTGGCAACTTTAAAGAAACATGTGTTTGTTTAACAATAGACAAAAAGATCCCTTCGCATCTTGGCTAGATCATTGGGTTTTGTAGACTGGTTCCAAAATTACCCAATTTAAAAAGTTTGGATTCAGCTACTAGTAAGTAAATATTGGATTATGTGAGAATGTTGTTAGTGTGTATAAAAAGTTGTATATTTCATATCAAAAGATCATCCTTTTGAATAAAAGTACAATTATTTTATGCATGTTAGTAAGACCCAATAAATAAATAAAAACATGTCTTTCTCAATAATAGAGAAAGATGATGTTGGCTAGATCTTTGGACTATGTAGTGAAATTTCTCTAGTTACCCTTTCTGAGAAGTATGAATCTTAGGCCAGAAGGGAAACAATGGTCATTTAAAATATAAAAGGGTTCGACAATATAAAACTAGATTGCTAAAGCAATGATCTTTGCTAGATCATGGAGCTATTGTAGCTGGATATATATATATATATATATCCCATTTCTCTCTAAAATATACTCGATAGTAATTTAGATCATTAGCTAGCAAGGAGAAAATTGTCATATTTTAGTATAGAAAGGCATGTGTTTGCCAACAAAGAAACATGCAAGATTATTGCCTTGTTTGGATCCTAAGGGGAGAATATTGTCAATTCACTATATAGTGGGCCGGTGCCTCGGGCCTCCGAAAAGATTATTTTTTTTCTCACTATTCACGATACGTTTCAAGTTTCAGTTATATACTCATCCAATACATATTGAAAGACTTTGAGAGGGAAATTGATTTTCTTTATTATTCAAAGATTGAGTCAAAACTATACAATAAAGAGAATTATATACCCTTTTAGACTTAATAACCGTCCCTAACAACTTTTTGTTACAATATTTACACATTTGAACCCTGAACTATCAATTACATACATATTCTATCTAAACTACATAATACTACAATATTGCAAACACTTAAGCAATATGTTCTTCATTTTGTTGTTGTACTTTGTTGCATAAACTGAATTCACTTTGGAATTTGAGGTTGTAGTGTTAGATACAGTAGTTGTATCTTCATCCCCCCCGCAAGTTGAGAAGGTGTAAGGGTTGCAGCAGCTCAACTTGGAAAGGCAGTTGTAATGGAGAGCTTTAGGAAGACCTTTGGTCAGAATGTCAGCAACCTGAAGTTTTGTTGAGATAAATTTGGGACTGATTTGACCTGAATGAATCTTTTCTCTCACAAAATGACAATCCAGTTCAATATGTTTTGTTCTTGCATGTTGAACTGGATTTGAAGCCAATGCAATAGTGGAAGCATTATCACATAACATGACAATAGGTGTGGGAATATGAACTCCAAGGTCCTGTAATAGACATGTTAGCCAAGTAATCTCACAAGTACTGTCAGCTAGTGCCCAATATTCAGCTTCAGTGGAGGATCTGGAAACTACTGATTGCTTCTTTGATTGCCAAGAAATAAGACTAGTGCCAAGGAATATTGCAAAACCAGAGACAGATCTCCTTGATATTTGGCATGCTGCCCAATCACTATCACAGTAATTTGTAAGTACTAAATTGTTGTATGCGGGGAAAAAGAGACCTTGTCCAGGGTTGAGTTTAATGTATCTGAGAACCCTGGTGAGAGCATTCATATGGGAAGTGGTTGGGGAATGAGAGAATTGGCTGAGATATTGATCAACAAAGGCCAAATCTGGTCTTGTGATTGTGAGATATATCAGTTTGCCCACTAGTGCCCTGTACAGAGTTGAGTCAGGTAGAGGTTCACCAGAAGTGGAAGTGAGTTTGACAGAGGGGTCAATGGGGGTGTTGGTTGGTTTGAGATTGGTTACCTGAGCATAATTGAGTAGATCAAGTGCATATTTTCTTTGACTCATGGCCAAACCAGTTGGGTTTCTAAGAAATTCAATACCAAGATAATAGTGTAGTGGTCCAAGGGCTTTGATGCTGAATTGCTTGTGTAATTGGGCTTTTACTGAATCAATGAGGGTTTGGGTGGTTCCACAAATAAGGATATCATCTACATATACCAGTAGAGCCAAGAATTCTGTGGTAGAAGAATAGGTGAATAGGGAAGTGTCTGCATAGCTTTGTGTAAAGCCAATGGTTAAAAGAAATGAAGTAAGCTTGTGGAACCATTGTCTGTTGGCTTGTTTAAGACCATATAAGGACTTGTTGAGTTTACAGACAGTTGTAGAGGGCAGATTATGCTGATAGCCTTTTGGTACAGTCATATATACTTCTTCATGAAGATCACCATGCAGGAATGCATTGTTCACATCAAGTTGTTCAATTGCCCAATTCTTGGTTACAGCAACTGCTAATAATGTTTTGACAGTGACCATTTTGGCTACAGGAGCAAAAGTTTCTTTGTAGTCAATGCCCTCTTGTTGAGTGAATCCTTGAGCTACTAAGCGAGCTTTGTATCTCTCAATGCTGCCATCTGCTTTGTGTTTGATTCTGAATACCCATTTGCAACCAATTTGATGTTTTCTAGGTGGGAGGGTGACAAGAGTCCAAGTATCATTACTTTCTAAAGCATTTATTTCATTATTCATAGCTTCAATCCATTTTGGATCTTTAGATGCTTGGAGATAGGTCTTGGGTTCTGTTTGTTTATCAATGGAGTTGATGAAGTGAAATGAAGAGTGAGAGAGATTAGAGTAGTTTATGTAATTATCTATGGAATATTTGGATGAGACAGAATTAACAAGTGATTTTGGAAGGTTTACTTGAAAATCTTTGAGTTTTGAGGATTGGATTTTTGTTCTGTTTGATTGTTTGGGAATTGGGGGTGGTGGAGGGGGAGATGTTGGTAAAGAAGAGGGAATAGAAGGGTTTGGTGAAAGATTAGAAGATGAATCAGATGGAGAGGAGGTAGAATTATCATTTGATGGTGTGTGAGAATTGGAATGTGATGCATTACTGTTAGTGACCAAAGGAGAATTATCATTATTAGGAGGTGGAAAATAGACAGAAGGGAGAGAGGGTTCAGAGATTATGGGGGTAGTGTTTTGATCTTGTTTAAATGGAAAGATAGATTCATGGAAAACTACATGTCTGCTGACAAAAGAAGAATGAGTGTCTAGATTATATAGGAGATATCCTTTCTGGTTGTATGGATAACCAAGAAGAACACATGGAATTGCTCTTGGAGCAAATTTGTCAGTAGAATGAACAGAAGCATAACATTTGCATCCAATAATTCTAAGATGAGCATATTCAGGGGGTTCATGATAAAGCATCTCATAAGGGGTTTTGTATTGTAGAATACTGTTGGAAAGTCTATTAATAAGATAGGTTGCTGCAAGAATAGAATAACCCCAGAAGTGAATTGGAAAATTAGATTGGAATTGAATAGCCCTGGCTAGTTGAAGTAAATGTTTGTGTTTTCTTTCCACTCTTGCATTTTGTTGAGGGGTATTGGGGCATGAGGTTTGATGTACAATTCATGTAATTTGAAAAATGATTGAAGTTCAAAATTGGTAAATTCTGTACCATTGTCACTCCTAATGGTTTTGATTGTAGTTTTGAAGTGATTGGTAACATAGACATGAAAAATTTTGATTGTGGAAAACACATGACATTTATTGGGTAAGAGATAAACCCAAGTAGCTCTGGAATGATCATCAACTATTGTTAGGAAATATTTGCACTTGTTGATGGTGGGATGTCTGTATGGTCCCCAGATGTCCATATGGACAAGTTCAAACAACTCAAAAGCATAAGATGTGCTTAAAGGAAAAGACAAGTGTTGTTGTTTTGACAAAGGACAAACATCACAATGTACATTATTACAATTAAAAAGAGAAATAGTGGAAATCTTCTGCAGGACTTGATGAGAAGGATGGCTAAGTTTGGAGTGCCAAAGATTAGAAGAACTGGAAGATTGAGTTGAGAGAATGGTGGAATTGCTCTTGGAGGGAGGAATGTAGATGTATAGCCCATGTAAGATTGAACCAAGTGGGATCAGTCCTTTATGGGCCTGCAAATAACAATTCTCATCAGTGAAAATAATAGAAGAATTGGTGGATTTAGCAAGTTTCCTCACAGAAATGAGATTATAAGCAAAGGTTGGAATATAAAAAACATTATGAAGGATTAAATCTGACTGTAATTTAACAGTACCAATTTGAGTGACAAGGACTTGTTGTCCATTGGGAAGATTTACAGTTATGGGAGTGGGACAAGTTGTTATATGGGTGAAAAGAGCAAGTGTAATGCAAATATGATCAGTTGCACCACTGTCAAGTATCCAAGCATCTATAAAGTCTTTAATGCATGAAGCTACATAATGATAAATGCATGCAGAAATTAATGAGTAAATGGCTTCAGGAAAGGGAACATTACCCTGTGTAGTATGTTGCATCATTAGCATCAATTGGTTGAGTTGGTTTTGCAATTGGTCCATCCTGCTATGCATTGCATTGTCTGCAGAGACTGAATTGACATTGACAGGACTATCCATACCAGTGTAAGGAGCAGGGGAGGTGAGATTGGGATGTGAGATGATAGAATTGACAGTTTTCCCTTTGAAAGGTGTTGTAGTGTTTTTGAATTTACCATGTAAAGGATGGCCTGGTGGATACCCAACAATCTGGTAGCATTCATCCTTTTGTGTGACCTTCCCTGTTACATTTCTCACAGAAAACTCCTTTCTTGAAGAGACTCTTTTTCTCACTGAATTTAGGTTGAAAATTTGGTTGATAAGAGTTAGACTTGGGTCTGAAATTTGCTTGAGATGAAATTTGATTAAAGTTTGGTTTGGATGGAGTATAGGTTGAGAGTGTAGCAGGTGTGATGGAGGGTTTTGGCAGAATCCCTTCCCTTTGTTTTTCTTCCTGTCTCAGCATACTATATGCCTTAGGTACATTAGGTAATGGTTGTTGAAGCAGAATTTGACCCCTAATGTTGGCATATGAGTCATCTAATCCCATTAGAAATTGGATTAACCTTTTTCTTTGTTCCCTTTCACCATTGACCTTACCATTTTCACAACTGCATTTACAGGTGCATGCATATGGTGCTTCTAAAGCATCCAATTCATCCCATAATCCTTTCAGCTTATGATAGTACATTTCGATATTAGTATTTTCTTGTTTGAGTTGTGAGACATCTGCAGTGATTTGATATATCCTATGTCCATCCAGTTGTGCATAATGTTCATTTAATTCTTTCCACAAATCAGCAGCAGTATGTATGAAATTCAAGCTATTTCCAATAGATTCAGAAACAGAATTCAAGATCCAAGAAATTACCATATCATTAGTCCTTTCCCATAGAGGTTTGAAAGGTGAAGTTGCTTCTGGTTCTTTGTACTCTCCAGTGACAATCTTGATCTTGTTCTTCGCACTTAGAGCAATTAGCATTGATCTTTTCCAAGAACTGAAGTTCTCTGAACCAGTTAATTTCTTAGCAATTAGGGTGAGCCCTGGGTGATCTGTTTGATGAAGATAGAGAGGATGATGTACTGATTCAACATCAGTAAGAGTTTCTTGAGTAGTCTCTGGCATCTTGATGTGATTAATTTGGAATTTTCTGAGAGAAAAAAAAAATTAGGGTTTTGAGAGAAAATTGGGGTTTTTAGAAATTGAAAGGAATTAATGGTGAGGGTAGAGTAATCTGTATATCGGAAGATAGAGGAAGATATTTAGAACATGTTTGATGAAGAACTCATCGGAAAGTATGGCCGATTCCGGTCACCGGCGCCGGATCTTTGCTCTGATACCATGAAAGACTTTGAGAGGGAAATTGATTTTCTTTATTATTCAAAGATTGAGTCAAAACTATACAATAAAGAGAATTATATACCCTTTTAGACTTAATAACCGTCCCTAACAACTTTCTGTTACAATATTTACACATTTGAACCCTGAACTATCAATTACATACATATTCTGTCTAAACTACATAATACTACAATATTGCAAACACTTAAGCAATATGTTCTTCATTTTGCTGCTGTACTTTATTGCATAAACTGAATTCACTTTGGAATTTGAGGTTGTAGTGTTAGATACACTAGTTGTATCTTCACATATTGTCATATTTTATTGTGGTTATAAATATTTTATGGTGTGCTTCATCTTTAGATGATAAAGTTCTCATCGATGAGTTTAAATTGATAGATATATTCTGCAATGGAATGTTCTAATACAAACCCGGTTAAAACGAACTATGTTAGACCTCCTATCATTCGCAATAATTTTCAAAAGAAATATTAGACCACTCTGTAAAAAAGTTTGTTGAGAAAAAGGACATAGTTAAACTTGGAAGTTATAACATTTTTCAGCTATAGTTTTTTAAAACAGAAAAGGATGATAATCAACAAGTTATTAACTTTAACTTTTTTATAAGAATATATAAATTTAGTTAATTGAAGATGCCGATAAGATGAATGAGAAGTTCCATGTGCTAACCAATTATGTGACGATTAATTATGTTTCTTTTGGATTTTGGATTGAATCCCATGCTGTGATTTAATAAGAACTTTTAAACTCATATACCGTATATACCGATGGGAATATTTATGTTTTTTTTTATTTTAAAGGCGGATTAATGGCTAACATCCTTTACGCGGATGCGTCTATGCCGTTTCGACTCCTGGAAATGCCCTAAAGGCTTTGCTCCCCATGTGTTAGATGAGTATAGTATTGCTAAGGCCCCCTTACCACATTTGCATGTGGCAGGATTAAAACCTGAGACCCCCAAGAAGAAACTGGAAACCACATTGTGGAAATTCTCCTCATCACTGGGGCACTGGGCTAACACCTCAATGGCGGGAATATTTATGTTAACTACATTTTTTTTGAACAACAAATTTCTTATATTCTAATAATCTATTTTAAATCCAAATGAAAAAGTCTGTATTAAAAGAGTGGCCTGTAAATGCTCGTCTTTTACTCATCGCTAATTAAGCGATGGAAATCGATACAAGCAACTGACAAAGGAGTGCCAATAGCATCGCTTAAGAAAGGATCATCATATCATCTTGAAATGCGAACTTATGAGCAACTCCCCTACAACTTTGTTGAATGTATTTTTAGATGTTCCCTCAATTATAATAGTCAATTAAACGGGGATTTGTTGAACACAACAACAACCGTACTTAATTTCGATATAAGCAGGAATGGAGATAGTCTTAACTCTAAATTAAAGATTATTTTGAACACCCGATGCATGTAATATTAATTTCAAACAATTATGAAATGTGAAAGATAAAAAAATTTTTGCCAGAAGAAACCAAATATACATTGACCTTTTTAATATAATTTTTTTTTTAAAGTTAGTTTCGATTCAGACGTGTTAAAAGCAATTTTAATCTGTGATTTGCCGGACCTCCAACCCTTTTCTCATAGAAAATACCTTGAGATGAGAAACCCAAGACCTGAACCCGAGACCTTGAGAAAAACTTACCTCCGGAACCCACATTATAGATTTAGAAGATACTTATGACCAACCCACCTTAAATGGAGTTTGGTTTTTTAATATAAATTATAAATATAAAGTTACATATTTTAAAAAATATTGAATTTATTAATTCTATACGTTAACATCCACGCTCTAACAATACCGGCCCTTCAAACTATAGCAAAGCTATGTAAAACACATTAAATTAATATCTATCATTAACACCAGTGTTTAGCTAACTTTTAAAAACTTCTCTTTTTTTTTTTTTTTTATGACGAGACATACAAAAAAGAATACAATTTATAACTGATGGAGGCAAATTAAAGGCAAAACTAATCATATTATATAGGAACTTAATTAAGTTAAAGGACAAGGAATCAATAGAACAATTCAAATGGTAGTCCGTTAAACTTTTTCCCCGCTAAAGAAACTAAAAGCAAAACACATTTAAACTTTAATTCGTATTTGTTCGCAATATAAACAAAACAAACTACTTTAGGTATTCTGTAGATAACAAGAGAGGAACTTTTGCACAAAACACTGCAAATTTGATCTATATTAGCATAGCATTAACCTTAATTTATATAGCAAAACACCATAAAATTTACTCATACGTACTCTAATACGCTAATAACATAACAAAGCTAGCCAACGTATATCATTTCTCCAATCAAGCATACCAAAACTTACACACTACCTTTCGAAAACTTTGCCCTCCTTCACCGAGTTCGATCTTTTTGCATCGATCCTTCTCTTTTTACCCTTATCTTTCTCCCCACAAGAAGATGAGCCATAGAGGAAGCCATAGAAGAAAAGCATTTTCTTACTTTCCGAAAGTTACCCTTCATATTTGAATGAGTTGATGCGGACGAAGATACCACGTGATATGGAAGATCATATGGGAGCTTCATTAGATGTTGCTCGATGATATTATGAATCGAAACCACTTCAAATGAATCATACAAAGGGCTACCGCAATCCCATAATATTGTGCATGATGAACTACTCTTTTTTTGCTCTTTTCCCCTTGGAAACCCATCATGATCATCATCATCATCATCATCCATTTTGTTCTTTTGGCACTTAAAATCGAAATTGCAATAGTAAAGAGGGGCTTGTCACAAACACCTATTTATGCCAAGAGGGTATATATTTATATGGAACTTTACTATAAGCGAATGAAAAAGAAATTATGAATGTTTCCAATTTAATTAATTTGACATGCATGGCTCTACAAGAAAGATAAAAACTTTAATCTTTAGTACTCGAATGCCTTTTTTGCTTATGAAATTAATGTTGTGGATGTGACATTTCACATTTTTGGCTACAAATAGTAAATGCGGTATCAAGATTAAAATCCAGGAAATCTAACTAAATGCATATGCGTTAATCAGAAAGTTTAGGATTATTTTTTACTTTTTCTGCATACACTTCACATTCCAAATATGTTGTATATTGTATATGTAATAAAACTACCTTGGTTGAATAATGTATATGATATTTGATTTTGCAATGACATTAATTTGGTCATAAACTAAATGTAATAATTAGGGCTAAATGCGCTGAAATGCCTAATCACCAAAAGTTATTGTGTGCACGAACTCTAGGTCGGCTTTATTGTATTCAGGAAACTTGAAATTATGTTTATTGTGAACATAAAACGGATGTGGGACCGGTTACTTTACATAAAACTTGTTTATTTTCATGTATTTTTTTTATTGTGTGTATAAACTAATCCCAAAGAGTTATTGTGTGCATGTCACGTAAGCAATCAATAGGTCAACGTGAAAGTGGTGACCGGCTAACTTCTTACCCGGTAACTTTTGTTTTTACTATGGGACGCTTGAACACGTTTCCTGAATACAATAAAGCCGACCTAGAGTTCGTGCACACAATAACTTTTCAGGATTAGTTAACTCCATTCCGGCGCACTTAACCCTTAACAATTAAGCACCTCTAATATATGTTTCAGTTCGCTTTTTCTCATCTATAAAAAACATTATTATGATATATGTTACATTTTACATCGTATAAAAAAAATGTCAGAATGTTTGATCGTCGCCAATTTGTTGGTTTGGTTTCTGTTCTCTTATGTTACTATGCATAATTATAACTCTAATTATTAGTTTACCGATCGAAGCCAAAGAATTATTTAACATTGGTAATCCCCTCATTTAATTATCTAATCTCATCCTTTGATTCTATATGTGTTATGATTTCACGGTTAGGAGTAGGATTTATCATATATACCATAGGAAAAATGTATGCTTGTATAGTTTTCAGTTTTGTACGTCAGATCATAAAGCCCAGTCCAATAACAATCTGAATGGGCCTTTAGAAATGTTTGTCGAGATAAAGCCCGAGCTTAAATTTAGTCATGCACGACACTCATGTCCTGAAAATTATATGACATAATGGACACATGGTCACATAAAAGATGAAGGTATGTCCACAATAAACGAAAGGCATAAAATGGTGATGCATTTTTCTGTTTATATTATATTTTAATTAATTTTTTTTATTATTACCTTTTACTTATATACTCGTTGTATTTTCAAATTTTGTACCATATATACAATATCTTTGATTGGATTCTAGCAAAAAATATATATTAAAAAAGTCCAAAGAAAATAAACACTTGCTGGAATAGTCGCATACTAGGTAAAAGTACTGCACCTATACAAAATTTGAAAGCTCAATGCGGGCATTGGTGATCCAGGTTTAAGTACGTATAATGGAATATCTAGACACCTAGGTGTTAAACATTCGTCAATGGGGTGATATTAGTTGAGTTTGTAGACGCTAACATAACTTGGGTATCACTTAATTTGTTCGATTAGCTTAAGACTTGGTTGAAAATTTGTCATTAAGAATGGGTAAAAAATCCATAAATCTATAATGGTAAGACACCTAATTGCCTCCTAACACAAAATAGCTACAAGATTCAATGTGAAAAGCTTACACTTCCATATTGGAGCACATTATTACATATTATTTTAAGGTATATGCTCCGACCTACAAGAAAGTTAGGTAAAAGTATATCTTATAGTTCTTAAAAATAAAAAAAAGTAAAAAAAACAAAAAAAAAAAAACATGAACGGGTACATAATGAAAATAACTACTTACGTAAATGTGACATTAGCTTTGTGCAGTATAACTTTTATAAATACCTTTTAAATACCAGAAGAGTGCCCTCTTGTGGCTTATATTTTTGATAAGCATTATAAATATAACTATAAGAGTGTCCTAAGCGTAGTAAAAGTGTATTAATTAGTTGTATGCGTATCATAAAATTTAAGAGTGAGTTTTGATTTGAAAAATACAAACATTTCTTTTTTTTTGTTTGTTTTGTTGTGAACACATAGTGATATAGTTGGGATATATTGTTTCAAGGTGAGTCAAATGAGTGTCAATAACTCAATATCTATACTATTGTATAAAACATTTTGTTCTTTTTAAAAATCTCAATTTATGATTTGAAGTAACTAAAATACCTATTATCTTTATTTACTAATTTTAAACATTCTTAGCTAATATACCTATAATATCTTTCAATTTCAACCACTCAATTTCTTCCCTCTCATCAAAATCTCAACCACTCATTTTTTTTCTCTTTCCTCCATAAATCATGTTATTCATCTAATTCTTTCAAAATCTTTTATCTCAAAAACCGTATATCGATAAAAATTGTATGGGTGTTCTTAAAATTTCATGATTTTTCATTAGAGATGTCATTCGATATACTTTTGACGAATTTTTAAATTCGAGGGCGGAGCCCAGATAGCTAAGGCATTTGGCTATCACACTCTATAACCTATCACCTCTTATGACCTATCACCCCTGTCATCTCACCGCCGTAATGCGCGGACATTTTCCCTTGAATACCAAAATGTAAGAGGATCTTAACATAAAGTTTAGGTTGCACACAACGTCCTCTTAAATTAGTAAAATCACATTGGGGAAACTTCTTTAAAAAATAAATATCAACATACAAGTCATTTATATGGTTATTTGAGCCAGTAAATTATATAAATCTGTTGAACAACAAAGACTAAAAAGTTTAAAGTTGACCATAATTTACAAAATAAGAAAAAGATAATGACATTAGAGTAATGATAACACTACCGTTAAATCTTTGAGGTGAGTCGTGGCCAACTACCCTTTCCCTATTAGGAGTCATGTCAATGAATGGATCCATAATCACTTGCTGAAGGCTGAATAGCATATTCGTTCTAGAAGTGGGCCTGGTGGCTAATTTGGCAAATTTTATTAATTGTGGGGCAAAAATCTCAACATCATAAACCATATTACACTATTAAATGTGTGGTCGTTATGTGTGGCAAAAAGCTGTATCGTTTACAGGTATCCCACTAAAGTCGACATGTCCATCATATCAACATCACGTTACAAATCAAGATGCTGGTCATCATAATTAAAATTTGTTGCATTAGTACAACCATATCTTCCTACTTTTTAAACTTACTAGATATGTATATAGATACATGTATTAAGAGTTGCACTTCATGCATAAGAGGTTGCACTTTGTATACTGATTTTTGTTAGTTCACTTTGACATGATCATTTGATTTTGATTTTATAGGTTTGCCACTATATATAGTCTTATTGCTTAATGTGTAATCATTTGACAGTTTAGTTTTTGCAGATTAATAGCCAAGGTTCTTGTGTATGTAAGATTACAAACAAATAATAATGAGGGTAAGCCTTTTATAGCCTTAGCAGTTAAAGTTCTAAGTTGTTTCTAGTTTGTATATTTTATTGCTTTTCTAGATCGTGTATGCTTGAATACTAGAAGCTTGTTAGTGTTCCTTGTTAATTATTAATATATATAATTTTGTGCCGTTCAAGAAAAAAAATAATGAGGGTATGCCACTGATGGTGATTGAGCTCAACAAGTCATTCACAACCTCGCTCTCTCACTCACGCCTGTACTGGAATCGTATGTCCTACCAATCTATCCCATTCTTCGTAGTATATCTGACAAAGCCGGAGTTACTATTCTACTAGTTACTAACGGAAATTTACTTATGGTGAATGAAGTTCAATTAACTACTGTACTTTATAAAGAATCAAAACATTTTTCTTAGTAAATTCCTTGAATCTCAACCACAATGATGATTTAGGAATCAGGTTCATGTATGATCCAAATTGTCACAACCTGACAATATAAAAGATATCATTTTCAACCTTAAATGTAACATGTTTACATTCACTGAATTTTAACACCTCATAGAATCAATATGGCCCTAGTATAGTACTATTATATGTATTTGTCACTTTGCAAATCATTAAATCTCATGTAGACAGTCCGGATATTATCTCTATTGGAAACAAGTAGTACAGTATATATCCCTCGAATATATACCTGCATTACAAATATATTATCAAGATACAAACTTTAATATTTTACATCGGACGTTCCATGACTTTTGTGATAGAACTCCACGAAAACCAAAAGAAAACGCTAACAAACCTCTATAGTAGTGTCTATACAACATTGAAAACTCATTATTGCAAGCCTATAAACATATTTTTTGAAACTACAATACTAACAAAGATACCGTGACACCTCCCCAAGAACCCTAACCAAAAGATGTACTCACATAACTTTTCACAACACTGGTGCAAAGTATTTGCAACACTTTGTGATTAACAGGGCCAACACATCGTGGTGTCTTGAACTGGTTCAAGGTGCATCCCAACCCAACATAGTGATCCAAAATCTTTTGAAACGCCCCTTTTTTCAAGACCTTGAGCTCCAGGGGTCCAATAGCATGGACCTTCCTCGAGCTCACATAACCAGCATCAACAAATGCCGAGTCCAAACAATTGCAACATTCTTGAAGTGTCTCCTCGCTTGCTTCACCACTTACTTCCCAAAAAATCACATAATGTCCCGGATCAGACGATATGTCAACTTGACTCGTAAAGTCAACCACCTCTAGTTTTTCAGCTGCCAACAACTTGGCTGCCGCTTCAACAGATAATTGTAAATCTTTCTCAGTGTTCTTGTCTATGTTTATTGTTGGCATTAGGTTTCTTCTACAAACAAATTGGAGTTCTGGGGTGGAGTTGTGGAACCCAGCAACCTTAACAACATCCCCTAGCCTATATCGATACAAGCCTGCATCCAAAAATTCAAATAGTCAATTACCTATGAAGCTTGGAATGTTGATGTCAGAAACATAATGCTCCTACATTAATTGTGCTTTCACGGGATGTGCCTGATGTGGTACCACGACTACCACTACTAGACATCATATATAAAGTAACTTAACACCAAATTAAGGACAAGGATAAAAGTTGGGCCCAATCTTATGAACCCTACCCACATGGAAAGCACATTGAGTGGAAATTGAATGTGTACCACATTCTAATAAAAATCCAATCTAACAAAGCCAAACTCCCCGTTTACGAGGCATGAGGTTATTTGTACCCCATCGAAGTTTCTCTCTCAATTTTCAGCATTACTTGGTAAGAAATGAAGATATAAAATGGTTGGTGATTTGAAGGCAAAGTTATTAAAAACCATGATACTGTTTGCAAATCACTTTGGGTTATGTACAATTCATACTAGTATGAACAGACACATCAAAGGTCAGCACAACGTAAAAATAGAATGGTTCACGATTCATGTTCCTGATCATAACTTTATCCATGCACACACATAAACAACGCCCACGTTAAAATATGTTGAATAAAAGCAAGATTACATTTGGTACCTGCAAAGTTGGTGACAACGACCTCATACTCTTCCCCGACCTCGACATCGGTCAAACCAACTGGTCTTGGCTCGACAAGGACCAATGCAGACTCGGGTTCATTGGGGTCTTGGATAGCCACACGAGCCTCTCTCAATGGTATGAACTCAAAATACCCGATGTTAGGAAGAACAGCAAAAGTAGCCATCTCAGGTGGATGGGTCGGGTTCACATTTGCTCCGATCCACCCTTCCGAAGACCCATAATCTGCACTCAATAATGGTATTCCACCAGCATAATGCCTTAGTTTTTTCAAATAAGGCTCCATGGATCCAGTCATGATCCCATAAATGTATTTCACATTAGGGAACAACTCCTCAATTAATCCATACCAGTTGCTCAAACCCAAACATTTTTCGTGAATTGTATATGCTAACTCAGGGTTCGGTTTCAAAATCTTGGCCATGGCAGTTTTGATTGTTGGAACTGTGATTCGGGTTGATAAAGTTCCGGTTTTTATGTCAGAACACAATTCTTCCCATATTAACTCAAAATTCCTGAAGGAATGCACGATGCTATGGGCAAAAGTAGAAGATACAACCTGAATTTCATCACGAAAAATGAGCCCACAAAGAAGGTGACAGTATAAAGACTGTTGAAAATCAGTCCCAAAAATGACTTCGTCCGGGCTACAACATGGGGTTTGCATCTGCTGCATTGTTTTCTTGAACTGTTCACTGCGGTATACATTAGTGGTTGCAGTGCCTGCTAATAAACCGCCTTTTGTTTTAAACTGTTTACTGCCATAAATAAAGCTCAAAGCTTTCCCATTTCCAATTGGAAATTCCCTACACATATAAGAAAATTGTAATAAGCCAGAGCCAATATAACAAGGTTGTAAAAGTTCAAGCTTGGATTACTATATTAATAAATATAATGTTGCACTATTTGTACCATGATGGTTTAAGGTTGCACTCAACAAAGTACAATATTATTGGAACAAAAATCAAATTTATAGAAAATATTCCCAAACCATGATAAAGTAGAGGAGTCTTCACGATCAAAGTCTCTGTCGGTAATTCTCTTAAGGAGGCAAGCGTGAACGTCTTATAAATGAGAAAATTATTCGTAGAGTTCAAATGGACACTTAATGCGAACAAAATAAAAAATAAAAAACAATGTCCAAAGATTATCCTTCCAAATACTACTAATGCAAGAAGCCACCCTTACTACTATCAGTGGTAATGTCCTGTGTACTACTATTAATGTATTAGCATAAAAACTTCGGGTATTCATTCTGGTTGTAACTTCTTTAATTTGTAGACTTATACACCAACGAGAAACACACAAAAAATAAGATATAAAGGTTCAAGGGTATGCACGTGCATACCCTCTTTTTAACGTGGATTATCGGACCCTTCCCTAAGAGAAACTAAGGATTCCTTTACGGGCGAGCTGAGCGTGCTTTTGGAAATGTCACTTATTTATGATCATAGGTCACACGCAAGGAAAAGATGGTGCAAACTTTCCTAATTCCTGCCTAACCCGAAAAGGCCACCATTAATATTGTTGTCTATAGGCACGTTAACTAACATATGCAGTATCTTGTTAAGCTACAATAGAAATAATGTCGAACCGCCGATGAAAAAATTTATTAAGAAGATACATCACCCAAAATATGATTAAAGTCCCTGGTTTCTACTAAAATCATGCACAAGCTAGATTCGTACCATAATGACATAAACTACAATTAAAAAAACAAGCATGCGTGTATAATATGACATCAATTAAGTTCGAAATGATTATCGATCTTTCGCCATACAAACTAACCTGTTTCTAAAGGCGAAAGAAGTTCGATAAATCTGCATTGTTGTTTCAGTCAACTCATCATTGTAAGGCACAAACTTTCTCCTCCCTTGAGTAGTCCCAGAACTGTCAATATTGAACAGAACAATAATAAAAATCAGAATTCACCAAAACAACTTTAATTAATGCATATAGTAAATAGCATAATAGCACGGAAATACCTTAAAGTCATAGTAGTAATTGGCTTGGTAGTGAGAATAGGCTCAGGTGCACCATCAACAATTTGTTGAATTAAAGGCTCAAGATCTTTATGTGTAACCAGAGGTACACAACAACTGTAACTTTCAGGGTCAGTTTTACCATCAAGTCCCCATCTTTTTAAATATTCTGTTTCACAATTTTCTTGCAAAATTTTCTTTAGAGTTTCGGTTTGAACCCTTTTCGCATCTTTGGTCAAACTTTCGAATTCTTGAATCACTTCTTCAGGATCAAATCCTTTTTCCACCTTCTCCAACATGATTTCTTGATCCTCCTATAAAAAATTTTATATACAAAGATTTAACTATTTGATAAGTTATGACAAAAAGGTGAAGACTTTCATCAAGATAGGCAAAATCCGTATCATGAAATGAAAGATAAATAATACCCAGATTGAGAAAATTAATCAAAAGAGGTTGTTTAGCTCATATCAATGAAAAACAAGGAAAATAGATGGTTGACTTTATGTCAAAAAAAAAGTCAACTCAGGAAAGTATAATATCTACTAGTAAATGAATCAACTGACAGATGTAATACTCCGTAGTTATTTCTAACTCATACATGCTTGAGGTGAATTAAAATAACACAGAAACAAGCTAACACACATATATACATATACATACATATAATAACTGTATGTATATACTCAATATAAAATGATGGCATGAGAGCAACTGAGCAAGAATCTAAAAAGAAAAGAAAAGAGATTCAAAAAGTTGAATCTGAAATCAATACAAAAGTAGTATAATCTAAAAAGATTGAAGATTTAGTTACCAAGTAAAAAATGATGGCTGCTACAAGTAGTAGCGTGCTTCTAAAGGTAAATAAGAGATTATATATATGTGCCTAAAATAGCTAGTTTGGAGGACCGAGAATACAAACTTGATGGATTTGCGTTAGTTAAAAGAGCATATATGATGTTATATCCACTATGATCACCAGTAGAGGAGAAAAGAATCAAAGATGATAATGATCAAGAAACACACACACATACACAAACAGTCTGGATAGATTGTGTATAGTAAATAAAGGTTGAAATCTTGTGGGTCTCTCAAAATTGACCAAAAGGAATCTTCTTGATCTGGAAAATTGGCTCTAGAGAGAGAATTTACTTTTTTCTTCTTTTATAGATAGAAACTTTGAATCTTTAAAGAAAGAGAGATAAAGACAAGAATGGTGAGAGGGTGTTTTTTTTCTTTTTATCCTTTTACTATGGGCAAATTTACACTCACCAGCAAAATATCTGGGACTATTTCCATAAACATATAAAAAGATACAAAGTTAAGAATAGTGGGGGGTATACATGTAGATTACAGAGAGAGAAGTGTGATATTGAAATACCTTTTGTTGAGTTGAGGCTTGAAAGTGTTTTCTTCTGATTTAATTTGCTTCGGTTTGTTGGGAAATATGGAAGAAAGGAAAGGAGTGAGCAGTGAGGAAAGATTCTAGCAGTATATATAGGCGATTGGTTACTTAAATGAAATGATTATATTGTCAATTTGTCATACACTATATTGTCAATTTGTCATACACTACATAGGATATACCACTTTTTCTTCTCTTTATCTTCCTTGAAAAAAACCATTTGGGTAACAATTAGCCGTATTATTTAATGAACTATTATTATAAAGGAAAAGGAAAATAATGTTAAGTTTTTTATTTTTTGGAAAGGCAAAATGACGTAAATTTACTTGGTATAAGTAGAGTTTATATAGGTTTTAGGTAAAATAAAACAAGTATTAAAGTAAAATAAATAAAACAATAGGTTTCTTTTCTACCGTGCATTAATTGTTTCGTAAATCTTTGTGCATCAGTTTCATCATGATCTAATGGTCAAACTCTTATCTTATTTGTTTTACATTAATACTTGTTTTACACTACCCAACTCATATATATATATATATAATAGTACTAAAAACTAATATTATGATTTTATATCTTTATAAAAAAATAAAGAAGAACTGTTTTCAGAATTTGTTTTGAAAACTTTATGATATGACAAGCACTAATTTTTTCTTAAAAAACTTTTATTCTAATTATGATGTCATATGATTTTTAATTTTATTTAAATGATATGATTTTCTTAAAAAACTTTATGATATGAAAACTTTTATTCTAAATAACCCGTTAAATGCCTAATAAAAGTCCTAATCCTTTTATTGATATGAAATGAGAAAGGTGATTTTTGTTGGAAACTTTGAGTCATGATTCGATAGCGAAAGGTTTAAAATACGGAATAGTAAATTTTATATAAGTCGTTACATTATTGTTTCATAAAAAACTTTATATACATTTTTCTAATATATTTTTTTGTTCTAAAATTTTAATTAAGATATTCGTGTTGAATCCGGGTTGATTATTAATTGGTATGATTAGTATTAGCCTATTAGTTAAGATTTTTATGAACTTGTGTAATGTTAAGAATTATTTATATTAGCTAAGATTTGTAAGAACTTTTGTATCGTTAAGGATTAGTCAAAACTTATATAGAATAAATGTTAACAGGTTTCTTAATATGTCATAACATTTACACATGTTAATTTTCGTATCGTGACCATTTTTCTCCAAAAATAAAATGTTTAGTCCCATCATATTATGCTAATACGTTCTATTGTTAGCAATCACCTTTTTCTAAATAACACATGGTTTTACCATTTACACATAACACTATTATCATTATTAATTTCCTTTTTTGTTGGAAATTAAAGTAAAAAGGTAACTCCTCATTTATATTCTACTTTATTTCGTTTATTATTCTTCTTGTTGGTTTATAAACAGAATGATATAAAGTAAATTGGTTTTACATTTATGGTTAAAGGGTTGTGCCAATGCACATCATATCATATCAGTAGTAGATAGCTGTTATAGATCTCCGATAGTCCGATGTATATTTCTAGAATTATCAAATAGTTTTTGTGAGCTTAATTAAGTTGTTGTAAGGAAAATTTGGCATAGCGATGATTGAGGATTTGATATAAACCAAGTTATTCGAGTTAATACTATAGATTTTAATGACTTCAGAAATATAATGGTCAAATTAACCTCCATTGTTCAAAAAGTGAGTACATGTATTAACACACAAATTCATCCATCATAGTTTAAAATGTCTAAGGATTATATGTTTAATCGTCAGTTTCAAATCGCTTGTAGGAAAGTCTAAGTTTCTTAATTGGAACTGTGTTTCTTGCAACAAAAACGAGTGTTGATACAACAGATAAAATATTTTTGATCATTGTTCGTTTCTTTGAAATTCTAAAAGTATGAAGGTAATTAAATATGAGATCTTATAAGGGAAAATTACTATAATGGTAAAATTTAAAGGCCTATATCCAAATATGGACACCTAAAATTTTGTTTACCACAATAGTCAAAACATTCTTACTATTTATCAATGTTAGTAAGAAATGTCAATAACCAATTACATGATGACAAGTATTTTGTTGGATCCACATGTATACAAGTTTTTGTCATTTTCTCCTTTTTAAAATCTATAACTTTTTTATAAAGTTCCTTTTTATATATATATATTTTACAATGTTTTTATCTATTTTTGTTGGTTTTATAATTCCTTTTTACTCTCTTTTTCCTATTTATAAAATTTCTAATCTTTTTGTACACTTTTTTTTATTTATACATAATTACATCCGGACAAATGGCTCACATACGCAAACCAAGTCCCATATATTGGTTAGTATTTCTAAATATCACTTTTATATTTATATTTTCGTTTATCTGTAAAAATCTCTTGTTTATTTCAATTTTAGTTTCTACAAATGAATACATTCCAAAATCGACTTATTTAAAAAAGTTTAGTGATATCTCCACAACACAAATTAGCCATCCACAACAATCATTGCTTTACACAGTTGTACATTGTGTATCAGAATATATACATATGTTGTGAATGACTAATTTTTGTTGTGAGGATATCACTTCCCCTAAAAAAATGGAATTAAGGTATCTTTTGTTTGTGATGATACAAATAGATATTTATAATAAATTCAAAATTTAAGTTTTATTTTAAATATTTTACGATTAGCTTAAAAAAAATAAAAAAATTTAACTACATTTTAAACTTTTTAAACCTTTTCTTGTATTACTACATACAATAAACACATTTTTTTTTACTAACTCATTTTAAAAAATATATTTGGTAAAAATCACCATGAAACTAAAATAAACGTAAAATTTTTTACTAAGTGAAAATATATATGTATATAAAAATAGGATATTAACAATATTAACCAATTTATCCATCATTTGTCTAGAAAATACTAATAAAAAGTAATAAATACATGAAAAAGAGAGTAGATTACACTAAATATATATTTATACTAACAAAATATGAAGTCAAAGCTAATATAATATTGTGGAGCTCACTTAATGATACTTGTCATATTTTGATTGATTATTTTTCTTTCTTACTAGGAATGTTAGGTAGTAAGGAGTTCATGATTAAAATGGTAAAAAAATTTTGTAGGTGTATAAAATTGGACATACTTGACTAATTTTCCCATCTTATCTACCAATAAACTAAAACAGGATTGACATATTCTTGAAACGACACGTAGTTAATCTTTAATTGACACGTGTCCTTTTAATTTATTGATTTTGTTAAATTAGCTTTTTTTGTTGTATATAAATTCAAATTAGCTTTTTTAGTTGTATATAAATTCAATTTCTTTATTAGATTTAAAATTAAACTCTAACTCTTGGCTTTATTAATACAAAAGACATTATAACCTTATTTGATTAATCGTTTTTCATTAATAAATTGTCTTTTCTTCTTTTCTCAATTCTTCAACTCTTATTGCTTATATTATGAAGACTTCAAAAATTCAAGTTTACAATCCGAAATCACAAGGCTATTTGTCATCATGCATCCACTATGCTTATAAGTTCCGATTTTGATGTGCTTCTAAAAATTTAAGGTTAATCCAAAATTCTAACTAAATATATATTATATTTATCATTACTGTATATTATAATTTAGCTTTCGATCATCAATTACCTTAATAACAATTTATTTTATACTCACGAATCATGTATGAGACATATTCAAATTTTCTTTATGATACAATCTATACTAGTCGTAATACCCGTACAATGTACGGTAGCTATATAGATGTATCATAAAGAAATTCGAATATGCATCATACATGATTCGTGAGTATGAAATAAATTGTGGTTAAAGTAAACCGATGATCGAATCTAAGTTATAATAAACAGTAATGATACATACTATATATGTTTAGTTAAAGTTTTGAATTTACATTAAAATTTTACAATCACATCATAATCGGAACTTATAAGCATAGTAGATGACGACGAATAACCTTGTGATTTTGGATCGTAAACTCAAAATTTTGAAGTATTCATGTTAATAACTTATTATACATAATATAAGTAATAGGATATGAAGAATTGACAAAGAAAGAAGACAAATTTATTAATGAAAAAACGATAAATCAAATAAGATTATAATGTGTTTTGTATCCATAAACCAAGAATTATAGTTTAATTATAAGTCTAATTAGGAAATTGAATCTATATAGAATTAAAAAGGCTAATTTAATATAAAATAAGTAAATTAAAAGGATATCTGTCAATCAAGAATTACGGCACGTGTCGTTTCAATAATTTATTATACGTAATATAAGTTATGTTACGTCTTTAAATACGTATGAATTAATTTACATTGAGTTAATAAATGAAGAAATATATTAAATATAAATAAATATAAATATACAGAACCATAATTTGCTTTTAGAAGTTATAACTTGAAAGAAAAATCCATATATAAATAGAACCATAATTTGCTGTTAGACCTTGAAAAAAAATACATATGATAGTTTATTTCTTTCGAATTGGAATTAGTCATGTAGATATCCATATTTAATAATTATTATATAAGGTATGTGGAAACTAATTGAAGCAGCAAGGTTGGATCAAGTGGTTAACACTCTTGCCTCTGGAGACAGAGGTCATGGGTTCTATCCTCATCCCTTGCAAGGTTGGAGGTCTTTTTCTATCTTTAAATAGAACCTGGAAGCAGCCTCTCTACACCGTCGTGGTAGGGGTAAGACTGTCTACATCTTAACCTCCCCCATACACCGTCGAGGTATTGGGACCCAAAACCCGTAAAAGACGACATTGAGTGTTACTTACTTACTTATTGTATGTGGAAACTAATTAGGATTCTAATTTGATTTAATTAAGAATACTAAAAGTGACACTTGTCGTTCAAATAATATGTCATGTGTCGATTAAATAATACCTTAATCCTGTTTTAGTATATTGGTGGATGGCTACCGTATATCATACGGGTATTAGGACTAGTAAATAATAAAAAAAACCCAAAATAATTAAAACCTAAAGACCTATTCATATTGCATAAGGATTACATAATTAAACACGGCCACATACATGCACAAGTCCATGGAAAATCGAAAAAGAAAGCGTAAAGAGCCTATTATATCTTTTAGCAACATTACCGTTACTATCGACCCAATAAGACAAAGTTAATTAGTATTTAGCATAGTTTGTAAGATAAAATAAACAAGTAATTTCTATTACCCCATTTCTTTGAAAATGATGCAAAAAAATATAATAAAATACACAGCTTTATAAATACCGTAATTTTATAATAACTAGTCTCTAAGATAGTATTCAACAAATACAAAATTTACAAACTAGACCTATATGTCATTATCCTGCCGATATTTTTAACGATAGTAATAGTACGTAGAAAACAATAATCTTAATTTGGATCAATTTAATTTTTATTATCAAAAGAGAAAGCATGCAATATATATAGGTAAGTAGTTGAGGCAAACTTTCTCCATCGATCGTCGTGTTATGAAATAACGTAACGGGGATGAGGTTCATCATACTAGCTAGAGAGAGAGAAAAAAGACACAAAAACTACTATGTAGTATTAAGTTTGAAATTTAAAGCAGTGTACGTTTTGTTGGTTGATTGAAAAATATGAATCTCATTTCAACGCAAGTATCCGCGCGTTGCGGCAGTGAGATGGTGATAGGTCATAGAGTATAATAAGTCATAGAGGTGATATGTCATAGAGTGTCATATCCAAATGTGTTAGCCGTACGGGCTTCATTCTCGGATTTAAAAATTCGTCGAAAGTATATCGAATGATATCTCTAATGAAAGAGCATGAAATTTTAAGAACACCCATATAATTTTTATAATTTATCTATGTACGGTTTTTGAGATAAAAGATTTTGAAATAATTAGAGGAATAAAATGATTTATGGAGGAGATAGAAAGTTGTAGCATTGATATATGGTACATTATGTATTATTATGTGTGCATTGTTAAAATTGAAAGTTGAAACCCTATTTGCTTTATAATATATTTCTAACTATATATTTGAGTTTCAACTAGATTTGACGATGGAATTCATGACATTTCCATACACGCACCATGACTGGTGGCAAACCTAGCTAGTAATGGAAAGACAAACGAGTTGATACTAATTTAATCGGCGAACCTCCTTGAGTGTGGTAAAAAGGAAATGATATGATTCCATATTCTTCCTTTGAAAGCATGAAATTGGCCGGTGACGGAAACCAACATTTGCTTTTCATCATGATCCACTTTTATGCGGTATATATTATCAACACATATACAAACGATAAACTTACTTAACAACAATCTTAATTCGTTTCCATGGCTTTAATTAAGGTTTGCCTCTTAACATAATAAAACTAACTTAACAATCAGTGACTGAATTCCAGAATTACATAACAGGGTATGCAAAATTGGATGTGTACGTAGTTCGAATCCAGAGGGTGTTTCGAGGGTCATGGATTTCATCTCATATATGTATTGTTCGAGTTTCGTATATTGCCAATTGAATGTTACTGTGGTATCTTGAATACTAAGTAATGCTAACTATTAACTCGTTATTCAAAAACATATGTTGAAAGATCGATATTAATGTCAAGTTAGTTTATTTGATAGGGATTTTGACTTTTTGATTAAGACTTCAAATTTTGACAATAAAATTTGAAACAATAATAACAATAATTGTAATAATAATAAGAAAAATGAAAGGTTGAAGGTCGAGATTGTATTGGCCGGAACATAAATATTGCGGGCGCCGAGATTATGTGACTATCAAACGTGCCTAGAAAAATTGACTGGTTATTTATAGAATTAGCATTTGATTGCACTATTCACGTGATAAATATGGCTTTTATGATGACAAAATATCAAGATGTAGTGTGTAGATTAATATGAATCTAAATTTACCATGCCTATGATATATATAAAAGAGAAGTGATATTTTATATTTGTATATATTTTTTTTTTATAAATTTAATACAACGGTACAATATTAGTTTGTATAGTTATCTATAAAAGTTGTATGTTGTGGTACATCAATTAAAAATCGTGGTACAAATATCTTCTCTCTAAATAAAGTGTTGTTAGTGTTAGGGTTGTCATTGAAAAGCAATTAATTACTTGTATAAAATTTATATTTTATTCTTAGATAATTCAAGAATGACATTTTATATATCAAAAATTTTTTTTCTTCATATATATGTATAACTTATTAGCGAAAACTCAAGGACTATATTATCAAAATTTTAACAAAGAAATTAAACAAGTCCTTACACACAAGATTATAACTCATTGAAAATTAAAAATAGATTGTTTTCTATACTATGTTTTTTCAAAATATAAGGAATAGTTTTCATAACTGCATGTAATGAACTGTTTGATTAAACTAAATATATTTATAGTTTTAGGTAAAATAAAACAATTATTAAAGTAAAACAAATGAAACAATAGGTTTATCTTTACTGAAAATCACGTGCATCATGAAAATTATCGTACATCAATTATTTCATAAATCTTCATGCATCAATTTAACTATGATCTAAGGATGAAGATTTTATTTACTTGTTTTACTTTAATATTTGTTTTATAATACTCGACTCCTATATTAATGATAATTGTTTTTTACGTAACTACGTTATTACGATTAGATATTTATACTCATGTTGTTTTACATTACTGAAAAGAATAATAATGTTGGATCTATCGTTATGTAATCGAATAACCTGCATAGTTTTTGGTTTGGGGGCGGATTTTTATAAGAAAAGGTTTTCTTGAAATTCGATGTGAGTATCCTCAAGTTGTTTCACTAGTACCCTCAAAACTCCCATAGTGCTTCTCTTGATTATCTTGTAAACTTTATCTTATTTTGTGTTAATCAAAAGCTCCAATCAAGACATCATGACCACTTCATATCTTGTCCGGCCACTTTATTCAACTTCCAAAAGCACAACTCAACATCTATTGACTACGAATTGTATATATTACGATACAATCCACCGTCCACCTCAGTCCAAAAAGGATATGTATGTATCAATCAAGTAGTTCAGCATGCATATACGATAGAACGATTCTCTCTCTTGTATATTTAAACTAGACAAAATCAACTAACGAATATAATAAGTAGAAAGAAGTTAATATAAAATTATAAAGTTCAACCACATTCATCTTATAAAACTGAGCAAGGGTCATAGTATAGAGTTACATCATTACAACAAAAATATAATTTCTTAACACTTATTTTTACACATTTTAAAAAAATGCTGAAAAAATATATTAACTTGTTCACACTTAAATTTGTGTAAAAAAAATCATATTTCAAAGTGTAAAAGTATGTAAAAAGTCACATTTTTTTACAATTGTAGATGTATAAATAAAATGTTCATACTTATAAGCGATGACATGAAGGCCGTCAAAAATTAAAAAAAAAAAAGAAAAAAAGACGGTTATGAGTTATTGTGACAAGCATAGGGGCATAATGGCATATCATGCGTAGTAAGTAAAGCAAAATCAATGGTTTTCAATGAAATACGGATGGAGTAGTGGGACATTCAGGTTAACCTCATGAGGTTGAAAGTTCAATTTTTGGGAAGACTTCTTAGCTTTTTTTTTAAAACGAAACTGTATGGTGGGTTTAGACTATCTTATATTGTCTGCATTCATGAGCATATATGAGGTCGTTTTTCGTCATTAGGTTACCCCAAATACTCATATTTTATTCGTTGGTCGTTCAAAAAAGAATATCTTTTGGTTTACATAAAATCTTTTGAATATATTAAGCGTCTTTATTTTTTTTATTTGACCTTTCTATTAGGAAAATATTTTGTGGATTGTGATTCATACATCATTAAATATGTTTTAAATCATTGTTCTGTATAACACTTTAAAGTATATTTGATAATTATGATTGAAATTTGATGGTACATGGAGTCATGGACCATCATCCTCATTTTTTGGGCAACTATCATGTAAGACTGAGTTGTTAGCCTACTCAAGCTGCCCAACTATATGTATAATACCTAGTAAAATGTAAATTAGTTATTCAAAATTTATATTTTAGATTAATAATTAATTGTATATATAAGTTTTTGTAAGTTTAAAATGTATCATTTTATTAAAAAAAACATTTATGTATTTAGGGGTTGGGTATTGTAAAACAAGTATTAAAGTAAAACAACTAAGACAAGAGCTTGACCCTTAGATTATGGTTAAAATGATGCACGAAGATTCACAAAATAATTGATGTACGATGATTTTCATGATGCACGGTGATTATTACCGAAGAAAAAACTATTGTTTTATTTGTTTTATTTTACGTAAAACCTATGTATTTATGTTGCACTACAAGAAAGTGGTTACTTGTACACACTTTTCTAGCTATATATTCACGATAGAAAGCGTATGTAAATTCGTGGTTCACGGTCACAAAAACCGTGAAAAAAAGGGCGTAACAAAATTATATAGTTAGTCCACTCTATTTTTTGTAGAATTATTATGAAATGTGAACACTATTTGCCGTGAACAAATTTTAAAATGTTCACGGTTTTTTCTGTTGACAATGTTTGGAAATATCCACTATAATTAACATGAAAAATAATTACATTGCTACTAAAATTACCGTGGACAATATTTGAAACTGCACACAAATTGGTGTGTACAAAATATTGAGTTTGTACAAAAAATAGCGTGAACAAAAATTTGAAATGCTAAAATAATTAGCGTGGACTATTGATGAAAATGCCACAAAACTAAGCGTGGCATTTAGAGCATTCGGTACTATTTTACTACATATTATATTTATAAATTAAAAGATTATTTAGAAACCCATACATACCAAAAAACAACATATTTCTAAAATGGCATTTAGAAATTAAAAGATTATTTAGAAACTCTTGGGTTATACATTCATGAGCTCTAATGTACATTCAATACTAATTTCACTACATATTCCATTGGCTGTACATTCATATTTCATATCTCATTTACATCTTTGAGTCCCTTTAGAAAGTACCTGGAAGAAGAAAAAAAATGTATCAAAAAATAAATAGATAAATGCAAAAAACTGGAGAACGTTATAGCCAATTTTAAGGTAGTAATTTAAGCTGGACAACATTATACGATGCATTATGGCCAAAATTGAAACTTAAAAGCTGGACCTGCATCATTTAATTTATTTGTCTAAACTACACTACAGATAGTTAGATCACTAGATGTAAAAAACATTCAAAAAAATACTAATAACAATAAGGAATTCATTTATACAATTGACCAGTTTAGTCTAACTTGGGAACAATTAGTAGTATACCTATATATAACTACCACAGCTTCCATCAATTAACTTGCATACATTATTGCCAGCACCTAATAAGTATAACCAGCCACTTGCAACTTCTATTATATATACCACTAGGCAAAACATTTACCTCGTCCCCATTTTAAAGATTAAGAAGCTCTGATGGGAATGCATCACATCAACCCCCCACCCCCACAGCTAAAAACAAATTCCCCAACTAATAAGAATGTGACATATAGTCCCATGCTACCCATAAGGAGGATCCCAAGAGAATGATTCCATCTCAGACAAATGCTTTAATCATAAAATATGCATAGAGACGGTTCTAATTCCACTTAACAATATATAAAAGAGATATATTATACCTTTCAAAACACAAATATTGAAGCAGATTCATAAATGATCTTGATGAAATGCACGAGAAGATGTCTGGAGAAAACAATATGTCAATTATAGTAAGAAACACAGTTACTACAAATATATGTATAAATATAAATAGTTTAAGTCATAACCTGTGGTGTTGTGGACATACGTGCCCCATAGAAGTCAGAAAAAGCAGTCCTAAAGAGTCGAAGCTCTGCAGTACAATCATCAATACTCTGCTGCATAATCAACATTTGCTTACTCTGACTTTCTATCTGCCTACTCTGAGTTTCTATTTGTTCCCTTTGAGATTCAATTTGCTTACTTTGAGTGTCAACTTTATCCAAAAGGAATCTGTTTTCATTTGCTATATTTTTGCCTCTTAACTTTCGCAAATCAAAACTAAACTTAGTTACTTGCGATCTTTTAACTCCAGCTCCATAACTAGGAGGTCGTCCACGCTTATTTGGGCCCCTTAGTTCTTGCATAACTTCCCTTACAATTTCTAATTGCTTTTCAGAATCAATAGAGTCACTGCCGGCCTCTAATACCTTTCTAGCAATTCCTTCTTGTGCTCGATCCTAAAAGAGTAAATGTGATGGCACATTTATAAAGTAAGCTTTTAAGATTAAAAACATGATAAACTAGTGTCATTAAACTGAAATAAAAATGTTTGATAATTCAATACCAAAAGTTGTCTTGATGCATGTTTAGCATATGACCCATTTTTCATCAAATGAGAACTTCTAAAGAACTCAACGTCATTTGCCTCTCTTCCTTTGATAACCAACTGCAGATTTAACAAGGAACATACATGTTTCAAGACCGGCTTATAAAACTTTATCCAATTTCACATAATCAAAGGTACTATGTGATGTTGCAGCCTAAACAACAAGTATAAGATAGCTGAAAAGGTACTATGTGATTGCAAAAACATAATATTTGAATCTAACTAGAACAGGTACAAAGAGCCCTAAAATTCTCAGCAGTTTTCGGGACAACATCTTTATATAATTCAATAACCAACCTCCCTTCCATTTCACCACCTAAAAAAAAGAAGGATGTTGGTGTACAGATGGAGATGGAGATGGACTGTTAACTTTTTTAGTTTTTTGAGAGTCTAATAACCCTATTTACATAAAGAATGTAAAGCATAAAGATATTCTTAAAATATCAAAGTTTGAAGACTCACGAATTCATCTTTTTTCCGTGCAAAACTAACAGCACCGTGCTGTGATGATGAACTTTGCTATCTCTTGCATCCTTTCCATATTTGGACAATTTCTACATTCAATCAGATGTAAATGTTTAGTGGTTGAGTTGTGTGTATGTATATATATATATTATAAGATACAAACAATCTACCTTTGCTGTTGGTGATCTAAGATTGTTTTTGAACACTTCCCACTGATGATCTAAAAAGTTATCTGGTGCTCTAACCAAGTCAAGTGCATTTAAAAGTTGATCCTCTGTGTATTCCACATCATCTCCACCAATGTTAGCTTCATCTAACTTTTTGGCAGCTAACTTAAGCAGCTTATTTTTGAACCTAAATTTCAGACTCCTAAATTTCTCATTGAATGTATCCAGAAGGACTTTGTCCACATTATCTCCTTGAGGTAAGTTAAATCTCTGCTTCAAAATTCAAAGTTGGGGAACTCTGTTAACTAACAGCAATGCAACACGTACATAAAACCATTTAAAGGTTATTAAACACTAAACATGGTCTACAATTCAAATATAAACAGAAATTACCCGAAGCTCTATCAGAAGCCTAGTACCACATCTAATTTTGCATTCTTTCCGGTTTTTAGTATCAGGTAGACACAAGTGTGGTTCTTTTAGAAGTAGGGTCATGAATCTAGTGCATAAACGAGCTGCTGCTTTGATTGGTTGATGAAATTCGTTAACAGGTACCAGAATCTTTTCACCTTCTTTTAGCTTGAAAACATCTTTTGCCCTGAGTTTTTATTGCGTGAGAACTCTTCCATCTTCGTCTACAGAATTATAGTCAATTGTATGATCAGCTAAGAAAGAATAACTTATTATTAGTGATACTGAACATTAATTTACCTATTATCTCTGCCTCAACTAACAGCTTTAGCTCAGTTTCATCTACTTCTTCCTCGTGATCCGAAATAGATGATGCCATGGAGGAGGATTCGTGAATTACCGGTTCATGTGAAGTTGTTTCAGATTGTAAATGAATAGAAGACGATGAGGATGAAGAGTTTTGCCGAATAGTAGAAAGATTCAAGGGTCGAATAGATGTGTGACAGAAAGATGACGCGGGATACGGGTTATGTTTTAATTGACCAGATGATGGGAGAGAAAAATTTTGATGTAGTTGACCTGAAAGTTGAGAGTTATGATGTAAATGAAACTATTCTGGAATTAAGGTTGTAGTAGGCTCCCTCATACGCTTTTTTGAATGTTGTTGCATGATTGTATTTGACTTGAATATCTTTTGAATGGTTGTTCACTGTAACCTGTAAGCAATACATAGCATAACTATAATGTAAATTTTACACACTAAATAACATGTATAGCAATAGCAAACAAGAATAACAATCAAAACATACCCAACAAACAAATCATATATGAAAACCTAATAGCAAATCATTCAGCTCCGTACATACTTATTAGTCATGTTCAGTTTCAATGTCTATCCTATGCCAACTCGGTACCTCATTAACATCAAGCATTGGAATATCACAAGGCATACACTGGTTATACGAGTCATCATCGTCTCTATCTATATTGGTCCCCATGTCATACGTATCCCTGGGCTTAGTCATTATTACATGTGACCATCCAACATCCTTTAAATCCTCTATGTAGAACACTTGCTTTGCTTGAGAGGAAATTATATAAGGATCATCTTCCACTTTTACACCGGTGTGTACAAGCGGTCTAGAGAAATTCACAAGAGGAAAACCATACTTATCTTTCTTTAACCCTTTTGAAGGTCTAATATCAACCCAATCACAACGAAAAAGTACAACTTTGGGACAATAGTTAGTTTCAAAGTCCTACAGAATATAGATGAACTAAATTATTGACCCGCGTATTACGCAAGTAGACATATATAATTTATAATATGTTATCTATGACAACATATTACTTGATATAAATAAAAAAATTTAATAAATACTTAATTTTATATATAAATATTTGATTTTTACATAAAATGAGCTATCTGGTTTTAAATTAAAAAAAATCATAAAAATATTTGTTTTTAACATATTCTTTATTCCTCTATTTCATATAAATAGAAAACATTTAATTACTTTCAATAACATCTCTTCTAAGTCAAAATTTATCATTATGTTTAAATCTTGAATCAATATAAAATTAATAGATTGGATTAAAAGATTAGTTTATTTTAGTTCATTACCTTTTATATTTTTTAAAACGGCAAACTGTCCTACTTATAATATTAAACTTTACGAATACTTGGAATAATATATATAGTTTTCAATAGTTCATTACTTTTTACATTTGTTTTTTTTCAATATTGATATTTGTCTTATTTATTAATCTGATATTTATGATAATTGTTACCATATAGAATATAATACAAGTGAAGCCCATTATATGTTGTAATATCAATATATGCTTAAAAATATTGATCTCATGTAATCAAATTGAAGGGTGAAGTTTAAAACTTAAAGTTAACATACAAAGTCAACATTTATAATTGCATGGTACACATTTTTAACATTTATCAAAAAATATTAGAGTTGTTTAATTTGGTGTAATTTGAAATTAACTTGCTTCATATTAACTTAACCATAAATTGTATGTTATATATATGTATATTATAGTTTTAATTGATATACGCATAACATAAATGTCAATATTTACAAATTTGAATTTATTTATAAACTTTACTCTTTTGAAACCTTAGGTATATATTTTATTATCATACATTGAAATTATTTAAATACATAAAGATATATTTTGTTTAAAATATAAAGTAGAAACACTAATGTAATGTTTAACTAATTTTGAAGTTAATGATTAATCATCATTTTGATCAAACATTGTAACTAATGTAGTGTAACTTTTTGTATTTGTATTTGTATAAATTGCAGCACATAGTTTATGTGAATCATACACAAATAAATTATTTTTTAATAGTTATTGTTTTGAAAAACTTTATCATTTGAACAATAAATGTATAGAGATAAATTAATATACAAATAATAGTAATAGACTGAAAAATAATTATGCATGATGATGATACTAATAGATTAAAAAATTAGCGTATGAATATACATTAAAAATAGCAATTATTATTATTTTATCCTTTAAGTTTAAATTTATATTTTGTCTAAACTTTAAAGTTGAAGAACTAATGTTGTGTTTAACCAATTATAAAGTCAATGCTGATATCATCATTTTAATCTAAGTGTTACCTATATTTCTATACTACTATAAGAAGATTATACCTCTTTGATAAAAAAGAGATATGTAAATGACTATTATACCCTTAATGGAATAATATACATAATTAGTCTCTTATTTTTTAAAATATCCCCACTACCTTAACATCAATTATATTTACATGAACCTACCTCAATCGACACGACACCGCCACCATCACCACCTATCGCCGACACTACCAGACCGTCGTCACAATCACTACTGCCACATTGCACATATACCATGCTTTAAAAATCGAAACTCATCTAATAGTCATTGTTTCTTTATTGTATAATTAAACTTATTAAAGACTCTCATATATATAGATGATTACATCTTTTATTTAAGTATGAGTTAAGTCGATTTTAAGCCCTTTTTATATTATAAATAATATGAATTATTTTATTCAAACCCTTTCTTACGAGTACATTTCAAAATTTATGATTTCTTTTTTTTAAAATTGTTTTAGTATAATTGCGGTACATGTTCAATGTAAATTTATATAAAAATGATTCATTTATTGGTTATTTTGAAAAACTTTACAAATATATGTAAAAAGATAAAATATAATAAATTAAAATACAAATGATAATAATAGATTAAAAAAAATACATGATAATGATAATTAGATTGTAGAACTATGTTATATAGATAGTAGATTTGTTGTTCAAATTAAAATAAAAGGAAACTCTCACTATCTTAATATATATATATTATAAGACAGTTGAACTAATGACTTATTAACTAATTAAATTGCTTAATTTCATCAAATTGACTTTCGCTTATGTCATCATTTAGAGTAACTATAAAATAAAAATCCTAATAATCATTATCCAAATATATTATTATTATATTAGTGTTTATATTAATTTGTAGAAAAAGTCTCATTAATTTACACTTTTTTTATTTTCCATCAATAATTTACACTTTTTAGCCCTGAATACTTAATTTATATTTATTTTACCCCTTAACTTGAGAGAATTATTTAAAATTTACGAGCATGGTACCCGCGCAATGTGGCGACGAGCCGGCAATGACAGTGGTGGCGGCATCTATTGGTGTAGGTAAAAGTATTTGATTTGAAGGGGTTAGTGGAGATATTTTACAATATACTAAACTAATGGTGTAATTTAATATTATGAGTTGATGGTGATTTAATTCATTAAGGGTATTATGGTCAGTTCGTATGTCCCATTTATGTAAACTTTCAACATATGGGTTATAATTTTTATATAGTATTATAAATAATCATTTAATTAATTAAAATAATTTTAACATATGAAATATTGTCTACAAAAAACTATGATCAAAACTTAATGACTTATTAATCAATTCAGTCGTTCAATTTCATCAAATTAAATTCTGCTTATGCCATTATTTAATTTAATAATAAATTAAAAATCTTGATAATCATTGTCCAAATATATAATTATATTAGTAATTGTATTAATATCTTTAGAAAAAAGTCTTATTAATTTACATTTTTTTGTTTGTCATCAATAATAGATTAATTTTTAATAAAATATAATTATTAATATTTAGTTTAATATTTAATATAAACACAATTTGAAGTCTAGATACATATCCGAAACATAATAACAGATGACGATATACAACATCCTTATCCTAAACACAAATGGATCACTGAACATGGGACGATCACTGTAACACCCCGACTACGGCGGAAACACGAGATGCCACAGAACGACATGGTACAAAAGATTAAATGAAAAACATCTTAATTAAAGTCTTAAAACCATTCCAAATTAAACGATTACATAGTTCAAAGTAAAGTGTTAACAACCATTACATAAGTCCAAATCCGAATAAAGGATAAACTGTTTGCATTACAGGTCTTCGTTCACCAAACAAACACAATGTCCAAAAGCGGTCCATAAGCAAACCTACTGCTCTAAACCTGAAACGCATGAAGAAAAAGTGTCAACTACGAGAGTTGAGTGAATTCATAGGTTTTTAACTAATACAATAAGCATATATACACATCATAACAAAATAAATTAGGAATCACCAATACCCATGAATATTTCCAATTCATCCTTTGATAATCGTTTGTTCAATTTAATTTTTAACCCATGTAAATAAATCCTTGTCATATGACCACAAGGGTCTAATTTCATTTTCTTAGATGAGTAAATGCTTGAGCCACTACTACTACCATTTTATTCAATTCCGATTACAATCCAATAATTCAATTCATAGCACAAGCTGTCAATCAAGGGCCGTAAAAATAATAACAATAATGATAATGGGTCGTGCCATGGAGACGCCCGATTATCTTAAGGTAGTTAGAACACCCGGGGGCCAGACTAGAAGTGGAGGTTGTCACGAAGGCAACCAACCTTCCAATGGTACGCTTTGGGTGGGCGGACGAAACCTAGTTGCGCAACTAACTAACTACAGGCCTCCACTTTCGGAGTAAATAGTAGTGTACCGAACGTCGCGGTTTGACAGAACTCAAGCTCATCACATAAATCCTTTATTATCATGAACATACAAAACAATTTCATTTCATACTCATATATCAAGAATCATTTCATATAACAAACTCTCTTTCAAGAAACCTTGTATATATAGAAAGTAGTTTCATTTATAATGCTTTTCACCCCGAAAGTAAAACACGTAAAAGAGTTTGAAAGGGGGCTATGACTCACTTGATTTGAGAGTAATGGGGGCTGATCAAATACGAGATGTGCGCCTAGTGGTGTCGTCCCTCAAGCAAGCCTAAACCATGGTATTCAAATATACACAACGTAAGTGCGTGTTACATGAACTAGTGAACTAGATCATGAGATTTATGCTAGTAGGCTTGCCTATCCTTGGTTGTTACTTAATTATGGAATCAAGGTGCATTATGATGTTTAAGATGTTTGGTTGAATTGGAATTGATGGTAAGAGTAGTTTTTGCGTTAAGCGTTTTTGCGCGTTTGTTGGGATTTCGGTAATTCGGCTTTGATTCGCGAGATTTCTTTTGCACACTTTGCTTTGTACTATTATTTGATATTGGTACTGTAGTATTTTGGATTTTAAAATATATTTCCTGATTCATATTAATTTCCTTGATTTATTATTATTTAATTAATTATTTATTTCATTTATTCATTAATTAATTAAATAATTCCTTATAATGATTCTTAGGTTCTTAAATTACCTTTAAAATTTATGGATAATTATATTTGGATTATCTACTGATTATTATGTTCTTAAACTTGTAATATTATATTTTATTTATTTATTTAGGCTTTACTATTAATTATTTAATAATAGTAATTAATTAGTGATGTTAACTTAGTTATTTATTCTTAAATTATGTAAAACTTGTTTCTCTCCTTGAAATTATTTTTCTCCAGTAGGTTTAGGTTATCTTAACATTAGTTATGTGATTTTGTCCAAGTTCATGATTTATATAATTTATTATTGATTTATTTATTCCTTAAAATCCCTTTTTAAATTCACTAAATTATAAAAACACTTAGAAATCATCACAAGAGCTTTTGTCCAAAAATTCCAGGCCTTTTTAGGCAACTTTTATCAATAAAAATTTGTAACCATTCAACCTCTCTTGTATCCTTATAATTTGAGGACTTTTAAACGTAAAATCGTTTACCGAAATAGTGATTTTTGCCTCATTTCTCAACCAAATTAAATGCTTCAAAAGGGATTTTTTGTTCCTATTTCATTTTGTCCAGAATATCCATCATAATTTGATGTCCTAAGTCGTGATTGTGGTGGTGGTGTGCTATGTGCAATTTTGTGCTTTCGGTTGGTGATTATTTGACCTGAAAAGACGATTTTTGAGCTTATTCTTGCCACGCATCAAATGACTTGAGTTTTATACTTTTAATATGTCATATTTCCAGTATGTTCATCACATTTTCATGGTCATAAAGTCATGGTGCATGTGTGTGCTCAAAATGCATTTTAACAAGCTTTCGGTTCTCGATTTCAAGCCTATTTTGCCTTGTTTGGTTCCATAATCATATTTTTTTTTATTACCATAATTTTTCCAGAATATTAACTTTGATATTAACACATTTTTCACTTATGACAAGCCTAATTTCATCTCATAATCCAAACAACAATCCAACCTTCTTAAATCTAGCATATATGCACTTAAATCAATACTTTTTAACATAAAGTTTTAACCATCAAAAATCCATCAACATAAAAAATATTTTTCATGAAATATTCCAGAAATATATATGCAAATATTTATACAACATGTTCTTCTTTTTTTAAAAAGAAAAGTTACTTTACAAACTATCAACACATATCCACCTTTTTGATGCTAGCTTTTATAGATCCAACACTTTGTCAACAAAATCTATATTTTCATAAAATTTTCCAGAAATATAACCCTCATATTATTCATAAATATAACCATTTTTCAAAGGAAAAATCACATCAAGAACTACTAAACATATATCCACACTTTTGGGTCTTAAACTAGTTGAATCCTTGGATCTTTCTTCATGGATTCAACATGCATGAGCATGGAAAGAAAGATCCTATCAACTTTGCCTTCATCAAGTGTATATTCAAGAGAAACATGAAGAAAACATGGACTTTTGATAAAACCTTTTTAATATAAACAAGAATAAGATTAATCTAATAAAGAAATTAAGATATATACCCTTGAAGAACACTTTGAGATGAAGAAAAGATGGCAGAAAATCGTGACTAAAATGGCTCCAAAAACCCTTGTTCAAACCTTGCAACAACCCTTATTCTATAGCTTAATCAAACCCTTTGTTAATCTAGCCTAAACCCTTATTAATAGTATAAGTTTAAGTTGGATTTTTGCCTTGTTCTTGCTCTCCTTTGGCTGCCGAAAATGATGAAGAAAAGAGGGAGAAGAAAGAGTTTTTGAGAGAGAATTGATTAGTGTGTGTGAAATGGGTGTGTAGTGTGTGTTGGAGTGGTGAGTTCCAAGACTAAAAGCATGCAAAGAAATTTGAAATGGAGTGATGTATGTGTGTGTAGGAGGCCGGCCATGGGGGGGTATTGAAAGGGTTTTTCCTTTTTTTTTTATATAATTATTGTATAAGTTGTTGTGTAAGTATATGTTAATTATGTATTTGTTTTGTAAGTGTTTAGTTAGTTAAGTGTAAGTATTTGGTTGTTTTAGTTAGGAATGTGTATATATGTGCATAAGTCATGTACATTTATGTGTATGGATATATTTTTGTATTTTTAGTTGGTTACATAGGTCATTGGTTGTAAATTTGTATTAATTTTTAAGCTTATATGCTTACTTATTAAGTTTCCGACGCTTTTACGTACATAATACTTCCAATTATATTTTTAGTTGAAAATTTTATTTATCATGATCATATCTTCTTGATTTGGTTTTATTTTTGATTTGCTGGGCATTCCATAGGAATTTTGATTGGTATCTCAATTGGCGAATCTTAAGTTATTATTATCGTATCGATTGATCACCTCTAAAAATTTTTGTTCCGAGGTATTTTCATTAGGAAATTCTTATACATATCATTAGCTTTAGATTACTAATTTGGGGCATTACCTACTAGCTTCAAGTATAACTATGGCTTGCGGGAACGTAGACACCCTAACTAGCACATATATAGTATTAAAAGTACGGTTGTTACAATCACATAACGAAGCACGATTTACAATAGAGAGTTACTTGAATACTGAAAACAAATCAATAGGAATTTCATTCAAGATTCATTCTATCTCTCAATCAAAAAGGTATATAATTTTATCTTTTTTTATATATTAGTTTTGCCTATTAATGTTTAAAGCTACAATTGTCACTCAAATCAAGAATCCTAATTGTTATCAAAAAATATAAAAAAACATTCTTAATTGTTAATTAATTATCATAGCACAGGTGATTGAAAATAAACTTATTCATCTTATGAGTGTGTCAAGTACAATATTACAAGTATGTTTATAAAATAATTCTAAATTAGCTTTCGTAATAATACCATGAGTATAACTTGTTAAAAAAATTCTAACATTCTATAATAGAGAAAATTATTATAGCACATGCCTTGTGGAATGACTACGACAAACAATTCCACCAATTATTATACTGCAATTTGCAAAATATACACTTGGAGCTGTATATCTTCAAACTTAATATTGTAAATTCCGTGTCAAGTGTTGGACATGGGTCTAAAATCTAGTAATTAATATGTGTAAATCATATAAAAGCTATCCAAAATAAATAGAAATATTTATTGTAAGGTAACAAAAATTGTCGACAGATACCTTACATAAAATTGTCAATCAAATTAAATAATATACGTATTATACGTATGAAAATTGGAAAGAAACAATGTATGTAAAGTTTTAAGTTTAGCATAATAAAAGGATTAATGTTGTGTTTACTTAATAATAAATTTGATAATGATACAATTATTTTGATCTAATGATTCTAAATCAAAGTTGGAACTTATCCAGTAGTCAGGCCCGTCCAATGGACGGGTAGTCTCAAAATATATTAATCAAAGCTAAAAAATTGGAATTCAAATATATTAAATAGATATACCGAAATCAACTTGAAAATTTGCTAGCTGAATAGCCATTCCATCGGTCAAAATACTCCAAAAGTTATCCGCCCAACGAATAAACATACGAAAATTAACTCCATATAAATATTGATTTCAGTTTACCCCTTTTTTCAACTTTAGTTAAATAAAATATTTACAGTTTATTATATTCTAAAAGTGTAAACTATATATATAAAAGTATAATTAAATATAAATTAGGTTAAAATGTAAATTGGTGATGGAAAATCAAAAAGTGTAAGTTAATTATTTTAAATTGGGTTAAAGTGTAAATTGGTGATGAGAAACTAAAAAGTATAAATTAATTGTTTTAGATTGGGGTTAAAGTGTAAATTGGTGATGAAAAACCAAAAAGTGTAAATTAATTTAGATTAGTATTAAAAAAATTAAAGGATTAATAAGGAGGAAGGATTAGACTCAAAGAGGTGGATTAGGGGTGCCAAATGTACCTCTAACTCTCTCTTTTAGTTATATTAGCCTTAGTTCATCAGTTGGGCTAAGTGTGGGCTAAAGCATTAAATAGTTCTACACCGGATGTATCTGGATTTTAGACTTTTTAAATATACTAAAATAAATGATGATTCTTGTGGGCATTTCACTCTCCTTTTGAGCGCAGTCAACAAACTTCACGATGTTCCAGTTGGTATGTGGAGTCTGGGTTGATGGATTAGTTAACCAAATTCTACATTTAAAAAAAAAAAAGCCCCTATATGCAATGTCAGCTTAACAATATTTGTGACTTTAAGCAACACCAAGATTTGGAGGCCTTTTCTATAGTAAATTAAAGAAGTAATTAAACTTTTATGTTAATTTATCTGTAAATACAAAATCATAAAATAGTATGTATATATATGTGTAGGGAAAAAAGTGTGTTTAAAGAGAGTTGGGTTTTTCCCACAGTTGTTGGGTTCGACTCTCATGAGTAACAAGTTTGTGGGTTTTTTCCTTGAATCACCTGTAACGGCTCATGGTCTACATCTCGTAGTCTAGAGTACGTGCAGGGCTTCACCATTATACGGTGAGGTGTTCTCTAATATCGATTACCGACTAACTGTTAAAAAAAAGAAGGAGGGAGAGTTTTGGCGTGGAGTCGTTTATACTTTCCAATACCACACACAGTCACTGCACACATATACTAAGGACCCTTTGTTAGACATGCCCAAAAGCAAAAAGACCAGCCTATAAAAAGCCCATTAATTAAAATAAACTAGCCCAAAATTTAGATAAAATGTGGGGCCTTAGTTTTCGTAGGCCTAAAGTAGCCGCCTAACCCAAATTGCATATTGGGCCGGCCCTGCCTATATGAAATAACGACCACTTCGATCATAACAAGTCATACAATTGTGTAAAAAAGTGCCATGTTGTTATTCTAGAATGAGTAGCCAATATTACCTTCTACGAGCTCACGAGCCCAATCAAGTTTTGATTAAAACGGGCTACAAAACTACAATCCTGTTTATTTTTTTAAACGACTGAATTTATTAAAAAATATATGTATCGATTATGTATTTATGTTAATACATATATTTTTTGTTTATAAAATGATAAAACAAACAGTTTTTAATCGACTGAATTTAAGACAATTTTTTTAGTATGTCGATCATAGTAAGTGGTTAATTAATCTGGCCTGTATAGTAAGCACATTCATGCAAGAAGCCAAGAACCCTCTATTTATTACACTACTAACAACCAACCACCCGCCAGACACTTAACTATTTACCTCTCTTCTATGGCATTGTGTTGGTTCAACCATGTGTGGTCTAAAAAAGTTGATGTCCATACCATACTATAGTCTTTCCCCCAGCAATCATTTCAGGGACACCTTTTGTTCACCACACCCAATAGTATTATACACACGTACTTTAATTATATAATACTAGAATTCTAGAAACTAGAAATGATAAAACAAATGGGCCAAATCATCACAGCTTAGTTTGTTAGATATGAAGTTTAGTTTTGTTAATTAACATCAATAAGATCAATGATGAGTAGTTAGTGTAATGGTTTGAAATTATCCGGATGACTTATAGGTTTAAAGTTTAAATCCTTATTCAACCAACCTTGAGATATATATATATATATATATATATTAATTCTATGAGGGCTTGGAAATAAAGAATAATATTGGTATTAAGTCTTCGTCAATTCCAGTGCAACAATTTAGAGAAACTCTTTTTTCGTTATCTTTATAGAATCTATTATAGATTCATGTGACCAGTTAATGCAAGAACTATAAATAAAAGACCAAACACGTTCAAGTCTGAGCCGGCAGGGTTTAGCCCTATTAATCGTCGTGCTTTCGAACGGATTAGTTGGGAGTTTCCGTCAATTGGGTATTTGAAATAGGTAATTCTATCAAGGGAGGTCTCTCTCACAGACCCGGTTAAGACAACGTATGCTAGACATTTCACAATCGAATCGCGACATGAAGTTTCAAGCGAAAGTCACCTTTTAAAAAAAAATTAATATCAATGAGCTTGTATAATAAAAAGAAATTCTGTCGAGTATATAATTTTCATGTAGATCGGTCTAGGTCACAAAAGTATTACTGCAAAAGTATTTACATTTTGTCATGTTGAAGATAAAACCGATCGATAGAGAATGATACTAGATAGATCGTCGACCATTATATTTTGAACAAATAAACAAAGATGCCATGTTTGCTGACGTGTTTACGTTGTGTTAATATATTATACCATTTTCTTAAAAGCATATAATATACTCGTAATAAATAAACTAAAATGCTTCTTGTTAACTTTACAACACCAAAGAGGCAAAGACAATAAAACAATATATATTCTTTAGCCCATCGCCATTTATTGTTTTCTCCGTATTTATTATTTTTACAACCTACTTTTAACAACTCGTCACATTCTAGCCCGTTTTCCAGCCTATAAATACCAACATTGGAGAACTTTCGTTTGTAGACAGAATATTAACAAAACAAAGCAGCAGCAAATCAAAAGGACTTAATTAATGGGGTCTTTGGCACACCCGATCCCTAATGGCCATCAAGTAAAAGATCATTGTGGGTATTTCGAGATGCCGTTGCACTACCCACGATACACAAGAGCAGAATACGAGACTATGCCCGAGTGGAAGCTTGATTGCTTGCTCAAATCTTATGGCCTCCCAATAACCGGGGACGTGAACCAAAAGAGGAAGTTTGCTATGGGCGCATTTTTGTGGCAGTACTAAGTTTTTGTTACTTGTTTAGTTGTTGATGTAACTATTTGTTTTTAATTTGTAACGTTGAATAAGGTATAATTCTAGATTAAGTTGAAAAATATTTTCATCATGTATGTCGATTGTTTTCTGTTACTAGTTAGTTATAATTCTCTATTTGTAAATTCGCGTTCTTGTTTGATAAGCATGTCGGTAACATAACCTTTGTCATGATGTAACAATATGAAATGTAATGGCCTATCTGCGTTTTTCCTGTTCCTTTAGTGATTTACCATATCTTGGTCTCGTTGTAGGTCGTAAACTATTGAGTAAAAGTAAATAACACATGCAAGCTCAGCTAAACAAGTTTATTACTATACCAAAAGTAAATGTTAAAAAAAAAACTATATCATATCAAAAGTATTTTTATATCAGTATTAATCATTCCTGAATAATTTATTCTTACTCCATGGGCCAATTAGTATTGTATATGGGCTTAATGATGGCTTTAATTAGGTGGATCATGTGTGGGCGACACGACTGGACTAAGGTTTTTTTTCTTGTTATGTTGATTTTCTAATTTATATATTGGTAGATGTTAGATAACATTTTTTAAGTTGGTCCGTTTTGTATTTGATATATGATCTACTAGCACGGTACCCGTGATGACGGTTGGTGGTGTCAGTGACGGGCTGTCATGGTGGTGACTATTGGTGGTGGTGACAATGTCGAAGGGTACAGACTAATGTACATGTAAATGTGTAGTGAAAATATTTAGAAGATAAAGGACCCATGGTGTAAATTAATTCATTAAGGGTAAAATGGTCGCGCAACTCTTCTTTTCAAGGGGTGTATAATTTTTATATAGTAGTATAGATAAAAAGATAAGTCTAACTTAAAAAGTCATGGTTAAAAGAAATTTTCCAAGCTTTTCATTTTTAAAAATATTATACAAGCAAAGTTTGGTGTATAAATATTAAATACTACGTTTATAAGTTTCATTGTTTTTTCGAGTTTAAATCATAAATTATAGAAAATGATTGATTAAGCTAAAATATAGACCTCAAGAATATATTATCATATATTTGACATAAATTATATTGTCATTTTGAATTTTTTTTCTTCTAGAAAAGAAGAAATGATTGAAAAATGAAATAACATGAAATCGTTCTTTGTTTTCAATTCGTAGATTTTTTTATATTTCAGCATAAATTTGGCACTTTCTCTAAATATATATTTATTTTTTAAACTATAAAAAGCACTGCCGTCCCCGCCAGACACACACACACTTACACTAGTTTGATTGAAATAACAAAAGAAAGAAGTTCCAAAACCCTAAAAAGAAAAGAAGGAAATCAATATAAAAAAAATCATGCCTCGTGAAATAATAACACTGCAAGTAGGACAATGCGGGAACCAGATCGGAATGGAATTCTGGAAACAGCTTTGTTTGGAACACGGTATCTCCAAAGACGGTATCCTGGAAGATTTCGCTACTCAGGTTTCCCTCTTTTTACCCCCTTTTACCTATTACTCTTATATATATATATATCATCTCTATTTCTCATAATTTTTTTAGGGTTTATTTTATATAAAGTTAATTTAATTCTTACATAGTGTTAGGTCCGTTGATATTGGAGGATGACTGATTTTTACATACATTTTTAGAAACTGTGTTTTGCCGATATTATATGTAGAAATGAGTAATGTAAATGGTTTATATTTGGACAGGAATAACCATGTTTTAATCATTATTATTATTATTTTTTTATGATGATTGTGTTATTGTCTTTATGGGCGATATCCTTTACAGATATATATCTTCTTATTAGTAAAAGTTGATCAGTACTACATCATACACAATATACAACATTTTGACTATCAAAAGTTTCAATAAGCCCGAAAATAAGTTAAATTCATAGACCCCCTAAATCCAATGTGCAGTGATTGCAGTAGCGTCTCCGGACATATAAATATAGTTTCTGGTGTATAAGGAATTGAGAATGTGGTATAACAGTTATAATCGAACCTTATATATCTTTTTGTTGCATATCAAATCTGTATCTGGTTTTACCTTGTTCGTTTGCTACATGAATAAATTTCTTAATACAGAATTACATTTCTTAACATGCTTGATCCTCTGCTTCATTTTTAACATTCTTTGTAAAAATTTGCTTCAGGGCGGTGACAGGAAAGATGTGTTTTTCTATCAAGCTGATGATCAACACTACATACCACGAGCATTGCTTATGGATTTGGAGCCCAGAGTCATCAATGGAATCCAAACTGGTGAATACAGAAACCTTTATAATCACGAGAATATTTTTACATCAAAGGAAGGAGGTGGTGCAGGAAACAATTGGGCTAGTGGATATCACCAGGTTACAAAAAACTACCACTTTCTGTTTCACATGATTTTTCAAATTTGTTCAAGTAGTGAGTTAGGAATTAGGATAGGCTGGGCCTCATCAAGCTAATTTAAGTTGCACTTGGAACTAGATAATAAAAATCAAATTTGAAAGTATTTGCCGTACATAATATCAAACAGATATGTGATTTTGTAGCATGAATCCATCTCTTACCCTGATACTAGATTTGTGTAAAACACTTGAGCTTCTTGGCTGAGTCGGGATTTGTTACTTCTACCCAAACCCCAAGTTTTATGGGTGTTTAGTGATTTTGTTAAAGAACAATAATGTTTCTGCAGGGTAAGAGTTTTGAGGAGGATTTAATGGACATGATAGACAGAGAGGCAGATGGAAGTGACAGTCTTGAAGGGTTTGTTTTGTGTCATTCCATTGCTGGAGGAACTGGCTCAGGTTTTTACTTTGTAGCTTCTCATTTTTTAATATCCGTATCTATTTCTCATTCAGCGGGGACATGTATAATTTGTTTGATTGATTTTGTAGGAATGGGTTCATACCTTCTGGAGACATTAAATGACCGCTACAGCAAAAAGCTTATTCAGACATACAGTGTTTTTCCTAATCAGAATGAGATTAGCGATGTGGTGGTTCAGCCGTACAACTCCCTTTTGACTCTCAAACGACTTACACTAAATGCTGATTGTGTTGTCGTTCTTGACAACACTGCACTTAATAGGATTGCCGTGGAACGCCTACATATACAAAATCCTTCTGTTTCCCAGACGAACTCTTTAGTTTCGACTGTAATGTCAGCCAGTACAACTACCCTGCGCTACCCTGGGTATATGAACAATGATTTGGTTGGCCTTCTTGCCTCTTTGATCCCGACACCAAGGTGCCACTTTCTTATGACAGGATATACTCCACTGACAGTAGAGCGCCAGGTCCAATTTCAACATCTATATGGCCTTCAAGTTATCATTTAGAATAGACTCTCACTTTTTGTCACGTTATATAACACTGTGCAATCTGATGTTCTGCATTCTCTTTTGCAGGCTAATATGATTCGCAAAACCACCGTACTGGATGTGATGAGAAGACTTCTTCAGGTAATTAGATTAGATTAGATTAGTATTGTATTTTTATTTTTATGAAACATGTATCGTTAAATGTCTGACAGGTAAATTTTCTTGCAGTCAAAGAATATTATGGTTTCTTCACATGCTAAGACAAAAGAAGCTAGTCAGGCTAAATATATTTCAATATTGAACATTATTCAGGGAGAAGTTGATCCTACTCAGGTGAGTCAGACCTCAAATCCTGCATAGTTCACATACATATTGGTGTGTATCACACACACACGAACAGAGGCACAGCATTCCTCAATGTTTATTAAAGTGGCCAAATTCATAGAAACTAGCGTACGACAAACCAGCCTAAAATGTGTACATATCCCCCTTGTACTTCGTTATCTATTTGAGGTAGCAGAGTAGTATGGCAAATTGGGCTGCATTTACCAACTTTTAGGCTGCATGTACCAACATTTGTGTGGCTCTATGTTGATGTTGATGTTTATAGTTTAAAAAGGATCTGTTCAAAAGTTAACTTAGTTTTACTGTACTAGAACAATCATTATTTACCAACAGTGTTTTTTTAGGGTTTGTCGAAACTGTCATTGTCTAGTTCTAAACTCCATATATGGTTTTTCATGTTTCATTGGTGCTTTCATTAGGTTCATGATAGTTTGCAGCGAATACGTGAAAGAAAGCTTGTGAATTTCATTGAGTGGGGCCCTGCTAGCATTCAGGTATGTCTTATAATGGTTTTTCAGGTATTGCAACCATCATATTTCGTCTATTTATGTATTTATTTTTTGGCCTTAATACGAGACAGGTTGCTCTCTCAAGAAAGTCTCCATATGTCCAAACAGCCCACAGGGTGAGTCTTCTATTAATCTTTGCAACATTATAAAATTTGTTTGTTAATGATAGCTGATGAACTTCATGTGCTTGTATACTTTTTAGGTGAGCGGGCTTATGCTAGCAAGTTATACTGGTATCCGACATCTGTTCTCCAAATGTTTGAGTCAATATTCTCTCCTAAGGAAGAGACAAGCCTTTCTCGACAAGTACAGGGGCTTTCCGCTGTTTGATGTAAGCTGCCACTGGTTGTTATCACTATTCGTTCTGCTTAGTTGATTCTATACGAATAATCTATATTGAGTAAAAAATGGTTTCCCTAAAATGATTCTGCTCTCAAGTATTAGTGCCAAAAAATAAATCGAAGATTTGTGAACATCGACGATGGATTTTTTTATCAGTTATCACTTATGAGTACACTGCACTATACATTTCTAACATTTATATCTTGCATGTGAACAGAATGGTGATTTAAACATTTGCTGTATTCAAATTCACATATGATTCATGAGATATTCTTAAGTATATCAACTTTGCTTATTGTGAACCTTGTACAGGATAATGATCTTTCGGAATTTGACGAGTCCAGGGACATAATTGAAAGTTTGGTTGATGAATATAAGGCATGCGAATCTCCTGATTATATAAAATGGGGAATGGAGGTATGCTCTAATCATTCAACTCCATGGATTCTGTAATTATTTGCTAACAAGATCATCTGTTCTTCAGGATCCTGATCACGTCCTAACAGGGGAAGGAAGTGCCACTGGGACAGTGGATCCTAGGGTAGCAATGTAAACAGGCCAAGTACGTTTCTAATATCTTAACTATCCAAACATACAATGCTGTTAACTTTAAATATCTTGCTTGTCCTGCCAAGCTAATTTTTCTTCTTAGATACCAGTTCTTCCTGTATCATCACTAGACGTCTTTGCTATAGAAATTCATATGTAATATTGGTTTTGGAAGTTTAGTTGCTTAGTTAATCTGGTAGCTGCTCTTTAATGGCTGCATTGCTATCAACTTTTGTAATGTTAGGTTCCTGGTTTTTTGATCAATGTTAAAGTTTTTTTGTCTATATTAAATCTGATCGATATTAGAATAGAAGAAATACTTGGAACAGATGTGCTTGCTGCAAAAGTGCAAAGTGATATTTCTCTTGTAAGTTGTAACAACCATTGTGTATTATATTGAGTCATATAAAGCTATACTAGGTTTTGATTACCAATTTAATTTATTTAACTGTTAAAATTTAAGTAATTAAAAAAAATACATCTAGCAATTTTATCTCAAGATGATATTTAGAGAATATTAAGATAAGTGGTGTGAGAATTATCCGGATAACAACCTTATCTGGGCCTTTGACAGAAACCATGCATTAACTAGGCCTTCTATAATTGGAATATGAGAATGATGGGTTAGTACAATTATCATGATTCGGCCTTTTGCGACCAAGGAACACCAAAATTTGCAGACTATTCATGTTCATTATGTTCTATGACATTACTAAATTGCAAATGATCATGAGAGTATCTGATGATGCATGTAGAGTGATGAATGTATAACTCTACATGCATCTACGTGTTTTGTTGCTCCAGACATGTCAGTCTCTAACAGCTAAATATCTTCACTCTCCCGTTCTGTACAGGTATGCGCTGATTATGTAGAAAAGGGTGTGCGCAAGAATGGTTTTTGGTTTTCTGGTTTGCATGGCTGTGTGGTGTGTTTCTTGATTCATGAGGAAATAGGGAATATTGTTTAATCGGTTATGTTTAATATTAGACACTCTGATTATTTTGCTGATTAGTGAAATCGTTTTAATCTTCTTGCATAACTCCGAGGAAATGTTTAGCATCACCCAGGCTGTATGAACCTCAGTGGTGGGATTCTAATCTGATGAAATAGCATGTGGGCATGATTATATATATAAATATATAAGTTTATTTGTTATTTATCTGGATTTGATGAGAGGAAATACTTGAATCTTTATGTCATTATGTGTTGAAAATATTAAATATCTAACTAGTTTAATAGAATGTTTGGCAATTATCCAAATACATACAATAAATCAATACCCCCTGATTATGACATTGTGAAAGAATTTTAGTTACTTTACATTATATCTATTTTGTTGCTGCATCTATTAATAGAATTTGTCACTTGGACACACACTTGTTTGTAACTTGACCTAGCATAACATCGTTCCAATTTATCTAAAAGTAGGATCTTATTAAGACAGACTGATTCGATACACATACCACATCTTTTGCCCTCCTTGAGACTTCACCATGTCAATCATGATTTAAAGACCGTTATTTTGATTTTGATTGCATAAAAACCAGTTTAAACTGTACGGATGGTCCGTGCAGTTTACAACACGATAATATGGTTCTGTCCCAACTTTGAAGTATTACATTGTTGTTCCTGCTTTTCGAATTTATCATGGTTTTTTTCTTTGAAATGGAAGCTGTTACCCTCGCATACGAGGATAAACTAGTCATTTTGCACATATTTGAACATGGATGATTCCTATCTTTGAAAACCATCCTTGTTGGTCAACAAAATTTCAACTGGATAGCTTGACACCGGTTTCATTGGTCGGGGATCAGCATTGCTGAATTTGTGGGTCCTTAACGTGCTGGAGTTGGTAAGGGGTTGGGTACGAGCCCATGTGAGTGAGGGTTAGGGTCAGGCTCAAAGTCAGGACCGGTGGGTCCTTTTCTGTTAGTGGTTTCAAAATGTACAAGACTGTTATGCACATGTTACTCATGTGCCATTGTCCTTTGGTCCTTTGGCATCACCCATATATCGTCAACTTGTTCTTTGTTTGGTAAATCAAAAACAAAAATGATTATAAAAAAAGTATACCCATAAATTAAGTGCTGATAATTGATAAATGGTTAATCAACGGTTTAGTTTAAGAAACAAAAGATAAGTTGAATTCATATTCCAGCTTTAGATACTTAGGGATAAAAAACCTGTAAACTTGATCTAAATTTATTGGTAAACTTAGATGTTTGATCCTTAGACCATTTGTAAAGGTAAGTGAAGGGTAAAAGTGAAAATGGTGAATGGTTAAGGGGTGTAAGTGAAAGGAACAAGGTGATTTTGATCACCTAGGTAAAAAGACAAAACGTGGGGTATTTTTTTATTTATATACATTTTTTCTTGTTTTCTTTTATTTTAATTGGATATAGAGTGAAAGATTGTTAGGTATTGTGTTTTTAATTAAATAATAGTGGGGACCAAATGATAAGTGAATGGTTAAGGGGAAAAATAGAAGGGGAAAGAAATGAGAAGGTGATGTTGATGTAGCAGAAAAAAGTGTAGGTGAAAGAATGAACGGTTACGAATAATCTTAGAAACGTTTTTCACATATAATGTTAATAAAACATTTTTCACAACTTGACATGACACACATCTTTTGTGCAAGTGTCATTTTGATTTTTGATCTGTCTAAAGCAAATCGTCTTGTATTCTCTCTTAGGGTGGACGGAGTGGAACTGACACCAATTAGGTACCGGTCCGGTACCGGGGGTAACACTGCCCCGTGATACCGGTACCGGTTGGGTGGGGAGTGAGGCAGGGAGGACCGTCCCTAGGTTTATCTCCACCTTCTTGACCGTTACCAATCATTGATTAAAAAATAAAAACCTTATTTTCTTGCCCCCACTTCTTTCTTCTTCCGTTTTCTTTCCCCCTGCGTGTTCTGTTTTTTTTCTTTGTTTTTTTTTCTGTTGCTGCTGCCATTGTTTATGGTGATGGTGGTTGAAGGGAAAAAGAGATACAGTGTATATATATATATATATATATAATATGTTATATAGAAGTAGATGAATGAAATCATGAATGAATCTGAATACGTGATATGTTAGTTGTGAGAAAGAGTTAGAAATTTAGAATAAAAGGAGAGGAGTAAATAAAAGGAAGTGACAGAGAAGATAAGGTAAGCAGTGGATGACAGATGATTTTTTTTAGTTAAAAACACACATTTTTTTAATTCTATTTTCTTTTTATATTTTTATCATGTTGACTGAAAATTATATATGCCTGCTAGCACACCTTTAGTTTTTGTAATAATTATATATTATCATCATATTTAGTTTTATTTTTGTTAAATGAAAAAATAGTTTTTATTTGAAAAAAAATAAAAACAATTCGATCACTAGTTTATTTATGTATTGTGTTGTCGTTTCATTTAATATTGTAGTTTGGTGTTTTAATTTTGTGTTATTTAATATTATATTAGTTTTAAATTATTAAATAAAATGTTTTAGTTTTAAAAATAAATAGAAATTAAATTAAATAGGAAAGGGTGGGGAGGGGTGGCGAGGTGCTCCTAGCAAAAGGGGAGAGGAGGGGAGAAGAATAAAAATCGGGGAGAAGAGGGGAGGAGTGGGGAAGCTCTCCCCCCACCATCAAAATGTAATTTAATTGTGATGTTTTTAAAAGATCAAAACATGTTTAAGCAATTTAAAACATTTTGTATTTCATCATTTACTTAATTGTTTCTAGTTCATCATTTACTTAATTGATATTCACTTTATTATTTCAATTATTTTCAAAGTTAAATGTTTGGAAAAGGGCATTTGACACTAAAAAGAGTGAAAGACACATATTTTTGGGAGGAAGGCTGGAACTTATTATCTTCACAACAATTGGTGCTATGTCTTCAGCAAACAAACAAAAAAAAAAGCCTTTTAGTTTTCCAATCCTTTAAACTTTGCAGTAGGCAGTAAACATTAAGTAGTTTTTGTTAGGGGTGTAAGAAATGAATTGGAAAACCGAAAAACCGGTCCGAACCGCGTGATCCGAAACGGAAAAGCCCGAAACCGAAAAAACCGAAACCCGAAAAAACCGAAAACATAAAACCGAAGTGTAACGGTTCGGTTACGGTTTTCAATATTCTTTACCCGCGGTTAACCGAACCGAATTTTGAGATATACCTACATATAATCATATATATGTATATTTACACATATATGTATTCCATAAATATATCATTTACATATCTCTTTAGCTAAATTTTTGTATTTGTTGTCTAAGATATTAACAATTTTACTAACTTTCTTTCACAATCTATAATTAATTTTGAATATTATAAGTAATTTTCTTATATATATACTCTTTGTAAGAAAAGTTGTTAACTTTGTTTAAGATATTTATCAAAAACATTAGTAATACTATATAAAAGACATTTTAAGTAGTAAATCATGATACTCTTAGATAGAAACTTGCATTGTATAAATAAAACGTTAGAAAAAAGTAATTCACAATTAGATAAAATGTATATTTATTTATAAAACAAAATATTAATGTAGTTAAATAACTATTATATATAAAAAAAAATTAATTAATGCAATGTAAATTGACTATGGTAATTAAAACTTAAACTTTATACTAGCATAACTTTAATAAATGGTTAACCGAAAATAAAACCGAAATTAACCGACTTTTTTGGGTAACCGATTTTCGGGTAACCGAATTTAACGGTTCAAAGTTTCTAACTAACCGAACCGAAACCTGAAAAACGGTTTGAAATTTCTAGCTAACCGAACCGAACCGTTTACAACCCTAGTTTTTGTATAAAATATAATTTCTTATTTTCAATGTAAATTTACCTTCTAATTAGAAAGGTAAAGGTACAATTTAATCAATAAAATCTGATCAAAGAATTTATCAATTAGACTAAATACCTATGAAAAAAAAGAGAAATGATAAGTTTTTTTAAAATAATAGCCCAAAAATCCTATAAAGATTTATGAAAAAGTTAAAGAATAAGATTAGGAAAAAAAATTATTAAATTACACATGTCACCATCTAATAATTTTAAGAAGATATTTAGACTAAATTTTAAGATGATAAGTTATTTTATTAAATCTGTTTTTCATATTTCTGTGGCAAATATTTTGACCCGTCAATAAGTATCCGTTGGTATTCGGATAGTCCAGATTTGAGGACCCTGTGTGTCCATATATAAACAAACAAACAGTCTCCACAGTCCTTGAGAAAGAAACACACACATAAAACCAAAACAAACACACACATATAGTATTACTTTAGTTTCGTGTGTCTCTCTCTCCTCCTCTGATTGATTTCTAGAGGTAGAGAAGGAAATTGGTCTAACTGCATTCCCTTCTTCATTCACACATTAATTAATTATGGCAGCGTTGAGGGGTGCTGTTGTGACTGCTTTAGCAGTGATGCTGATGATCTCTGCTGCTGTTACTGCTGTTGATGCTCAATCCTTCCCACCTGCCCCTGCCCCTGCCCCCGCCCCTTCTAGCGATGGTATCTATAATCTATTATCCAAACTAACATTTGATTGTTTTTTCTTCCTTTCCAACAAACTAATTTATTTGCTATAAGTTTGGATGATATCTACAAACAAACAAACAATAAAATAAATTGCTCGCATTGTATCATAAAGAAACAAAAATTAAAATTTAATTTATTCAACAACATATACTGTGGGATACCTTACCATGTTATCAAGATTCAACACCCTTTTTGGCAATCTTCATTGTTGCATTTCCTTTACAAAGAATCAGCAATAAAGTTTTTGTCTTTGCTAATTTTGAACAGTTTCTTGAAAAATTGACTACACTTGTTGTTATACACTGCCACATTTTCTGTATACATGTTATAAGAGATCATATACTTACAATAACAAAATATGTAAAGTCAATTGTGTTCTAATAAATTTGCTCTAAATGTTTTGCATCTAGAATAAGCTTGTCACGATTAATGTTTATTATTATATCTTTTTCGGGCGATGGGATGTTAGGCCTTAAGAAAGCAACAACCTTTATATGGAAAATTGATTTGTTAGGGCATAAGAGAGAATCAATGTTTATATAGAAAGAACTACATTTAATCACACACACAAGCACATGTAACGAGCACACCCTATTGCTGAACTTTTGTAGGTTATTGGCTTATTGCTACCGAGTACTTTTTAAAGCACTTAAAAAGTTGGATATGGTGAGTAATTTTTTGAGTTAAACTGCAGGAACTTCAATTGACCAGGGCATTGCTTATGCATTGATGATTGGCGCGTTACTTCTAACTTACCTCATCCATCCGTTGGATGCCTTTCCATTTGGCCTCTTTTGAAAAAAGTTCGGTACTTACTTATGTAGTAGATTAATAGGTGGCTATGATATTAGTTAGCATTGTTGTCATGGTGACATGGTTGTATTATGGATGATTATTGTGCTCCCTGAGAAGCATTAATAGACCTACTTTGTTATCTAATTTTCATTTGTATCAAGTTAGGCACTCAGTTGCCTTTGTCCTTGAACGTTTATGCGGATGTTTCTTAATCGGTTGATCATGCCTGTACCAGTCCAAGGAACAGATCAAGTTTGTGTTTGGATGTTTTTAGTTAATTCTTAATAAATGGATCTGTAATATTTGGTGAATGTGAATCTTTTCTACTATGACTTTCTCATCCTATGGAGGTCAAAATGATTTAATTTAAACTGAGTGTAAAAATTAGTCCAAATTCATTAACTTGATACAGAGTTTCTTGCTTGTACTATTTTTACTGAATCGAACCAACCTAAGAATCCACCTAATCTGGTGGATCAGAAGAGATGGATTCTGTAGGGGAGGTGGGTTTCTTCACAACTCCAATTATCATCACCAGTCAATATTAACTTGATTAACAGTACCAAACATATATCAGATATCAACAACTTTTTGTCATCATAAAGAATAAATGAATCATGTTATATACTATGCTACTGTTACAATCATGAAGGAATCCCAACACCCCTCTGCCCCAGTCTTTGATGATCCCACCTCCCCAGTCTTTGATGATGACCCACTTAAATTTCTGAAATAATATTGTTTAACCTGATGGGGGAGACACATACACTGCCATATCATCAGTTTATATGTTACTGGGGGAGTCATATACATATGATAGAGATATTAGTTTACATGTTATAGAAGTGATCAGATACATACAATAGAAATATTTGGAATAAGCTTGATGCATACAATGAGACATTCTTTTGCATTTAGAAGAGCCGTTGATGTGATTAATGTAGTTAGGCCATAATACAGTAGGATATAGTATTTAATTCTTTTGTCTTACGGAGTTAGGAGGCCATATGAGAGCAGCAATCTTTATATGGAAAGTAAATGACTTCATTTAAGGGCACACACAAGCACAAGTATTAAGCACAACCTATTGGCGAACTTTGTAGGTTTTCGGTACTAGTTTTTAAAGTACCTAAAATTTAGATAGGGTGACTGACTACAATGCTCGTCCATCGGTTGGATGCCTTTCCATGTGGTCTGTTTTGAAGGAGTTCCCTATTTACATAGTGAAGTAATAGGTGCCTTTGATATCAATTAGCATTATTTTGCTCCCTGAGAAGCATCAAAAGACCTACTATGTTATCTAATGAGGCAATGCAGTTGCATCTGTCCGGTATACTTGTGCACATGGATACTTTTTGTTTAATCAGCTAATCAGGCTTGTACAAAAGAAGAGGTCTGAACAATTAGACATCCAACCCATAATCCACCAAATTGCAAGAGCAAAGCTCTAGCAACTGAGCTATATCCCCCCGGAGCCAAGTGGATCATGCATAAGTTAGATGCTCTTTTTTGGTGCAATCATGCCACCTGGCCCGGGAAGTAGATTATCACCCCTGGCCCCACGGTCCAAGCAACTGTATGAGTTTCAATAAGCATGTTTTTGATTGTGTTTGCAAACTAAAAATCTGGACAAATGGATCTGTAATATCTTGCAAAATGATTCTGCTATTATTTTCCGGTCTTTTATTGGTCACATCGAATTGATATGAATTGGCCATAAAAGTTAGTCGGAATGATAAACTCGATGTAGATTTCCCACACTCGTACTATTTTTACAGCACTTAACCAACACAATAGTAAAATTGAACTAGAGAGGTATCTCATGAATCAAAAGAGTTGGAATGCGAAGGGGCGGGCCATTCTTCAATGGTCGAGTTATATTTCATCAAATGTCTACAGATTTGTGTCATTAACAAGAATGATATTGGACCTTTATTTATTTCATCTATAAAATAGAATTGATATATTTTAGATGATTGCTCATCATGGGTTTTACATTAAATCTAATGTCTATGGTATGATTAACCATGAATCAAACTAAAGAATTGCAGGTTGGCATCGCAGTTCAACATAATTGTTACATTTCCTATGCCAGTAAGCTTGGCAATATTATGCAATTTTAATGGGGAATCATAGTCTTCAAAAATAATGAAGATCATAATGTTCTAGTTTGCACTCGGGTGTTTAAACCATATCATCTTTATCAGCAGATGAATGTCTTCTGTTGTGGAGGACATACTTTACAACTTCATAAAAGGAAACTACAATACCAACGGATGGACCTGCACGTGCAACACGAGGACCAACTCCTGTGAAGAGTCCCTTTATTCCTCCATCCCTGCTCCATGATTAGAACCCACAAGTCAAACTTCTAATGATAATCAAAACGAAACAACTAAAGTGGCCATGTACATACCTCCATATCTCGACCAATGTTTGTCTGGTTGTCATCGTCAATGCTCGGGCATGATCTTTCTGAAAGTGTTAATTGAACAAAATGAGTATTGGATGCTTCAGGCATGTTTAAGAACAAAATTTAACTGAACCACACAGCAAGAAAACCGACTCAGTCGAGAACCCAAATTCAAGTTTGAGAATCCCATAGCAATTAAATTGGATAACTTGATGACCCGAACTGTTTATAGGTTCAGTTGTTTCACACCTGTTTTTTATATACACTGCTTTAGGCCTTCTATCACAAACACTTTCCAAGTATCCCCTACACCATTCTATCTATCCTTAAAATAGTTAAACGCCGAGCCTAGGATGGAAACTGAAGGGTGAAGATCCCTTCATAGGGTATGTCAAGCAACGACTAGAAATTTCAAAGACAATAAATATTTTTTATTAGTTTTTCACATTTCATATTAGCTAGGCCTACGGTGGGCAAAAGCATTCGAGCGTTATTACTATTTGTAAGAGTATGATCATTGGAGAGATCTAGTCTATCTCTTGAATATGGCGGCATTCGTTGAGTGCTTTTATTATCAGTTTCTTCAATTTATCATTCAGTATCAACATATTTCTCCCCAGTTCTCTTTCATCAATCAAATGAAACGGAGTGCTAAAATGAAATATGTATTTAATCTAGTATAATGGTCGTGGGACAAAGAAAGAAGTACCTCTATTTGACGTCGTGTCTTTGCAACATCTAAAGGACACGTAAAGGCACCCGCAAGGCTTCCTGCAACAACACCAGCAGTAAAGTTTGCACCAAGAACGCTAATAAGGCTAGTTTCATTGCCAGACATGCCTAGGAGGCTTCTTCTGACCTGCAGGAAAGATCACCGTGCTTACAGTTTTGACATTATTTTGCATCTTAAGGTGCTAATAGCAGAACCTTTAGTTTACAAATCTTACTGGTTCAAGGGTAGCCCAACAAACTGCAGAGAATGGGACATCGCGAGATAGCTGTGCACCAAGGCCAGTCCACAAAAACCGAAAGCTACGATAGGCTGCACAAGATTAATATGACTCGGCATTTATTACAGATATCTAGAGCTCGCGTGTTCAGTCCATTTGTGTAAAAATAGGTCAACTTAGGTTGTACATAGCCGATAACATGTCTAAGGGGCAAAACTTCAAAAAAAGCCTAAAAAAGGGATGAAACGATTGAGAAGTCACCGAAAATATATTCAAGTGCTTACAACCTTCCAAGTGCCTTCATTCAAAAGCGTTGATGATATAATACTCATAGTTATTGTAAGCATAGGTAATAAATCAATTGTTTATGAACATGGAAAAATGGAAAGATAAGGATTGAAAGGTCGTCTACCCACACACTTTGACAGTTTGACAATAAGAAGTTACCCATTCTGACCCGTTATTTTCCTGCCTGTTTTACCAACTATACAAATAACTTCTAGAGAACAATATGCATCCTTTATGTTATGGGCATTGAAACATTAAACACGAGAAACTTACGGCTTTGAAGCTTCTTTGTGTTTGTATCTGCATTCACAACACCAACTAATGTTTTCCAAACTCCAGGGAGCTTTGTACCATGTTGTTCTTTATATGCCTATCACATAAAAAGGGGAGGATTATGACAATTCCTTATTGCGGACCATGAGATTCAAAATACAGAAAAATAAGATTTACCTGCATACGAGTTCTTGCTAGTTCAACAGGATAACAGGATATACAAGCCAGTGAACGGGCAACAGAACCTGCAACTAGCGGGACATAAGGTGTCATTGTTGGAGCATTTTGAGATGAATACTCTTCCATATAGTTTCGGAAAATGTCATAACAGGGCATGTAGATACCCACCTGGTAACAAGTATATACTGCAACTGTAAAAACAATATTATTTCACTAAATTATGCAGATAATAGGGTTTTTTTTTTTTTTGACTATTTTCTACTCACTCTAGAAGAACTTGAATACTGACCTAAAGACTTACCGTGGGCACTGATAATGCCAAACTTGCATTTGTACCTCTCCACAACCGGGCAAATCCTTCCTGTGCATATAAGCTCCACTATTAGACCAGCAAATTAGAAATCATGTATTTACATCATAGTACCAGAAATCCATGTCGTATGAGTAGTATTTACCAGGTCCGGTAATATAACAAACCTGACGGATAATTTTCTGGAAGACATCAAAAGTGCCCTTATACTGAGAAGACTGTGGAGTGCAAGCTGGCTCGCCAAGTATTGAACGATTGCATGATGGGAAACATCTTGCATCTTCTAGCATCTGATAAACAAATCAACAACTAGTACGCTGTAAACTGGAATATATCCTTTAGCTTTACTATACTTCATTTATGCAAAAAAGTTTGATAACAGCATATGGTCCTAATTAGTCAAACACAGATTCACGCTGAACAAGTAGTAAAGTTATGTTGTATATGTAGTCTTAAGTAATCAGTTAGATAAAAAGATGAAGGAGGTTTAACATACTGTCTTTGTTACAAAGTTACACGTGGAGTTGACATTCTGATAGGGAACACCAGCAGCCTGAGCTTGCAACCTAATCTGCAAATTCAGATAACACAAAGACAATAGTTAATTCCACTTTCCAAAATTTAAGATGGTTGCAATTCTAACAGATGGTATATTTAGTTTTTTACTAATTTTACATAAAGTACATACATGGGTCAAAATGGTCAATATTCAATTAGTCAAGTCTTATTGAATAAATATCAACTACAAGCAAGCAAGCAAGACAAAATGCAAGACGACCAACATGATCAATCACGGTCTAATGGCAGACAAGACTTTCTTGTCCAGGAGGATTGCACTCAAGTTTCACATCAGTACATTA